>NC_136496.1:67173493-67195993 GCF_053919585.1 Euprymna scolopes
AAGGAGAGCAAGACTGTCAGATTTGGAAAGAGAAACCCAACGTGAAGCTGACAGAACTAGACATGCTGTAAGGCGGTTAAATTCATCACAAGATGAAATTCAAGAAAGGCAAAGATATGCACTGGAAAGAGAAGCAATATTACGATCGAATGAATTATATGAGGTAAGTAGACGTACACAAGGTCAGTTGAGAGTGGCTCAACGACATCAGAATGAATCGGAAACCCAACGAAGCTTTCGCCTATACCAAGGGCAACAACGAGAGGCTGCATGGAGAGAGAGTATTACTTTGCCCCAGCAATTGACAGAAAACGAGGCAGCTAGACAACGAATGACTGCTTTGAGACACCATGAAATAGAACACTGCAATAGAAAAGGATTGCTCTACAACAAAAATGACTCTCACTACAGCTGATATAGGAAAAATGGACAAAGTATGTCAACATTGCTCAGCTGTAAAATTTAAAGGAGAAACCCCTGGTTGTTGTTGTTCTTCTGGCAAAGTTGTGCTTGATAGCTTTCCACCACTGCCTCAGTTGCTTCAAGATTTGCTCTCCGGCAATGGTCCCATCTCTAAAGATTTTCTGCAAAATCTACGCAGTTATAACAATTGTTTTGCAATGACATCATTTGGTCACAAAATTGTGGCAGTACATGGGTGGAATCCTTCTTTTAGAATTCGAGGCCAGGTTTGCCACCAGATTGGGAGTCTTTTACCACCTGAAGATGAAACAGCAAAGTTTATTCAAGTCTACTTCTTGGATAGTCTGGAAGAGGAACTACATAATCGGGGACGTGACAGTAGACTCAATAGAGACATTCTCCAAAGTCTGACTGAATTTTTACATGAGAACAACAGCTTCATTTGTCAGCTGAAAACAACAAAGGAGAGGATTGAAGAAGAACACTTGGTAGAACATAAAGTTGTCATAAGGGAAGACCGAAGGCCGCAAGAAGAGCATCCACGGCGATTCAATGCTCCAACAACAATGTATGAGATTGGAATATTAATGGAGAATGAACCAACAGCTAACCGGGATATTGTCTTGCGTTTTAGAAATGATACATTAAAATGGATCTCCGAACTACATCCCCTCTACGATACTTTAATGTACCCGTTAATGTACCCCTATGGTTCTCCATCTTACAACATCTACATGAAGGCATCCAATGGGCGAAAAGTTACCCAACAGCAATTTTATTCGTACCATTTAATGACTCGGCCTGGAAACTATTTTCTCTGGTACCGAAGGCTATTTCAACAATGGCTGGTGGATGTGTACTGCAAGATTGAAACAGAACGTTTACAGTTCCTGAGGCGTGAGCAACAGACCCTGAGAGCTGACAATTATAGCAACTTGAGAGATTTAATTCTTAGGGAGGATGGGAATCCAGAACAGTTTGGTCAACGAGTTGTTCTTCCGGCAACTTATACAGGAGGCCCTCGATACATGTTTGAGCGTCAAAGTGATGCCATGGCATATGTTCGGCGAATGGGCCGAGCCGACCTCTTCATCACGTTCACAACAAATCCAAAGTGGACAGAAATTACAGAAAATTGTCTTCAAGGGCAATACCCTCAGGATCGTCCAGATATTGTTGCCAGGGTTTTCAGGCAGAAGCTAAAAAAGTTACTTGAATTTATTAAAAAGGGAGGATTTGGCAGGTTGAGGGCTTTCCTGTACAGTATTGAATATCAAAAAAGAGGACTGCCGCATGCACACATCCTCACCTGGCAGGCCCCAGAGGACAAACTTCTACCAGAAAAAATGGATCTCTGCATATCTGCAGAGATCCCTGACAAAGAGGAAGATCCTGATCTTCATGCTAAAGTGATGGCACATATGGTGCATGGACCTTGTGGACCATTTAATCCAAATTGTCCATGTACGATTGACAACAAATGTTCCAAAAAATACCCAAAAGAATTTCTTCAGTGTACCGAGCAAGGCCAAGACTCTTACCCCAAGTACAGGCGAAGAAAACCAGAAGATGGAAGCCAGACTGGTACAATAAGGATGAAGAGAAATGGTCGGTATGTTAATCAAGAAATAACAAACCAGTGGATTGTTCCGTACAACAAGGTCCTCCTTCAGCAGTTCAACGCTCACATTAACGTAGAAATTTGCAGCTCGATCCAAAGCATCAAATATGTCCTCAAATACGTGAATAAAGGATGTGATCAAGCAGTGTTTGAACTACAAAGAACTGATGGAGCAGCTAACCAACAAGGCCAAGTACAAAGTCACATTGTGGATGAGATCCAGCAGTTCCAGAATGCAAGGTATGTCGGCAGTTCAGAGGCGGCCTGGAGGATATTGGAACATCCCATCCATGAACATTTCCCCCCAATTGTACAACTTTCTGTTCATCTTGAAAATGGGCAGCATGTCATGTTCTCAGCTGATACTGCTCTGGAACGAGCCCAAGGTCCACCGCCTGCCACAACTTTGACAGCATTTTTTCAACTCTGCCATGAGGATGACTTTGCAAGGGGTCTCAAATACGTAGAAGTCCCTGAGTTTTACACTTGAAACAAATCGACAAAGAAATGGATGAGAAGAATGCGTGGGGTACAAGTTGAAGGTACTGAAAATGATGATGTATGGAAGGCACCATGCATTGGGAGAATCTACACGATTAGTCCAAAAGCAGGGGAGTGTTATTTCTTACGCCTGTTGCTCAATGAGGTTGCTGGTCCAACTTCATTTCAAAATTTGCGAGCATACAATGGTCAGGTGTTTGAAACATACAGAGCAGCGTGCCTTGCTCGAGGCCTTCTAGAAAATGACCATCACTTGCATCAAGCAGTAGGAGAGGCAAGTGCCACTCAATCACCTTCAAATTTGCGAAGCCTATTTGTGATAATTTTAACAGCCTGTGAGCCAAGAAATCCTCTTGAGATCTGGATGGCTTTTCGTGATGTAATATCTGAAGACATTCTTCACAGATACAGGCAAGAAGTTAACAATCCAGAAGCAGATTTTAATGAGGACATCTACAATAAAACTCTTTGTCTAATTGAAGAAAAAGTTCTCCTTATGTGCGGTCAACCATTGGCAAGCTATGGATTACCTGCACCAACGCAAGGGAGAGATGAAAGACTCGCGAGAGAGTATCAACGTGAAGTTACTTATAATCTTGAAGAACTTTCCCTACAAGCAAAAAATATGCAAGAAAAACTGACCGATTCTCAAAGAGAAGTTTACAATTCATTCATGGCAATGTTGGAAGCACAAGGTGAAATGAACAAAAACATGATGTTTCTTGATGCTCCAGGTGGTACGGGCAAGACTTTTGTAATCAATTTGATCCTTGCAAAGATTAGATCCATGAGAAAGATTGTGCTTGCAACAGCATCCAGTGGCATTGCTGCTACTCTACTACAAGGTGGCCGCACTCTTCACAGCACTTTTAAAGTACCCTTGGATACTCATCGAATGGATCAGCCAGTTTGCAAAATTACTGGTAACTCAGCCTTGGCAAATGTAATTAGAGACACCTCTGCAATCATTGTAGACGAAGCCCCAATGACGTACAAGAGTGCTTATGAAGCAATTGACCGAACACTGCAAGACATCACAGGAAACAAGAATCCCATGGGTGGCATTCCAACCTTATTTTGCGGTGATTTCCGTCAAATCCTCCCAGTGGTTAAAAATGGCACAAGGGCTAACATTGTCAATGCAAGTTTGAAACAATCCTATCTCTGGAGGCACGTTATAGTGAAGAGACTGACTACTAATATGAGAGCCTATATCTCTGATAACACAGCTACAGCAGACTTCTCAAAATTGCTTCTCCAAATCGGTAATGGTCAGTTTCCTATCACTTCTTCACCTGACACAATTAAGATTCCAACTGCGCTTGGTAAATGTGTCGGTAATCAGAAGCAACTGAAAGACAAAGTGTACCCAGACCTGCAAAACAATGGAAAATCACCGGATTGGCTTGCTGAGAGGGCTATTATTTCGCCATTAAACAGCAATGTGAATCATTTGAACAATTCAATAATGAATGAATTTCCAGGAGACACAAAGCAATACAAGTCAGTTGATTCGGCTACTAATGAATATGAAGCTGTTCACTACCCTGTGGAGTTTTTAAACTCTTTGGAGATATCTGGAATGCCTCCACACATTTTAAATCTCAAAATTGGATCGCCAATCATGATTCTTCGATCCTTGGAACCGCCAAAAACAACAAACGGAACCAGATGTGTTATCACCAGATTGCACACCAATGTACTTGAGGCCACCATTTCCTGTGGTCCCTACAAAAGCGAAACCGTTCTACTGCCAAGGATCCCCTTAGTTCCATCGGACTCAGAACTTCCATTTAAATTCCGGAGACTCCAATTTCCTGTGAAGGTGTGTTTTGCAATGAGCATAAACAAAAGTCAAGGTCAGACATTTAACACCATTGGCGTAGACTTGACATCAGACTGCTTCAGTCACGGTATGTTCTACGTCTCCATCAGCCGGACAGGAAGTTCAGAAAAACTCTACATTCTGGCTCCAAATCAAAGCAGCAGAAATGTAGTTTACCCTGAGGCTCTTCAGTGAAAAGTTCGAGAAATGGATATGAGGAAAAACTGACATGATCTGATTGTGGTAAGTTTTTAGTATTGAATGTGCAAGATAAAATTTAAGCAAGAGTTGAAAATTACTTCAATGAAAAATTTACTATGTAACATCAAGTAACCTTCCTTTTTGATGAAAATGTTTTGTGAAGTTCCTGATTGAATTTCAGTCACTACAAGAGGTAGTTAAAATGTTAATCACCTTATGCAATCGTTGCTCTTACAACATCAGCTTACTGGAAAGGTGCCCACAGATTTTGGTACCCGAGTGCGCAACAAAGCTCCGTGCGAAGCACGGGTATCTTTGCTAGTATATATATATATATATATATATTGACAGTCGATTTAAAAACGAAATATACACTTTTTTTTGTACACAAAAGAACAGACTTGCCCGTTGAAAGAAATCTTTAACAAATCTCGATCCGAAATAATGACAGTCGATTTAAAAACAAAAATATACACTTTCGTTTTTTTTTTGTCGTTGTTGCACACAAACACTTTCCAAAAGAACAGACTTACCCGTTAGAAGAAATCCTTAGCGAGAGAGAGAGAGAGAGAGAGAGAGAGAGAGAGAGAGAGAGAGAGAGAGAGAGAGAGTGTGTGTGTGTGTATATATGTATATATATATATATATGTATATATATATATATATATATATATATATATATATATATATATATATATATATTATTGCAATTTCATCCCAAACAAGGCACAGTGCCATTTTGATGTAGAGGGCTACTATCTAGGATATAATTTGCAGGGATACTATGTAGGGAGTTGAGAGGCAAGATGTCTGTTTACGTTACACTTGAACTTCTGCATGTCAGTACAGTCAGAGAAGCAGGTACTCGGAAGTAAATTCCAAAGTTTAGCAGTTCTAGGGGAAAAAAGTATTATAGTAGAACACTTTATGGCATCTGGGAATCTCTACTGTGTATGGGTGGGATTTTGGTGCTTGTCGGGGGTATTTACGTCGAGAGGAGTATAGACTGGAGGTCTTTCTCTAGTGTTTCCGCCATTGTCTTGGACATGTGTTCATTTGTTTTCGCTTCGTGCCTTTTATAGAGCGTGATATCAGCAAATATATTCATCTCAGAGACAATATTACCAGGGAGGTCATTTATGAATATCAGGAATAAAGGTTCAAGGATCAACCCCTGAGGTACACCTACATTTATATCATATTGTTTTGACGTACGACCATCGAAGACAACTAGGATTCTTCT
This sequence comes from Euprymna scolopes, assembly GCF_053919585.1. Taxonomy (NCBI): domain Eukaryota; kingdom Metazoa; phylum Mollusca; class Cephalopoda; order Sepiida; family Sepiolidae; genus Euprymna; species Euprymna scolopes. The sequence continues at coordinate 67,179,308 of NC_136496.1, forward strand.
TTTATTTAAGAAGGATTTAATTAGTATAAGTATTTGTCCAGTGATACCATGTGATCTGATTAGAGAAGATCATCGTACCATACCCTGTCAAAAGCCTTAAACATATTTAAGGCTATTTCCCTAGACTATCCCGCATAATCCAGTGCATGGTATATACATTCGGAGATTACAGTTAGGATATCTGCAGTAGAAGTGAATGTGTCTGTGTGTCTGTCTGTGTGTGTGTACATTTCCCTACGCAATAACTCTGTTCATTTTTAGTCTACAGACTCGAAATTTGATATGCAGGGTACTGAGATTTGGAAAAAGGGATGTGATCGATTTTCGGCCAGAAATTTGGCTGTTAAGAGGTCAAAGTTCAACGATTTGACTTTTGAGAACTCTATCAAACTCCTCTGACAATTTTTGGTCTAAACACTTTAGATATAGGTTCCTTGGACATGGATCTAACTTAATAACTCGATTTGAGCCCTAAAGAATAAATGTTAAGGGGTCATAATAGAGGTCAAAGTTAAATAAATTGCCCGTTTTTTTGTTTTATTTTTTTTGCTCAGGATACACCTCCAAACACCCGGGCAACGCCAGGCACCCATACTAGTCTATCTATATATCTATAAGAGTGAACGTGTGTGTGTGTCTGTGTCTGTGTGTCTGTGTGTGTCTGTGTGTACATTTCACTACGCAATAACTCTGTCAATGTTTAGTCTACAGACTCGAAATTTGATATACAGGGTAGTGAGATTTGGTAAAATCGATGTGATTGGTTTTTGGCCAGAAATTTGGCGATTAAGGGGTCAAAGTTCAACAATTTGACCAAACTCCTCCGACAATTTTTGGTCTACACATTTGACATTTTAGATATAGGTTCCTTGCACATGGATCTAACTTAATGACTTGATTTGAGCCCAAAACAATAAATTTTAAGGAGTTATAATAGGGGTCAAACTTAAAAAAATTGACCTCTGCGGTCTGTTCCATATTACTCAGACAATTTTTGGTCTAAATATTTGAAATTTTACATAAAGTGTATTCAGAGATAGGGCAAGCTTTTTCATCAGTTTTGGTCGAAAATTTTTAGTTACCAATATATAAGTTTACGTATGTATGTCTGTTTGCATGTCTGCCTTAAACTTCAATAGAGGCGACGGATTTTACCAAGATCAGTATCGTTTTAAAGTTCAACCTTTCATACGACAAATATCGAAAAATTGGCTAAAAACATTAATATCTTCCCCTTCAACTAGGCACTTTTCTACAGGGGGGGGTTAACTTTTTTCGCCGATATTTTTTAAAAGTTATCCTGTCCTTTAGATTGTTTAGCCTTAATTTTAACAAATGTCGCTTCCGGTTTGGCGGTGGTCGTAACAGCATAAACGTTAGGTTTTACCCCATTCTTTTCCTCCTTTGCGGTACGGGTTCGAGCCTGCCTTCCTACTACCATTTTTTTTTTTTTTGCTCAACATACACATCCAAACACCCGGGCAACGCTGGGCTGAAATGCTAGTATATCTATAAAAGTGAATGTGTCTGCGTGTCTGTGCGTCTGTGTGTCTGTCTGTGTGTGTACATTTCCCTACGCAATAACTTTGTCAATTTTAAGTCTACAGAGTCGAAATTTGATATACAGGGTACTGAGATTTGGAGAAATCTTTGTGATCCGTTTTCGGCCAGAAATTTCCTGTGAAGGGGTCAAAGTTCAACGATTTGACTTTTAAGAACTCTACCAAACTCCCCCGACAATTTTGGGTCTAAACATTTGAAATTTTATATATAGGTTCCTTGCACATGGATCTAACTTAATAACCTGATTTGAGCCCAAAACAATAAATGTTAAGGGGTCATAATAGAGGGCAAATTAAAAAAAAAATTGGCCTCTGCGGTCGCTTCCAAATTACTCAGACAATTTCTGGTCTGAACATTTGAAATTTTACATAAAGCGTATTCAGAAATAGAGCAAGCTTCTTCATCGGTATGGGTCGAAAATTTTTAGTTACCAATATATAAATCTATGTATGTATGTATGTATGTTTGCATGTCTGCCTAAAATTTTCGACAGAGGCGACGGATTTTACCAAGATCAGTATCGTTTTTAAGTTCGACCCTTCATACGACAAATATCGAAAAATTGGCTAAAAAAATTAATATCTTCATCTTTAACTAGGCACTTTTCTACATGGGGGAGGTCGCTTTTTTTCGCCGATATTTTTTAAAGATATCCTTCCGATTTTCTAGCCTAAATTTAAACATAAGTCACTTCAGGTTTGGCGGTGGTCGTAACCGAGAAGTTCTTTTCCTCCTTCGCGGTACGGGTTCGAGCCTGCCTTCTAACTACCACTTTTTTTTTGCTCAACATACACATCCAAACATCCGGGCAACGCCGGGCTGAAGTGTTAGTATATGCTAGTATATCTATAAAAGTGAACGTGTCTGTGTGTGTGTGTGTGTGTGTGTGTGTGTGTACATTTCCCTACGCAATAACTCTGTCAATTTTAAGTCTACATACTCGAAATTTGATATACAGGGTACTGAGATTTGGGAAAAACTTTGTGATCGGTTTTCGGCCTGTGAAGGGGTCAAAGTTCAACGATTTGACCTTTGAGAATTTTACCAAACTCCTCCGACAATTTTTGGTCTACACACTTGAAATTTTATGTATAGATTCCTTGGGCATGAATCTAACTTAATAACTTGATTTGAGCCCCAAACAATAAAAGTTAAGGTGTCATAATATGGGTCAAAGTTTAAAAAATTGACCGTTTTTTTTCTTGCTCAAGTATTGCTAGTATATCTATAAAAGTGAAAATGTGTGTGTGTGTGTGTATGTGTGTGTGTGTGTGTGTGCGTGTGTGTGTACATTTTCCTACGAAATAACTCTATCAATTTTCGGTCGAGAGACTCGAGATTCGACATAAGGAATATTGGGATATGGGAAAATTATTTTAATCAGTTTTCGGCCAAACATTTAGCTATCAAGTGGTCAAAGTTTAACGATTTGACCTTTGAGAACTCTACCAAACTTCTCCGTAAATTTTGGGTCTGAACACTTGAATTTTAGATGTAGGTTACTTGGACGTGGATCAAACTTTTTAATTTTATTTGGGTTCCAAAAAATAAATGTTAAGGGGTCATAATTGGGGTAAAATTAAAATTTTTTTTTGACCTCTGCGGTCTCTACCAAATTACTCAGCCAATTTCTGGTCTAAATATCTGAAATTTTACATAAAGTGTGTTCATAGATAGCTTTTTAATCGGTTTGAGTCGAAAAATTGAGCTACCAAGGGGTCAAAGTTCAAAAGATTTGGCCTTTACGATATCTAGCAAACTACTCAGCCAATTTTGGGTCTAAACATTTGAAATTTATACATAACGGGCATTCAGACACGCGGCAAGCATTTTAATCAGTTTGGAGGCGAAAATTTGGCTGTCAAAAGGTCAAAGTTGAAAGAGTTGACCTTTGTAGATTCTACCAAATTCCTCCGCCAATTTTTGGTCTAAAAACTTGAAATTTTAGATGTTAGTAACTTGGACATGGGTAAAACATTGTATTTTGATTTGAGACCAAAATAATGAATGTTAAGAGATAAAAATTGGGGTCCAATTTAAAATAATTTACCTCAACGGTCTCTACGAAATTACTCAGACAAATTTTGATCTAAACATTTTAAATCTTACATAAAGTGTATTCACACGTAAGGCAAGTTATGAATAGTACATAGGGCCCAAGCAAAGCCGGGCTGAACTGCTAGTATATATATATATATATATATATATATATATATATATATATATATATATATATATATATATATATGAGTGTGTGTGTATAATTATTTGAAAGCGTTTTCTTTTAGTTCAGTACAAAAATGCGTCCAACTCTGTTAAGTAAGAACGAAAAAATAATGGCGATCTCCTGACAGTAACGTGGAGCCTCGATAATCGCTCAAAAATCGAAAATCAAGCGGAAACATAGCTTGTAGTAAATGTAATGTTCAAACGGAATGTATATTTTTATTACCAGTATTTAAAAAAAAAATTATTCAAACACACCAATAATACTGCATAAAATTTGCTGTTTATGTTTATTTCTTTCTCTAGGTAATCAATTAACAAATTACTCTGCGCATTCGAAAATACAAAGGTCAAAACCTTGCCAGCTGACGTTTGCGCCTTTAGTCGTTTAAGGGGTTCTCACCTACGACTGTCCACTCGGCTGACTGCTGTTTTGACTCTGGAATGAAGTGGAGGATCAATTGTCTCATATTGACGACAAAAACCTCCTTCTTGCTGCGTTTTCTAACAGTGCGCTGAATCGTTGACGCGTTGTTGTTTCTGATCGGCTGTGAGCAACCGCGATACCCACTTTAAACACAGCTTCCTCATTGACAAATTTCAATCCAAAATAGTGAATACGCTGCTTTCTGATATCTTCAACTCCTCTGCTTCAATTCATAATCGGTTAAAACGAGTTAGTGAACGTTTTGAGACTAAATACGAATTTGGGCGATCTGAGCGTTAAGCATTATTTGGGTGTGTGTACAACACGTTTAAAGCCAGCACACCATCTTTTTGACCATTGTTTCCGACAAAACAAAATCCAAATAACACTTATCAAATCATTGCTCTGCTTGAATAGTAAGGTTTTTTTTAATCAGAAAGCAATGCTTTTTCAAAATTCAGATTTTTTAAAATTATTTTGAAAATTGGCAACAGTAATTTCACTTAAATGACTGTAATTTGTAAACTAATAATCCAATTGCACTTAATTTTAAACACGTTCTATTTGACGTTAATCTTCTCTATCTATCTTCTATCTATCTATCTTCTATCTTCTATCTATTCTATCTTCTATATAAATAAAATGAACTCATTTTTTCCCCTCCGACTTTGACGTTTATAGGACTGCACCTGTATACATTTGGTGCAGCCGTATCATTCACAAACTGAATCACGACATCTGCCGTATGTTATAGGGTTATTACATATCAAGGATCTCGCTGATCACAGTTTCCTATATTCTGTCTGGTGAGAGTCCACTGTAAAAATCGGTTACATTTAATGGAAGTAGTAAAGTAAACTCTCTCTAACAAATTCATCCTACCACCGCCACTCACTTACACCGTACCAGGCGTTCACAGGAGACATTTAAAACCGATCACCGGTTAGAGTTTATCTAAAAACTGGACTGGACTTACACTGAAACGAACCACGCTTACTTTGCCATTGGTTAGCATAAAACATAAACACAATTTATAAAGCATTTATTATAATAAAATTAGATTCAAACAGAACACAATCCGTTACCTGGAATTGAATTCACAATTACATTACTTCGATTTCGTTATAACCCGCGTGGTTAAAGTTTAATGAAAACCTGAATTGACATTTACGTGAAACGCACCAAACTTACTTACTTACTTACACAAACACAACTTCCGTTTCGCTCTTTCCTTACGTGCTTTTTTGCTTTCTTTCTTTCTTACCTTTCGTTGTCTTTTTGCTTTATGGGTGATAGTGGTGGGGGTACTTCAATATCTTTATCTTTCCTTTCGGTCTTTCCTTCTTTCTTTCTTTTCTCTCCATTTTCTGCTCTTTCCATTGTTAAAACGAAACGAAACAACCGGATATTCCAGGTTTTACTTACACTCTATCACTCTACGACTATTACTTGTGTATCCAACTCTATTTGTGCCAGTAAAAAAAAGTAGCATTTATTGCTTTTGGTAATAATTATTAATTGCTTATTTCTTTTGTTTTTCACCCTTTTTTTTTAGACTAACCATTCTTTAATCTCACTATAAAATCGATTTTTCCAACTACATTTTAGGTGGGGGGGGCCATTCCAACCTCCGAAGGGGGTTTGTATTACTGTACACATAGATTCGAAAAAGTTGTCAAAAAAAAAAAAAATACATAACAAATAAATGTTCTCAAAGCCAAGATCAGTTACTTTTCTGCAAAACTGGATATCTTTTTCGTGTTTTTATTCAATGTAACATATTTATTCGGCTCGAAAACCATACAGTGTTTACCGATGTATTCGAAAATTCAGGAAGGCGTCTCACACCCTCTTTAACACCGTAAGTATAGAAAAAGGTGTTATAAATAAAAAAAATATACAAAATACTATTAAAAACACGCCGAATATATGTCGCATTAACATGTATTGAGCGAGTTTTTAACAGTATTTCATTAGGTTTTTTATTTATAACATCTTTTCCCAATTCAATGTAACATGTTTATTCAGCTCGAAAACCATACAGTGTTTACCGATGTATTGGAACATTCAAGATGGCGTCTGATTCTCTCTTTAACACGGTAAGTGTGGGAAAAGATGTTATAAATTTTGTATAGTTTTTTATTTATAACACTTTCTTCCATACTTACGGTGTTAATGAGGGTGTGAGACGCCATCTTGAATTTTCGAATACATCGGTAAACACTGTATGGTTTTCGAGCTGAATAAATATGTTACATTGAATAAAAACACGAAAAATATATCTATCCAGTTTGGCAGAAAAGTAACTTATCTTGGCTTTGATAACATTTATTTGTTATATATTTGTTTTTTTTTGTTTTTTTCACAGCTTTTTCGAATCTATGTGTACAGTAATACAAACACCCATTTTGTGTTTTATATAGATAAAGTACAATTGTTGAATGTTACTGTTTTGATTATATTCGTTGGGGGGGGGGACAATTAAATAATTAAGAAAGATTAAAATGAAACGAAATTTAAGTTTCCGTTCCATTTTTACAACAACCGTAAAACAGTGCATACTCAGCAAGTTTTATCGTATTTTATTTATTTTTTTGCATAATTAATGATGGAAGTATTTTTCTGTTTATTTTCTTAACATCTGTTAAAAAAAAAAATAATTTGTACATTCTCTTGAAAAAAAAATCAAACTTTTCTCTACTTTCACATGTGTTCCATTTTAACAAACTGAGCCACAGCAACGCGTGGCCGGGTACAGCTAGTACTTTATAAAATGATATGAATTTTTTTGAAAATTAGTGGCACCATCTATATGTCAGGCTTTGTTTTTACTTGGGAGTTACCACTTATCAAGGCCTGTAGGCCACTCGAGGATCAAGGTTGATGAATGTAATGTGGTAGCGTAGTAATCGTTAATAGTGTAAATTAGGTAGAATTAGATTATTTATGGGGGCGACTCAGCAAGAACTTGTTTACATTAGATTTGAAGGTTGCCGTGTTATATCCAACTGGAAAGCAGGCCAACGAAACAGTTTTCCATAGGCAGGCACTTCTGGAAAAGAAGCTTTGTTCATGGAATCTGTTTAGATTTAGGCGCAGATAGAGCGGGAAAATCGTATATAATGGTAATAGCTAGTCGAGTGTTTTGTGAACGTTTGGCAAGGTGGACCATAGATGGGAGTTCAGTCGAGCACTTGCCATGAAAATAACGATAGAGCAAAAACAGACTCGCAACGTCTTTCCTTCAACACTACGTCTTCTTTCCGGCTCAAGGTACAGACAACATGCTCGGACCGATCCCCAAAACTTCTCTCTTGAAGCGCAACAGAACCCGCCCGGGCCTTTGGCTCTGGGTTAGATTTCGTCAAGGAGAATTCATCATGGCTACCACCGAGCCTTAACTTCAACATACATGAATTATTTTCCCTTCCAATAGGACTGCCTAACCTTTGGTCTCCGATCATGCAGATAGTTTCATTTCACGACTTACTCCTTTTCTACATCTTTACAAACAAAGACGATCAATAAACTTGTTTTTAAATGTAAGAATGAGATTTTGTCATCCTACTCTACTGATCTCTCTCAGAGAGCTTGAACTCTATTTGCACTCACCATCAATGTAAGGAAAAATGTTCATTTCAACGCCAGGGCGCCATAATGTCGAACCAACATCAAAACTAAGCCTACTAGGCTAAGTGAAGCTAATTCGTTTGTATATTAAAAAAGAAGGGTTATTTCCCATCTAACTAAAATAATTACTTCCCTTTGTCCATTATGAAGGTAAATTAGTTTCCTTTAATTTCAAAATATACTCTTTTTGATTGGATAAAAAAAAAATCTCGTTGACAAATCAGCAGATACTTATTTTTGGCGGTCTGGATACAGTCTGGGCTCCAAGATGCCAAGAAACCTCTATCCTCTTTTGAATACGATCGCAAAACAGTTAACCGTGTGAAGAACCATCTCATTTTCAATCATATTCAGAGGAGTCGTCTCTTCCGACGTTAAATAAACATATCTGATAATTGCCCATTTAATCAAGCCGCAAAATACACAATTGGTTTTGCAAGATATTTCATTTAACACGCGCATTATCTTTTATCTCAACATTGTATGCTTTCGTCTATATCAGAGTTTCCCAACCTTTTTCGGCAAACGCCCTCCTAGAACACTCAGATACCTACTATCGCCCTCTCCCTACATGCATCCTTACATAATAATGTTAGTAGTAGTGGCAGTACATAATTTGTTTATCATATTTATTATTGTGTTACACGCATTTCGTTATAACAAATAGGAATAGTAACATATAAAATATAAAGGATTCTATATCAACGCTGAATATAAAAGATTAGAACTTTCTTTATCAATATCGACGGTTTGAAACCTAATTTTACTCGTTTGTGTCTATGAATTGCCTGTACCATGAACAAAATTATCAAAAGATGTATATCAAATTTCTAAATATAAATAAAATTTTAAACTATATTTTTGCAAAGTAAACAAGACAATCTTGTCAGCACTTTGTAAATGAATCATACCGTACTTTAACGTTATTCAAGACAGCCCTGCTATAATCAACATACACTCTTTGTATAGAAATCGTAATAGGATAATAGATCGTAATTAGGGTCTATCGGCTTAGTCACGCTTGCCAGGACACAGGACCCATTCGATAGATGAGAAAGACTTGTTGAAAATGTGAATTAGAAATCAATTAGATTCAAGAAACACTTAAGAAACTTTGCCAACATTACGAGATGTGATTTTTGAATTAATTTTTCCAATTAAAATCAATTTCCACATGAATTGTGGATCCCAAAGAAAATGGGCTGCGAAACATCTAGCAAGGTTACTAGAAGTTCTCAGTCTTCACCATCCTCCCATTAAGATGTCAGGGGCTCCCTATATGATAAATATAGCCACCTGAAGTCTCGTAACGAGCTCCTCCCCTCCTGATGAGTGTTACGGATCCCGTTGGGAAGCCCTGGTCCATATGCTTTATCGCAGCATTTTACCAGCTTCTACGAACAATCGTTCTTCAATATATCTTAGAACCCCCCCCTCCGGGATGCATCCATCGACTCGAAAATACTTCTAAGGGGCGAAAAGTCTAGTAAAGTCTTCGCGTGTAATCAGGTAGAGACATCGCCACCAAAAAAGTAGCTTAGTGTATGCAAATGTCAATACTCGTCCATTTTTAAGAGATCTGGAACCACGTACCGTCAATACATAAAGACCATGTGTCGGGTATAAAAGTGCTTGTGAATACACGAACGTATGAGCTAAGATAGACAGATAGCTAGCATGTACGGAGGGCGGTAGGCCATTCAAACGATTGTCAAAAGTTGAACTTTTTTGTGATTATTTTCTTTCAAAAGGCAATAAACTCAATTGATTGACTGCTCTAGTCGGGGACCCTCGGCGGTGCACTGGGAGGAAACTTTACATGCTGCCCCACAGTTACTAAGTCCACATTACACTGTAACCTACATTGTACTGTAGAGAAACTACTGCTGATGTTATAAAATTATTTTTTATGTCATGGCCTGAATTAAAGTTTAATATACAAAGTCAAGTATTATAGTCAAATTGTGTTCCTAACAAAACATTCATTTCGAACGCGCTCCTGTCTTATCAAAGCTCCAACTGTTGATTTTATACATTAGGATCGCGTGCTTGTGCGGTGATAAAACTTCTCAAATACCCTTGTGGTGTTGGACTGAATAAGGGTGTTAACTTTGGTCAAAATCGGATAGTTTCTTCTTGAATCGGATTTTTCGATTATCGATATACGATACTTAACGGAGACATTCCGATACATAACCTATCTAAGAACACCCTGAGACACATAAAGTATATTTCAATGAAATTTAAAAAAAATATCGGCCCAGCCCTTTAGGAGTCCATAGGTAACAAACACACACATTGCCTTATACAAACATTATATATATATATATATATATATATATATATATATATATATATATATATATATATAGATATATATATACTAGCAGGGATACCCGATGTTGCGCGAGGTTGAATAATGAGTAACGAATATTTCAGACTCCTATATTTTTTATTGTCATCGAAATCCGTGAAATCGCGTGGGAGGAAGCTTCACATGCCTCCATGCAGTAACTTAATCCAAAATATATGTTATTCTACATTGCACTCTAGAGAACCTACTGTTTCTTTTATAAAATTATTTTATATAAACTTCTTTCCAGTAAACGAAAAAAAAACAAAACAAAAACATTAAGAGACTTACGTGTGGAGTTTGAACCTACAGACCACGTCATGCAAAAAGCACTTAAATTTTCAAATCTTATAAAAATTCGTTGTGGTTAATGAAAAAAGAATTAAGAAATTTACGTGTGGAGTTTGAACCTACAGACCACGTCATGCAAAAAAAAAAAAAAAAAAAAAAAAAACCAAACAAATAAAAAAAAAACAAACTCCGAAAACAATAAAAAAAAAAAAAAAAAAAAAAAAACATACTATTAACTTACCCACAGTAGAATTTTCACGGCCCGTTGTTCTATTATTGTTGCTCAGCAACGACATGGAAAAATGGCTTTACCGATGATAGATAAATTAAAATAACGGTTTCAATTATCGGGGATATTCTGAGACAAACTTAACTAAGATCACTCCCAAATATGACACTAAAGTTCTGTAAATTTAAAAAAAAATCTGTTCAGCCGTCTCTGAGTCTATAAGGAACGAACTCACACACACAGACAAAGTTGCATTTGTTTTATATATATATATATATATATATATATATATATATATATATACAGGGTGACCCCCCCCCGCAAAAAAAAACAGAGGACATTCAATATATATATATTCTTTTGTTTTATGGTTTTGCCTTACCATTTACCCCACTTTTGTTAAATACCTTCCTCTTATTTAGTTTAATAATAACTGTATTGATTTTTTTTACTGGTGTATGTCTCTGATTAGTTACCTGATACAACAAGGACAATATTTTCCATCATGATGGTGAAACAAGTGTAATAAAGGAAAAAATATAGACATTCGCTTAAATCATGAAAAAGTAAGAAAATATATATACAGGGTGGAACGATAAAATTGTCGCCATAGAAAAGACAAAAGGATTCGATTTCCATTTGATGAAAACCGGTTTTCTTTTCTTTTTTTTTTTTTTGTTGAGGACAATCTACTAGTTGGCCAGTTGTGTACAAATCCAAAAAGCGATAGGAGCCTTCTATCATGTCTGAAAGTGACACAATGTTCAACGAGCGAGATCGGAGATGCGCTGTTGTACTACTCATGCTCTCTACCGATTCAAGTTATGACAACAGGACCATGGCAAGCACCTTCAAAATTCAAATCCGGACGGTCCAACGTTTGAGGGCACAGCTTAGCGGTTTCCAGCCACGGTTATGGGCTTTGGTGTGGTTTTAAGTGAGGGCCACATCATGCCACCTCACATCTTCGAAGTTGGCTTGAAAGTCAACACCAAAGTGTGCCTGAATGTGTTGAAAAATATGGTGATCCCCTAATGCAATCAGGTGGCCACCTGTAGACCCTAGATGTGTCAGCAGCACTCGGCGCCGGCCCACAAGTCCAAAGAGACCCAGGCTTGGCCTTAGAAGGAGTATTACAACCCTTCTCCCACTTACTCCCCTCATTTCCCAACCTGAACCCGCTTAACTATTTCGTTTGGTCATACGTCGAAAACATCACCAACATGACCTCCCACAATACGCTGATCACCGCCATCTCCACAGAATATTCGCCAAGCTCTTGCCGGCGCTTGTGGAAAAGGCATGCTTCCAGTTTCGGACCCGTATTGAGGTGGTGATTGAGGCTGAAGGTGGCTACATTGAATAGATGTCAGCTCTACTACATAATCAAGTTACCTAAATTGATTTTGTTTTTCAATAAAAGTTTTAAAATAAAGCTGAAGTGTTGTTTTCATTAGGGCAACACTTTTATTGTTCCACCCTGTATAATGTGAATATTGTTTTATTTTCTCATGATTTTGTTCTAGCTGGGGATGGGGTATCCTACCGAATACCAAACATTCACCTGTCATCTCATAATTCCAACCGAGAGATCTTTGTAAGATTCTAATCACCCCTTTAAGTGCAATTGTAGTATCTCTTTCACTTAGTTCAACCGGCATATTTGCTAGTTCGTTTTTTTTTTAAATACTTTTTGTGAGCCTGGTTGCTGGTATTATTACTGGAATTATGAAGATCTTCCAAAGATTTCAGTTTCTTTTCACGTCGTACATAAGACCTTAATATTTCGTTTTCTTTTCTCTCTCAGCCCCGTTAAAAAGCATCATTGGAAACACTAACTGCTACTAAAGTTTCTTCTTTTCACCTTCTTGATCGACATCACCAGGTCAGGCTCCGTTTTCTAGCTGTAGGAATTGCATAGTCTTAGTGGATGGTGTATGACTTCTATCCGATTGTTCTTTCTTGTATATGTTGCTGTTACATCTTATATTCAACTTTTTACATGTGGTCCAGTGGATATATTTACACATTCCATTGGTCCAGTAGAGATATTTACTCACTCCATTGTGTGACATCGTATAGTAGCCGTCCCCCAGCAGAATGTTACAGCTGGATGTCAGATGGCTCATACTCTTTATTTCTATGTGACAGAACCTGCACTTGTCATGTCTGAGACCACGCATCTTCTTAAAAGCATAGGTCATTAAGCCTTGATGTTGGGGAGCCATTATAATCCTTTCCGGTCGCACTGGAGCGATCCTTTTTTAGCCAGTCTATAGAACCTTCCTTATTTCTATAGACCTGGATAAATGAATAAAAAAAAAAATACTTGCCACGCTGTTGATTGGCTCATTCTTCCATTTTTCTTTAATTTTTCAATGAAAGGTGAATATGTCTTTTTACTGAAAGAAATTAAAGTCTATCAGATTCGGCGGCTTTTTTTTTGGAGCAGTACATCTCCACGCGAGGATAGCTGTTCTCAGATTGTCTAGTCAACGGGCGAAAAAAAAAAAAAAAAAGAGTGTGAACGTCTTTCTTCCTGTCAACAAATATCAATGTTTATGACTACGATATTCACACACACACACACACACACACACACACACACACACACACACACACACACACACACACACACACACACACACACACCATCTTACAAAATTCAATAATAAAAAAATATCGATGGATGAAAAAAACGGATAATGAAAACTAAATCGATCAAGTTTCAATAGCACACGCAATCTTCACAACAACCAATATGAACACATTACTTTCTCGTTATGTAAAAAAACAAAAATAATCCATTTTTAAATATTTATCAATAGTGGGGAAAAAGTGTTGCTATTGTTGATGTTGTATACCCCCCGCCCCCCCAAAAAAAATACAAAGAATATAAACTAAAATAAAACAATGTAAAAAAAAAAAAACAGAACAAAAAAACAAAAAACAAAAAGAAAACTGAAACAAAAAAAAACGCAAACAAACAACAAAAAAAAAAACAAAACAAAATAAAAACGGAACAAACCATTTAATTGTGTATCATTACACAACGAACCCGATTTTATGATCTCTTGGGCATGTGTTTAACATTATTACATTTTATTTAAATTTCAATTTCAGTTGGTGTTTTTTCTTGTTACAGACATACATACATACATATACATAAATACATATATATACATACATATATATACATACATATATATATATATACATACAAATACATACATACATACACATATATGTATACATACATACAAATACATACATATATATACACACACACATATATATATATACATACATATGCATACATATATACATAAATAGATATATACACACATACATATACATATATATACATACACATATATGCATACACACGCATATATATATAAATACAATTTTATATACATGCACATACATATACATACATAATGATTGCAACGTCTTGTCAGACGAGTGCCACTACCTCAGAAATTTAAAATCAATGAGCCCAAATACCTGAGGGAGTATCTACACAAAGATGATGTAACAGAGTCTTAGCTTTGTACGACAGCTAAGTCTCTCTCTCGGTTCAAAATGTTGAGATCCAGCAACAAGCAAGAGCAAGATAGCCAGCAACAAATTAAACTGCAGACCAGCTTAATGCGGGTACTGGTCTTCCGCTTTATGGTTTTTTAAATCAGAGATTTGCTTCTCCCAGAAAGGTTGCCTTCACCACAGCTTACGGGAGCCCTCTTCACCCCAATACACATATACACACACACACACACAAATATACACGGTGCTAGTTGGCCGTTGACCCAGAAAAAGAATTCATTCGCCCTTTGGAAGGTCTTGTTTTTAATCCTTCAGGGAGACTAGCCGCCCTCCTCACCAAACAAGTCTGGTGGGGGAACCAGTTTAGTCGCCGGTGACCCGACCATGAGGCAGGTAATACTAAGTTACATGGTACCAGTAGCCTATGACATGACCTGACATATACATACATACACATATATATACATGCACATACATATACATATATACACATATATATATACATGCACATACATATATATACATTCATAGAATTATACATATATGCATACATACACTCATAGATATACACATACATACATACACATATACACATATTTACACATACATATATATACATACATACACAAACATATACACATATATGCACATATATATACATACACATATCTACATATATACACATATATACATACATAAACATACATATATATATATACACACATATACATATATACATAAATACACATACATATATATATATATACATGCAGATACATATATATACATACAAATGCATATATACGCATACATGCACATACATATATATACATACACATACATATATATATACATACATACGCATATATACAAACATAAACATATATATATATACATACATATATACACACACATATATATACACATACATATATATATATACACATACATATATATACACATATATATACACATACATATATATATATACATCTATATATATATATACATATATATACACATGTATATACATACATATATATACACATATATATACATTCATATATATATATACATACACATATATACACACATACATATATACATACATATATATACATACATATATATACATATATATATGATGATGATTGCAACGTCTTGTCAGACGAGTGCCACGTCCTCAGACATTTAAAATCCATGAGCACAAATGCCTAAGGTAGTATCTATACAAAGATGTTGTTACAGAGTCTTAGCTTTGTACGACAGTTAAGTCTCTCTCTCTCGGTTCAAAATGTTGAGATCCAGCAACAAGCAAGAGCAAGATAGCCAGCTACAAATTGAACTGCAGACCAGCATAATGCGGGTACTGGTCTCCCGCTTTATGGTTTTTTAAATAAGAGATTTGCTTCTCCTAGAAAGGTTGCATTCACCACGGCTTACGGGAGCCCTCTCCATCCCAAACAAACATGCATACATATATATATACACATACATATATATATATATACAACATATACATATGCATATATATACAACATATATATATATACATATATATACATACATATATATATACATATATATACATACATATATATGCATATATATACACATACATATATAAATATGAATGTATATATGTATGTATACATACATATATGTATATGTATATATATACATATACATATACATACATATATATATGCTTATATATGCACATATATATACGCATATATATATGCATATATATACACATATATATACATACATATATATACATACATATATATACACACATACATATACATATATACATACATATACACACATACATATGCATATACACATACATATATATACACACATATATATATATATTCATACATATGTATATATATACACAGACATACATATATACATATCTATATATATACATACATATATATACATACATATGTATATATACATATATACATGCAAATATATACATATACACATACATATATACATGCAAATATATACACATACATATATACATGCATATATATAATTATACACATACATATATACATGCATATATATAATTATACATATACATGTATATACATACATATATATACATATATATACATACATATATATATACATATATATACATACATATGTATATACATATATACATACATACATATGTATATACATATATACATACATATGTACATATATATACATACATATATATACATACATATATATACATACATATACATATATACATACATATGTATATACATATATATATACATACATATGTATATACATATATATACATACATATGTATATACATATATATACATAAATATGTATATACATATATATACATACATATGTATATACATATATACATGCATATGTAT
>NC_136496.1:67205993-67298493 GCF_053919585.1 Euprymna scolopes
TTTTTAAAAAATACAGAAAATACAATTTAAACTGTCTCTATTCTTTAGTTGATCAATTAATTGTTCAAATTTCGATTTAATTTGAAAATCTACTTTTATTTCTGTTGTTTGTAAAATCCGATCAGAATTCGTACATAATCTCGAAGAAAAAAAATCAAAGAATTCTTGATCTCCTTTCTTATGGACACACAAAAAGCCATTGAAATGGAAAAGAGATTTTCTTTCAGGTTTTATTTTCTTCATTAAAAAATGTTTTTCAGCGTGTAAAAAAAAAAAAAAAAAAAAAATTCTTTTTCAGAATAGGAACCAATCTAAACCGACTCTTGCCGAAGCAATTGAAAGTCGCGAAATG
Source organism: Euprymna scolopes (assembly GCF_053919585.1). Lineage (NCBI taxonomy): Eukaryota > Metazoa > Mollusca > Cephalopoda > Sepiida > Sepiolidae > Euprymna > Euprymna scolopes. Next base: position 67,206,346 of record NC_136496.1, read on the forward strand.
AATCTGGCAGATGACAATTAGAAACAATGTCACACATAACCATAAACTAATTAACTATTTATTGACGATCGAAACGTTTTTAAAACAAAGCACCAGCAAAAATATCAGTGTTTTTTTCCCTTATGATTAAAGGAAAAAAAAAAAAAAAACCTCGGAAGGGAGGGGGATTTAAAAAAATTACTTTCGTCTGAAATAACTTTATCATGAAGAAAAATACATTCAGGTAAATACATTGCCATCTGTGGCATTTTTGCCATAAAAATCAGCAGAGTCTAGGTCATTTCTGAAATGGTTTTCCTCCTGTTGATTGCCTATGTTGCTGGTCATGTGAAGTTCTAGGAGGTTCACTAGATGTATCAGAATTTTGGGGGCATTTTTGACACCTCTAACACGAAACTGCGAATAAAATATAAAAAAAACTCGTAAGTTCTCTTTTAAAAGTAGGTTGTTTATTTTCTTTATGGAATATACTTCCAAAATAAACTATTAAAGTTGTTTAAAAATAATAGAAATATTATTTTTTTATTAAAAAAAGACAGTGTTTACAAAGTGCCGGCGCGCCTTCATGCAGCCATTTTTTTACATAATGAAATCAATTGAATTTTACGAGTTAATTTTTTTTCAATTTTTAAACTTTAAACATCTATAACAATTTTTCTATTGGTTCAATATTTAAATTTTCAGGATCAATGTGAAATTTTATGCTCTTTCCGATAAACCGAATGTAATATTTTGGACAAACGCTTTTTTTTTAATTCACCCCCCCCCCATTTTGAAATGATTATTAAAATTTTAATAATTAATTTACGTACCAAACTTTTACATGTCACAAATTAAAGATAAAAGATCAGTAAATAATATATTGTAAATTAAAACAAAAAAAGAAGTGTTTTTTGGGAATTAACTGTAAAGTCCAAAGTGTAAAAACCTTTCTTATTTTTTTTAAACCAAGTTGATTTTTTTTAATTGGAAGCCTATGTTCTGCTTATGTTGTCCAGTAAGTAATGGACGCTGACGAAAATTTTTTTCTATTTCATTCAATGTTTTCTTTTTTTTTTTTTTTTAGATATTAAACAAAAAAATTCACTCGATAAAGGAGAATGAAAATATAATAAATCAAAAATTCATGTATTTCTTTGAGAAAAAACAATTCCTCGAGTGTTTTTCTTAAGGCAAAAACTTATAAGTAAAATTTGACTATTTTTAAACTATGGGAACACATATTTCTTCATGCACAAGGCTAGACGGCTAACGCGAACGTGTGGTTTTTACTGCCTTCTGTCCATCCATAGTTCTAAAGAAGGACAAATGGCTACTTCCGGTTTTTCGATAAAAACGTAAAAATGCTTGCGCAATCGCGCTTTTTTAAACAATCGTTTAAAAAATTATTTTATTTAAAAAAATAAATGGAATTTAAAATATAAATATGGATAAATTCTAAACAATGAAGAATGGAACTAAATATTCAATAGTATTTTTTATAGGTAAGTGATTTTTTCGAATTTATATCTATTTTTTTTATAACCGAAGTAAGAAAACCGATTTAGAAAAACAAATATTGTATAATTTGTTATTAAACCTGTTATTTTTTTAAAATTTGGTCTTTGCTCTTTTAATTGAAAAAAAAAATAGGGGTTGAATTACATTTTTCAAGTAGTTATAAGCTTGTAAAGATAGGAGGTCGAATTATTCAATTTTTTTCACGCATTCTTAAGATCGGTTTTTGACACTGCTAGAGGTCCACCCTCTTTGAGAAGGGGTTAATTTATTTTTAATCGCATGAGCTCCCCATCCCCACCGGGGAAGAGAAACGAGGCTTCCCAGGCATTTTTTTTTTTATTTTTGCCGGTCAGAGTAATTCTCCTCAGGGGCACTGTCTCTGCACTCCCACTTTTCGACCCTTGTGTCGAATCTTCCGTCATGGGAGAGAGAGATAAATACAACCTACCATGTCGCTAGAGAATTCGCGGTTTATTTATTGATTAAAAAAAATATTTCAGAAAGGGAATCCAGTCTCCCATATAAATTTAATGTAAACTGATAACCCACTTTAGAATACTAACCATTCTTGTATGAAAGAAAGAAGTGGTATCAAGTCTAAAAAGATTTTTTTTTTTTAATTTATGAAGGTAAATTAATAGATTGGGTAGAATCCGCGAATCCGTTGAAAAAGAAATTTTTTTAAAATTTGTATAAAATAATTTAGATTTTATAATGGGGGCACTTTCTTATGTCATAGTACACAAAATGATCCCTCACTTTCTGACCACCAATTACACATTTATTTTCTGTGTTCAGTTCGTTCTAGTATTTTTAAAAAGAAAATGGCATTGCTCGTGAAGGCTATAGAAGTCAAGTCTTAACGAGTTGTACTCGTTTGTTAGTTTCTCTAACATGGATAACTAGTGCGTTCGGTGTTCATTTAGGTATTATTTCTGGCGGCCTTCGAACATGGAGGCAAAGGCATGACCAAAATACATGCATTCAGATGACAGTTTCTTCCAAATTCCACACACATGCACGCAACACTCTTTTAATTTTATATCGTGAAATCACAACTACACGGAAATTGTTCCTATTTACAATGCCTCCCCACAGGACAGAGTTAGACACCAGGGTCGTTTTTTAATGTGGAGAAAAGGAACAAAAATAAAAATTGTCTCAGTCGTGAAGGATTTCTCCTCCGCTGACAGAGAACAAGAAATTGAAGTGCAGCATCTGAAGAACAGATACTACACTTTGATCTTGTCCCCGAAGGCCAAGAACTACACGGAAATTGTTAATCACAAAACAAAAACATTATATCACGTGCACCTTGTTCTGTGCTACAATTTCATTTGTAAAAAAAAAAAATGTTTAAAAATTGTCACTCTTCCAAAGAGTTTAAATAAAAATATGTTGCATTTTTATTTTCTCCATTAAACTTCTGAAAATCATCGACGCAATGTTGCATCATTGTGCCTGTTTTACAAATATTTAATGGAATGTGTTCTGATGAACTTGTTTCATTTGTACCCCCTTGACGTACATATCCCCGACAAACCCGATTAGCAATAAAATCCCACCCCTTCACTGTTGTTGTCCCTAAATGCCAGAAAGCTTTCTATTCTAATAGTTTCTTCCCTCGAACAGCTAGACTTTGGAATCCCCATTCCTGCTGCCTGATTCCCTGACTGTATTGATATGCAGAAGTTTAAATGTAATATAAACAAATATCTTGCTAATCTTTCCTAGACATAACCCCAAATAGTAGCCCCTTACGTCCAAATTGCGATATGCTTTGTAAGGGGTGAACATGAGTAAACCCCCCCCCCAAAAAAAAAACAAAAAAACTTGGTGATGGCTAAGAAATAGATGCTCATTTTATGTTGAATTTAGAAACTGACTCCCCTTTCTAAATTCAATTAATTAGAAAATAATACAAAATAATAATAAAAAAAAAACTAAAAGAAAAAAACGGAATAAAAATATGATAGATAACTGTACACAGAAAAAAACTGGTCCGTGAAGATATGAATTTTTTTTTATTGATTAAAAAAAAATTCTTCAGTTAAATCCTTTTTCTACACAAATAATTTGTTTCCGTTTGTTGTCGTATGAAGAAAATGTTTGTTTTAGCGATTTTGTTTCGTAAAAACTCGATAAAAAGTCTGAGAGATCAAATCTTGGAAAATATATTTTTCAGGACCAAAGAAAAAAAAAAAAAGAAGAAAAAAAGAGCAGCAAAACTAACAATTGTTGGAGTTTACGAACTTAAAATTCTAATGATTCTTTTGGCGAACATATACAACACGTTGCCGAAAAATCTTTATTTTAACCAGTTTTGATACCTGTGTGAAAAAACAAAAAAGTCTCAAATCTTAAGATTCCCGAGTTTTAAAGATCAATTCCGGACTTATGCGAACAATAAATTGTAAAGACAAATATTTGGGAAACCCGACAGTTTCACCACTTTACTTTCGAAGATTTCTGATTTTTGTACTCGTTTTCGTATAAACATCTGTTCATCATCATCATCATTCTTCTTCTTCTTCATGCCTAATTCTAACTTATCCGTCTTCGTCTCACATTTGTGATCTTCCCGGAGCTCTGGAACCTTACTACTAACCATAAGTATATGTGGCAACAGACACCCCTTAATAACAAACAAACACACAAACAAACAAACAAAAAAACAATAATTTATTACTATGTTTAAGTTGTGTTTTCTTTTGTCTTTTCACACACATTAAAAAGGGGTTGTCGCTTCTGTTGGGTCATAAACAAACAAAACACGGGAAAAAAATATCAGCCTTAAATATTGCCCCCCCCCCCCGGAAAAAACCTGCAAAGTAAAAACATTGCCCTTTTCTGGCCATTCGAGAAAAAAATAATAAAAAATAGACAAACTATTTGCAAAAAGAATCTGGAATTTCCATGATTATTGGAATTATTCGGATGTCTTATTTTGCATAAGCACCTAAGCTGTTTTTTTTTTTTTTTTTTTTGATTCTTCAATTGATACAGTTTAAGATTATAAAAAGTTTTTATTTTAAAAGTTGCTTTAATCTTTAGCAGGAATTTCACTTTCTCGTGCGAGTTTAACATATAAACTTGTCTCCATATTTTTTCGAGTGGTCATTAGCTTAAATAATCCTATTTGCAAACGCTTTCTCAGACTTTCAAACTGGGGGATCACTTTACGTTAAACTTGCACAGCAAACTGACCTGTTCTATTTTTAGAAAGGTGAATCCCTTCTAAAAATAGAACATGTCGGTTAAACGAAATGCATAAAACAGATTCTGTATGCTGTCATAGTATTTCGAAGCTTTTTTGGTACGAATGCAAAGTAGACATCTAAGAATTTAACGGAGGTTCCCAAGTTTCGACATCAAATTCCTGACTTTGCCAAGATATGCAGACAATAAATTTGTGCAGATAAATATTTGGGAAACCAGACCGTTTCGCAAGTTTACTTCCGGGTAATGTTGCTAAATAAAGTTTTCGGGTGATATGAGAAAAATAAGGCATTCAAAATGTTTCTTATCTTAAACATTATTGCATTAGGAGTCATTTTGAGTAAAAATGTTAATTTATTTCACCCATATAAACTAGAGAAATGCATGTGTAAACATTTTAATCGTGTGAGAATCAAGATGACTCTCACTTGCAATTTCGTAAGCATGAAGCAGTCTTGACCTTGCACGGAACGAAATGCAAGAAAAAAAATCTGACAAATAATTAAAAAAACTATATATATATATATATATATATATATATATATATAATTTCGGAAAGAACTAAGGCAAAACTGAATAGTCGGAACATGACAAATTTATTTTTCCTCATGTAATTTAAAAATGATAAATAACGATCCGTTTTTTTTTTTTTTACACATGAACGACTAAATATAGAGAGATATCCCGGGGTTTTCATACACGCGACTCTTCAGAAGGCCAGCAATCGTGTCCAGAAACACCCGAGAAAAACAAACAAACAAACAAACAGCAACACTTACATTGTTATGGGGTTCACAAAATATATTTTCAAAAAATAACCTGAGGTTCTTAATAGTTAGAAAACACTACCTTTTCTACCAACAGAACTAGGGAATTGTCTAGTAATAGGGTGTTCCTTATTAGAGTGAAATTCAAAAATCGAAATATTAAATTTCAATGATATCTACTTAATTGTCATGTCATGCCTAAAATTACGAAAAATGATGAGGTAAAAATAAATTATTAATGAAAACAATTTGCAAAAATTGAGTTTTGTTTAAGTGTATTAAGGTTTCAGATAAAAAAATACCCCCCTTGTTAATATTGTAACTCTCCGATTTTGTTTTTAACAAAACTCAATCTAAATGTCTGAAAACTTTTCATTAATAATTAATTTTCTTCCTTATCATTTTTCGTAATTTTTGGGTATGTTTTTACTGTGACATAACAATTAATTAGATATCATTGGTTTTACTTTGTAATTCAATATTTCGATTTCCGAATTTCGCTATAATAACGAAGAAGCATCATTAACAAATTAAAATATCAGTGTCATTATATAGTTAAAGTTCAAGATCCGGAAGTGGTTTTGTAGCCTTTATTCTGTCCATTAGAAATAAATTTATCGCTTGAATTAAGCTCTTTAGGACTATTATAGTTCATTTGTGCTCTTAAACAAAATGAAAACTTGTATTTTCGCACGCGCCTATGTCATATCAAAGAACCGAAAAGCAAACGCGAATTGATACGATCTAAAAATCCTGTTTTTCACGACCTTATTCGTTTGACGATGAAAAAGTGAAAAGGAGTTGGTTTGAGTTTTTTCTGTCGAAAAAAGTTACCTTTTCAATTTCTAATATTTATCATTTTTTTGGAGGGGAGGGATCTGATAAAAAAAATGTTCGTGTCTAAAAGGTTTGCCTTAAATCCAATAACGCCAAACTTTTCGAATTCCACATTGAAAAAAAAAAAAAAAAAAACACAGTTTAGTTTATAAACGCCTGAAGTGCAAATAATGAGATCCAAACAACCCAACGTACAGGCGCAAATACTTGCTAATTTTATAGAACAATTTTCTGTCTCCAACCCAGTGATTTCTATTTATTTGCACCCTCCCCTCCAAACGTGTACTCCTTGACTCCTATTCCTGGTGACGTCCCCGACTTTGGCCGTTTATGGGTTTCGGAAGGTCACTAAATACCTGCTCGCAAAAGGTTTGCTGCCCTGATTAAGACCACAGATGCCGAAGAGTCGTTCCGTCAGATTATCACTCATTTCGCCTTAGATGTAATCCTGCGGCGTTGATCATCAGAGTCGTATCACTGAGGAGCAGAGAAGAAAAAATAAATAACATTTCGACTAGTTTTATTTTGTATAAAAATAATTATTTGAATAAGTGTTGAGTTGGGGAAGAAGAGTATATAATTCTACTTTCTATTTTTGTATTGGCTTTTTTGGTTATCAAGTTCTTGACGATCTTAGCTGGCGATAACAAACCCAAATCCAGGGGCTATCTCTGGGCGAGCAGAAGTAAATCGCTAACTCGCGTTAACCTTCCTTTTTTCACTCTTTTTCAAATCAGAGAGAATCGTAAATTAATTCTTCTTTCTCATTCGTCTCTTTTTCAAATCAGAGATGTTGGTGTGCTCAGACTCTAGAAAATACCTTTCCACAGATTCGTCCATCACACTACCCATTGACCTCGGCGACCCCAGCTACGAACACTCCCAGCATGGTCACAAGTCACCCCTTTTATTCGAATATCTCCATTTCCGGGGGAAAAATTATTTGCGTTTCTCACTATATTTAATAAATTTGTATGCTTTTCATTATTTTTCAATTTGAAAATATCGTCAAACGTCAGAATATACCAGCAAGGCCACGCAGTGTTGCTCCGGGCACAAATATCGTTATAAGCACAGTTAAATATAAGGTCATTTTTTTATGTGCGAAAAATACAGCTTTCAAACAACAACAACAACAACAACAACAACAAAAAAAAAGTACATTCATGATTGGGGAAAAAATTGCCTTCCAACAACACGTTTTTTCCCAAATATTTAAGCAGTTCATTTCTCCTTCTTCTCGTCTCGATGTGACGTCATCTACATGTCTCGAATATATGCTTTTCCGAACACTGACCACGCCTCAAACACCACTTCTCCAAATGTTCTTCCTTTATTTCCTCGCCACGTATGTCTTTTTATTGTCTCTGCTGTAATATCACATCGCGAAGCCGGCTTGGTCATTTGCATGTTACACACTGCTGCTGTTCCCAGCGTCAGCGGCTCTTTTACACTATTTCTGAAGACTTAAAATTAACGCAAAATACTTTTTACAACTTCAACTTAAGTTAAGGAGCATAAGCAGCTAAGAATGTCTTCAAATTACTGCTGAATCACTTGAGCGCTTCCTCCATCCCAAGCTTTTCGAAGGTAGGTAGCGTAGGATGATTTTATTTATAAACATGGAAGAATATAAGAAGAGTATATGCAGGAACCAGAGTATTGGTGATATGACATATAAACAAAAATAAAAAAACGAACAAATGCCTTGTAGTTTTTTTTTCTTTGCATATCTATTTTCAAAAAACAATCACAAATACAAATTAGAAAATATGACTTTAGTATTTGAAATAATAGGGATGGTGGAAGTCTTTAATATCTTGAGAAATCATTTCCTTTAAAAAAAGAAAAAAAAAAAAAAAGAAAAAAAAAGAACAACCCAAAAAACAAAAACAAACAATGTCATAATAAAATGAAAAATATCGTAAAAACGGAACCGGAAGTGGGATTAGTTGAGCTGCCAAGCAGAGAATTATGATATATATTTCGAGTCTAATTAGTTCAGTATTCTAATCAGTGTTATTTGTATATATTGATGAATAATGTTTCCTTACGTATTATCATCATCATCAATGTTATTGTCGTTTTCACTCTTTTTTTATTTGTTTATTTATTAATTTATTTTTTGGTTTAATTTTAGCGAATGAAAAAATCAGTTAGTACTTTAATTTGGGCCAGAAGTAACAGTAGACAACGCCGTTCGTTAAATTCACCCATGTATCGTCATGGAAACAGTGTAAAAGCGGGAAATATTGTTCTATTCAAATTAAATATGAAATTTACTTTAAGTTTTCTATTAAAATGTTATTTGTGTGTTACTATTAAATCTGGTGATCTTGTATATATATATATATATATATATATATATATATATATATATATATATATATTAATACATAATATTTTCTTATTCAATTGATTGATTTTTTATTAAAAATACTTTTATTCACCCCAAACAAGGTGTATTACGACTGAAGCATAACGGTCTACTGTGATAGGGGCTATATTTATAGGAAAAAAATTGAATGGGGAATAGAGTAGCAAGATGATTGTTCATATTACATTTAAATTTCTACGTGATGTCACCGTTGGCGTATTTTCCTAAAACGAATTAATTTAATTCCATTTAGTTTTCGTATTTATCGCTATTAATGAGCATTGTCGTGTGTCAGTCGTGAATTTATTATTCGTGTGTAGAATTAAGTAAAGCCTCCTATTTTTTAACTAGAGAAGTGCAAGAGTTACGAAGATGGGAGTCGGGCCATTAAAACAAGCAATCTTTTGTACGCCAGTTTATTTTTGTACATAGTTGCAATCATTCCCAATGCACTTTTGCTAGGAATCGAATGACGCATCTCTGCTTCTGACGCACTTCCATGGCAAGGATTGCTTTCTTAGAGTCTCATACCGTTAATATCTGCAACAGAGAGAGGAAACTTTCAGGTCATCATGACAATGCAATTTGCAATCACCTCTGATCAGTTCGGGCAAAATAAAAAATAGGAGACATTACTTTTGTAATGTCTGGTAGTAAGTTATGAAAATATACATCGCAATAGTCTGACGAATCCTCACGAGGATGAAATGCAGAAAATTCTGTGTAGCTTAATTGCCATATGTATATATCTTTATAACTTACTACCTAGTCTGTTCATGTATTGCACACTGTTGAAGTAAATACTGAAAATTTATACATAAAATATATCTTATGAAATTTTATGTAAATACATGGAATATATATATATATATCCAAGACAATGCTTCACGGTTACAGCACATCAGTATGGCTATATTTTGTTTGTTATCTTTTCTGTACTGCATAATTGTCAAATTTATAGTACTAATATAAAAAGTAAACTGACTTTGGTTGGAACCCAAAGAATCGAAACCAAAACATTTAGCGCTACAACAGCGTTCTCTACCGATTTAGCTATCGAGAGACAGGTAAGAAAGATTTAATATCAAACGACTTGAAGACATGAATTGAATTTGGGCATGCGCAGAAAGAAAAAAATAGAAATGTGTCGGCAAGTTGAGATGAACATTTTACGTTTCAACTTGCTGACATATTACTGTACGTGTTATTCATCCACCCAAACCAAGATTTTACTCGTTAGAAACGATCCTTGGTGTATGATTACCGTTTCCTGTTACTTTCATTGTTATATGACCAGCAGTTTAAGAGTTTATCAGTTCATACACCGAGAGACAGACACACGTCTACTCTTTTGTTTATATAGATAAAGGGTCGCCTATTTATTTGACCAATGCTTAGTTTGTAGAAAAACGTGTTATTTTTACAAAGCGAATACTCTCGCACATTTAATAATCCGATGTGTTTCCCCCTCAATGGAGCGTTGCAATCTTCACATCTCCACTATTCATTCTTGCAATAAAGTCATCGATGTCAGAATTCCATATTTTAAATTGTTGTTTCGTATTTATTTAATCTTTTTGTGGGATGAGTAGGATTTATTGTAAAATTTAATGCCGGATGCTAGTATATAAAGAGGCCCCCAAATCTTTGGCCTCGCAAAATTTAGGTCATATTAGATGACCGGTGTAACATCAAATGCCATAGCTTTCTCATTTTCGATCTGTGATGACTTTTAATCACTTTACCCCAACCGAAGGATCCGATTTTTTTTTTTATTTTAGAAATGAAACAATAGTTCTGTTTCTGTTTTTGAATTGGTTACTTTTATCTTTTTGAAATCTTTGTTGATCTTAAAAGTTGAACTGAAGTAAACTAAAAAAAAAAATAACAATAAAAAATGATTAAAAAAAATCTTAAAAGCAGTTTCAAGAATTTTCTTTTTCAACGAACAAAGAATTGAAGTAAAAAAAATGTTTTTTTAATTTAATTAATTGTACATTTTATCACTGAGGTCTTATATGACCAAAATTATAACAGTTGTATAAAAATCTACATTGGCAGCTTTATTCCTTCCAAAAACTTCCATGTTTTAAGGAAAATATGCATTTCTTTATGTGAAGGGCATCTCCAACATTGTGTATCGCTGTTTTGAACTGTTTCACCTCTGTCATTTCTCTTTAGCACCCCCCCCAAAAAAGAAACACACACACAGAGGAATTTCGCTTCTAAGTATATCCCCCCCCCTTAAAAAAGGCTTTTCCATCGTTATGCGTTTCCCAAATCTGTCTCACGCTGGTTATATCCATGTTAATTCTGATTTTACTAATCCAATACCACGTCATTTGATGTTACACCGGTCATCTAATATCATGTGATTTAAATTTTTCGAGACCAGAGATTTTAGGCCCCTTCCGTAAAACTGATGCCATTTCAACTTGTTTCCATCTTCTCCGATCCTGAACAGTTGCTATGGCGTTGACCCTGTGCTGCATGTTTCTGCGCACAGTTAAGTTGCTGGTGTTGTACACAAAATCCTCACTGATCGCAAGCTCGTATTAACGTATTTGGTTTAAACAGGAATTAACTAAGAACAAAACGAAGAAACGCCGACCACCAAGAAAATGGCTTTCGCTCATTTTTTAGGAAAAACAAGGCCGATAGCCATTAGTCGCGTGCTCTCGTGTAATGAATTAATGCGTGAATGTAGGATTGACATGAAATTCTTTGAGATAAACTAAAATGACCGAAAAATGGGCTGAAATGACTTAAATAAATAAAAAGTAAATGACTTAGAATGACTTTAATGACCTTAAGAATGACTTGAATGCTTAAAAATAACTGGAATCCTTAAAACACAACTTGAATGATCTGGAGAATGACTTGAATGGCTTTGAGACTGACTGGTTGTAAAGTGGGTGATCATTTTACATTAAATTAATACAGAAAAGTGATCCCCCACTTTATATGACAAAGTTACAAACATAAGTACAGCATGTAGTAAGAAAGATGCTACACTTTGATCTTGGCCAAAAGGCCAAGAAAAGGGTATTTATTTGCTCCCTCACCGAGCAAATTAGGCACAAGGGCGATTTTTAAAGTGAGGAGTGAAGGGGAAATAGGGACCAACTCTCCGGGGAGTAGGGGAGCTGGATAGTGACAATTGGTATGAAGGGTTGCCCCTACATTGACCAAGGTCTTATATGTGGGGCTGCCCCCACATAGGGTCTTTGCTTGCAGTATCTGCCGGAGCAGATACTTACCTTTTGATCTTGGTCAAAAGGCCAAGAAAAGCTGTATTTATTTGCTCCCCCACCGAGCAAATTAGACACAAAGTCGATTTTTAATGTGATGGAGTGAAGGGGAAATGGGGACCAACTCCTCAGGGAGTAGGGGAGCTGGATAGTGACAATTGGTATGAAGGGTTGCCCCTACATTGACCAAGGTCTTATCTGTGGGGTCGCCCCCACATAGGGTCTTTGCTTGCAGTATCTGCCGGAACAGTCTTGGCCAAAAGGCCAAGAAAAGCTTAAAAAGCTAAGAACAGCATCTATTAACAACAGACCTTTGATCTTAACCAAAAAGACCAAGCACAAAAGTGTTACGGACAGACCACAGACCGACAGACCGACTGACTTATAGAGTCGCTTGCACGCGACTAAAAAATGCAATACCAATAAAGAAAAAAAGTGTCTTCCATTTATGTGTTAGACAGATATTTGACTGACATCTAATTTTGTCTTTCCCGTTAAGAAAGTGTTTTTGTTTGTTTACATATTTTCGAGAGAGAGAGAGAGAGAGAGAGAGAGAGAGAGAGAGAGAGAGAGAGAGAGAGAGAGAGAAAACAGTTTGGTAGTTTAGAATCACATGGTCATGAAAAACAATTATTTACTTTACGATTTTGGTCACTATTAATCAAGGTCAAGAGCCACACGGGAATAAGGGTTAATGTGAAAGAATATTGTCCAACCCAAAGATGAAGAATACTATGAGAGTACTAATATTGATCAGTGGTATGAACTGAATCTAATTACTTAGGTTCATGACAAGAACTGGTTGACATTGAATTTTAAGACGACAAAATTGTAATCACTGGGAATTCAGTCTCGCGGTAATGTGTTCCACAAGCGAGAAACGCTTATAGAAGACTCTATCCATGGAAATTCCACTTGTCGCTAGATGTTCATCGATTCAAACGAAACCGGTGAAATTTCTCGTTTGATTTTTATTTCTTCCTAGGTATAATTGTTGTTCTTTTCTGTCTCACACGCATCCGCGTGTATGTATGTATGTGTGTGTGTACATGTCATATATATATATATATATATACTAGCATGGATGCCCGGCGTTGCCCGGGTATTTGGCGGTGTATGTCGAGCAAAAAAAAAAAAAACCCCAAAAACGGTAAATTTTTTTAAAATTTGACCCCTATTATAACCCTTTAAAATTTATTGTTTTGGGCTTAAATCAAGTTATTAAGTTAGATCTATGTCCAACGAACCTATATCTAAAATTTCAAGTGTGTAGACCCAAAATTGTCGGAAGAGTTTGGTAGAGTTCTCAAAGGTCAAATCGTTGAACCCCTTAATCGCCAAATTTCTGGCCCAAAACTGATCACATCGATTTTTCCAAATCTGAGTACCATGTATACCAAATTTCGAGTCTGTAGACTAAAAATTGACAGAGTTATTGCGTAGGGAAGTGTACACAGACACACACACAGACACTTTCACTTTTATATATATACTAGCATTTCAGCCCGTTTTAATTTGTAAGGATTGTGCGACTAATTAAGTATGACAAACAAGGGAGATAATCCTTGACTTAAAATAAGGGCTCGTCATTTTTAAACACAAAATCTCAGAACATAGTTGTAGATGACTTTTTGTCAAAATACATCTAGCACATTTTCTATTGGATCATCTGCCGTAGTTTTTTGAATTTCGATATGGCATGTAAGTACGTAATAATGGGTAAGTTTAAAAGATCACCAACCTACACAAGCACAAATCATCATTACAAAAACCTGCATTGCTCGGGAGAGAATAACTAAAATTCGGCGGCAAGTACTTTGTGCCTGAGATTGTAAAAATGGCTCGACGGTGGAAATAATAACATTAGCCGATTTATGAAAGCTTGTGTCCGCTGATGATGATAACAATAAACGCACACATGCGGCCAAGGCGGCGACATTTGTTAGGGAGACATGCTTGAACCTGTGTGTGTACATCTGTTGATTACCATCGCTATCCACATCTGTTGGTGTAAAAGGATACAAACAGCACCCACAAAACCACCACCAAAAGGCACATTTTCACGGACGTACGTTGAAAGGACAACATTTCTATTGCATTCTTAAAAATGAATAAATAAATAAATAAAAGCAGTCACCTGTCAACTGTGAATACATTAAGCAAATAAAAATTTGCCAAGGAAACGAAATTGTTTTGTTTAAATATTTAAAAACAACAAAATTATCAGTAAAAAAATATGGATTTTGTTTTTAACAATGATTTGATTTTTTACGACAGATCGACCATTTTAGCTAAGGTTAGTTCACCATAGCATCGACAGAACAGTTATATCTGATATCTGTAAGTCTGCGGGCTGAATTTCCAGTGTTTTCGTGAAACCGCACGCATCATTAGGCAATCAAACTAATGTTCTTAAATAAAAAGTATATGCTCTTACACACATAAGTGAGTAGACTCTCTGTCTCTCTCTCGCATGCGCGTGCGGGTATACACACCTCTAACTACATATTAATAATGTTACAGGAGATCAGATCAATATGGTATCATAGGTTTTATACCCACAGTGGACCAGATTGAAAATTAATGTTGGGCTCGATTATATTATAAGTTATTATCGCAATCCCCCCCTCTCTCTCTCTCTCTCTCTCTCTCTCTCTCTCTCTCTCGAGAGAGAGAGAGAGAGAGAGAGAGAGAGAGAGAGAATGAGTGAAATTCTCTTTGCCGTTTAAAAAAAAAACAAATTCACACAGAATCGACATACACGTTAAGACAAATTAGCTTTACCTAAGAGCATTTAAAATGAACGTTATACGAACTTTAAAATGTCCATTTAAAAATTTTTTTTTTTGTAAAAAATGCATATTCAATTAATTTTTATCAAAAAGTGCCGTTTTTTTGTTTGCTTTTTTAAATAAAGGATGGAGAACAGTCAGGTATATTAGAATAAAAATTACTAGCGAGGCCTGTGGAAATTCCACAGCGGACTCTTTCATATGTAATATATTGATGTTGGCATTCTGTGGATGCTCAGCGTAAATGGAAAAGCCTTGATATTATTGTAGCGATTTTGTTAGAACTGCAAAATAATTCATCTAAGTTAGCAGAGACGTCCGGCGTAGTCCGATCGTAAAATACGCTTAAATATGATATTTTAATTTATGCAGATTTCGTATATAGAGTCAATTTTCTATTGATTTTTATGTATTATAAAGTTGTGATTCACATGACTTGGGTGCATCAGCTTGAATCGAAACCGAAATCAAAATTTATGAAGAAAAAAAAAATATATATATATAACTTGAGTTCCTTCAGCTATACTCAAAACCAAAACTTGTGAAGAATTCTTTGGAATATCTAAGGTAGTGACAGAGACCATAGAAAACTACCTTCATTCTGTAGCGGAATGGTGCTCTAAATGTTTGGGGATATTTAATTCTGTAAAACTTCTTTCCTTTAACAAATATAAAATAAAAAAACAAAAACAACATCAACAAAACTTCTGAACCATCGATTGCCATGACAAATAACACCCTATACATCCTTCAAACTCCCCGGTTTAGCATTCACAGGTAATATGAATTAGGAACAGATACATTGAGGGCATTGTCAAGGCTGCTGCAAAAAAAAGGCGAGCTCCCTCTACCGTGCTAGAAAATTACTCACACTGGAGAGTATTTAACTTCTTTACAAAGCCACAATTCGTTCCCATGCATGGAGTATTGTTGCCACATCTGGGCTGGAGCATCCATCATTAGGCTCTCACTCTTAGATAGGCCCCCCCCCCAAAGTTTCAAATCTCGGCCCAGCTGTAACCTCTGTCCCATCACCACAATGTTTTATTTTTGTGCTTGTTCTTTAATTGAATGCGCTCTGATGAACTTATAGCACCTATGTCCCCTGAACGCACATACTCCCGACTAACTCAGCAAGCAGCAAAATCTCACCCTTACCTACTGAGCTCCCTAGATGTTGGAAAGCCTTCTACTCTAATAGTTTATTCTCTCGAACTGGTAGACATTGGAATTCCCTATGTTTACATAGATATATATACACAAATACACACACACACACACACACATATTCGTACATATATATTATTTAATTAAAAAAGAATTGAATTAACGAAGTTTCTTATGCGCATGCGCAGCATTCAGTTGACGCATGCGTCTTTTTGATCTTAAAGTTATCAACTGACATTTTTTACCTTTGTGTTGGCGGCCATTGGCAGCAAGTTTTTTTTTTTTTTTTTTTTTTTTTTTTTTTTTTTTGCTTCAACACATTGTTTTTGTCTGCTGCTGCTACTTCTGAATAACTCAAGACTTCGAAGAAAAACATGTTTATTTAACCTTTTAATCTGTTTAGGGCTATGAAAGAAAGAGCGAAATGTTTAGCCGAAAGTTGTCAAAATAAAACGTGGAATTTATATTAATTTTTGACTGATCCATACTTTTGATTTTTAGTAATTGCTTTTCACGCATTTTGCAAAGCTCTATTAAAAAGACTATTTTCCGTATATATATATATATATATATATATATATATATATATATATATATATATATATATATATATATATATATATATATGTATGTATGTGTGTCTCTCTCTCTCTCTCTCTCTCTCAAATGCTCTAATTTTAACAGTATCCTTACAAGACACAGACGGCAATACTCCAAATCTACATAGGTAAATATTGCAGGTATGAAATCAGCTAATAGGTAAGACTTAGGTCAACCAGAGCTCGTATAAAACAACTTAGGAGGATGCAAAATTATTACATAAAGTATACATGCTCCAAAAAGTCAACATCAATAATATATTTAGTGCACATGTTTCTGAAGTAATTTATTAAGTCATTTCATTAACCCCTAATGTCTTGCTGAACTAATAGTAAGATGGTATTTCTCCTTGTTATATGAGCTAATGAATAGATTAAAAACCTATATCCATTAAATATTTTCTTAATGTCGAGTTTTTGGAGAATATGTGTAGAACTAGGTAGTAAGTTATTAATATATAGTAATTATCGTCCACGTTTCATCTCTATAAGGAATCGTTAGGCTAAAATGCGTAGAATTCATATTTATTCCATAATAAAAATAAATCTGGTTTCTTGTCGAGCTAAACTAAACATCACGTGAATATATAAAAACATGTAACACGAAGATTTTGTGTAGCTTAATTGCCATATATTTTCATAACTTCTATTTCTACTATTATATAAGAGGAATTTTTTTGTGAGTTCGTTCCCTATGAACTCGAAAACGGCTGGGCTGATTTTTATGAATTTACACACGGAGGTACTTTATGTGCCTGGTAGTGTTCTTAGATAGGTTTTGCATTGAAATATCGAAATAATCTGATGAAAAGGTGATTTGGACAAAAGTTAACACCTTACACAACTTAACATCTCAAGTGCATTTAAGAAGTTTTATTACCACACAATCCTCGATATATAGAATCAGCTGTAGGTTATTTGTATGAAAGGAGAGCCTCCGAAATGAATGTTTCTGTTCAGAGCACAATTGGTGTATGAAACCTGACTTTTTATATTTTCAACTTTAATTCAAACCATTATATATAAAAATAATTTTATAATATCAATAGTAGATTTTCTACAGTGCAATGTAGACAACAAAATATTGTGAAATAAGTCACAGCGAGAGACATGGGAAGCTTCCCCCCGGTGCACCGCGATGGCTCCCAAACTAGAGCAGGCGATCAATCGATTTGATTGAAAAATGTCCGATTTCACTAATTTCGATGACAATAAAAATATGGGAGGATGAGACATTCGTTGATCATTCAATCCCGGACAACGTCGGGGCACCATGCTTATATATTTGTTGTTGTTTTTTTTTTTTCAAACGATGAATACGGTTAATATTGGCTTCGCCTCGAATCTCGTATTTATTTAGAAAGTCGCCCATAATTTGTTTGGATGTATATATAACATTTTTATTTATTATTTTTAAAACAGTAATTTACGTACACGCGTGTTTCGAGTTCACTAACTCTCATCACCGTAGCTCGACTGTTTTTAGGGATCGAACTCCAGACTGTGTTTACCACAGTACGCGGCGCCTTAACCGTTAGACCACGAACCCAAGATGACTGTTCATTTTTATCGCTTATAAATTTACATTTGTTTTTTTTGTTTTTGTTTTTTTTTTCTCCAAACGATGAATACGGTTAATATTGGCTTCATCTCGAAGCTCGTATTTATTTAGAAAGTCGCCCATAATTTTTTTTGGATGTATATATAACATTCATATTCCTGTTTGTTTGTTTGTTTGTTTGTTCACAATTTGATTAATATATACAAAAGCTCCATTAGTTTAGTATTTCATTTATTTCTATATATAGTATGATTCTTTAAAAAATATACGATCAAGAGGTCACCTCATTTATTTATTATATTAAGGAAAATCAATTAAACTAACATACAGCTATTTAGTACACGTTTCTAGCGGGAGAGTTGTTTTAAGTGTTCTATTTAAGATTATTTCATCAACTCTAAATAACAATTATATTGATAATATATTTAGTTACATTTATTTGGAATTATTACTTCCGACATCGATTATTTTATGAAACGAGTAGAGTTATTTCCCCTGATGAGTTTTTTTATACGTTCCGAAGTTCGAAAGAAAAAAAAAAACTCTTCCCAAATAAATTAATTCGGTAATCGCAAGACGTTTCTAGCGTGAAAAAATAATTTCGTGTAGACAGAAAGATGTTTTGCTTTATTTTTAAATATTCGATACTCTTGCATAATTTGACCTGGATTCTCGGAAATTCCCATCAAGGGCGAGACCGGCAATCATCGGTTTAAGCCGAGCGTTGTAACAGACGCTTTAAAAACAAACAAACCGGAAAAAATACAAATTTAAATAATCAAAGATAACAAAAACCACCTTTTAAAGGACTGAAAATATATTTATTTATTTTATTTTATATATTTTGTTTTGTGTTTTTTTTTCAAAATATTTGTTTTTTTTGTTTTTTTTTGCAAAATATTTATCAACAAAAAGTCTTGAAAAAAAAAAAAAAAACTTGTACTTACACCTAAGAATTTACGGTGAAAAAAAGTAAAACTTTCATCTTTTCTTGAAGGAAAAAATTTTTTTCACCGTAAATTCTTAGGTGTAAGTACAAGTTTTTTTTTCAAGACTTTTTGTTCAGTCAAGTTTTTTTTTTTTTTTTTGGGGGGGGTCTACAGAAATTATATATATATATATATATATATATATATATATATATATATAGTAAAGAAAATACGTAAAAATATATGTTTACGAAAAGCGTAAATTGTTAGATGAAAGTACAGGAATTTTTTTTTTTTTTCAAGAAAACTTAATGTTTTTATTTTAAATTAAAAATGAAGGTCGGTAAAGATTGAGGGTTCCAAGTATGTTCTAGGTAAAAGTTGTTTTTTCTGTAAAGAGAATATGAGTAGACATGTTCATTTCGACTGACGCCGTGCAAGTTTACGTTTTACAGTTTGTGTAAATGGAACAGGCATTCTAGATGTGTGTATGTGTATTAATGTATTTTGTATTGTATATTTTGCTAGGCATAGTGATTTTTCACTTTTTAATTTTATTATTTCGTTCTAGCAGGAGATGGGGCACTCTACCGGATGCCAGACATTCACCCACTATTTCATATATGACACTCGAGAAATCTTTTTCTTTTCCAATTCTGACTGTCCCTTTAAGACAATTATTTTCATATCTTCACCCGGTAGTTTTTAAAATTATTTTCATAAGTCCGCCGGTTGCTCATATAATTACTGGAATTATGGAAATCTTAAGATTCCGGTTTCTTTTCATGTCATACATAAGACCTTCGTTATCTTTTCCTTCTCAGCTCTATTTAACCCAGCATCATTGGAGACATTAACTTCTTCTAAGGTCGCTTCTTTATCTTCCATAGCACTGTCAGATTTAATCGCTACGTTTTCCATATACGTAACTATAAGAATTGCAGAGTCATAGTGGATGTATTTCCAACCGTTCTTTCTGGTATATGTTCCCAGAACTTGCTGCTACATTCGATTTTCAACTCATATTCAAAATATATCCAACTTCTAAGGTGTATATATGAACTTGTGAGTCGGAGAGTAATTTGTGAGTATCTCTTGTTGCGGCCGCTAATTTACCATCAGCATAGGGTGCCAAAACTATTTTGCGACAGTCCTTCTCCTATGCTTCGACTATAGAAAAATTGAAAAGAGCGAAAGGCATATTTTTTTTCTATTAAATTACGCGCGAAATTTCTGCAGTGAATATTTCATACGCTCTAATTGGTTAAAAAAACCCAGCTGATTTTAGTTTTTTCCCCCAATTGAAACATGAAAACAATATTCGCAATTCTTGCTGTTTTTTTTTTTGTTTTATTTTACAAGGGAGTCATCACTTATCAAGACCTGAAGACCACTCGAACAAGGGTTAGTGAATGTAAGGTGATTTGTGAGACAGCGGCGTACTAATCGATAGTGGTAGGAATTGGGTATAATTTGATTATTTAAGAGGACACTGAACTGTAAGAAAACCATGTTGTAGTTAGCTGGAAGGCAGGCCCGCGGTACAGTTCCACAGGCCGACAGTTCTAGGAAAGAAGTTTTACTCATGGAGTTGGCATATAGATTTAAGCACAGATAGAGTGGGGAACATTGTTGACTGTGGTTGTAGTTAGACGAGTGGTTATTGTGAATGTTTTGCAGAGGAGAATCGTAGACTAAAGCTCAGTTGAGCACTTGCCATGAAAATAACGATAGAGCAGAGATAGATTTGCAACGCGTCTTTTGTAAGAAAGAGGTTGCAGGGGAGAAAAAAGGACATCACATACGAAGTTTCGAAACCGGTTTTGAATCCTATCAAGGTAGGAAAGGGTGTTCCGAGTAGTTCTTCCCCAGTTTTAATAATAGTACTCCATTTTAGGGCGTATTTAGCTCTTTTACAAGTAGAGCGTGTGAGATACCTTCTGAAGTGGTAGAATGATACTTCAAACGGTTTACTGAGTTTAAATTGACAGATGTTTGTAAAATTTTAGCATGTTTCTATAATGTCCGAAAACGATAGCCGGGACAGCTACTGATTTGTAACAAATACTAAAAAAATGATAAATGGAACTGGTGATTTGTTGCGTGATTAAAACTGGTTTTTGTTGAGGCGAATCGCTGGAGTAAATAATGTTGAAAGGAATACTCGCACACACATCTACGCGAACGTGTACACCTACGCAGGAGTGTAAAAGTACGCGTTAAATAATTAAGTCTATTATGATTTTATTTTCATAGAACATACAATAGATTTACTCATTTTTTTTATTATTAAATAAGCGTGGTTAAGAGGAGGTTAAAACTAAATAATCCTCTACGGTAAATTACACCAATACAAACACACTAGTTTTGTAAGTCGGTAATTGTCTTTTAAATAACATATTTTACAGTATTTCATTTTTTTTTTTATTGATGTTTATTATATTTATTGAGAACAGTATGGATATTGCGATTAAAAATATTTATCATAAATTTTATTTACTACTAGCAGGGAGACCAGACGTTGCCCGGGATTAAACGAGGATCAACGAATGTTCCACACTTCCAATACTTTTATTGGCATTGAAATCGTTGAAATCGCCTATTCGTCAATCAAATCGAATGATTGCCTGCTCTAGTCGGGAACCCACCGCAGTGCATCGGGAGGAAGCTCGCATACCTCCCCGCAATGACTTAATCAACAATACATTGTAGTCTTATTGAATTATAGGAAATCTACTGTTGATTTTATGAAATTATTTTTATATAATGACTTGAATCATAGTTAAAAATACAAAAGTCAAGTATAATGGTTCATCTGTGTCCCAAGCAGAGGTATTCATTTTGAACGCACCCCTGTCTTATCAAAGAACCTACTGTTGATTTTATATGCGGGCCCCTTCTGCTTGTGTGATGATAAAACTTCTAAAATCACTATGATGTTAGGCTGTATGAAAGTGTTAACTTTGGTCAAAATCGGATCGCTCCTTCTTTAATAGGATTTTTTCGATTATCAATTTTCCATACTTATTGGAGATATTCCGATACAAAACATATCTAAAAACACTCCCAAAGACGTAAAATACATTTGTGCGAAATTTCATAAAAAATCGGCTCAACCGTTTTGGAATCAATAGGAAACGAACTCGCGCACACAAACACAATTCTTTTTTATATATATAAGTAGAGATAGATATCTACTTTCTCCAAGACGCGGTCGTAATTTTACCAACTTATGTTTGTGGTGAGCACTGGCTAAATGATAGAATTTTCAATTATTTTCTCTTTGAATCCATTTCCTCGAATACAAAGTTTTAAATCAAAACATATGGGCTGATGCATCTACTACTAGTCTCTCTCTCTCTCTCTCTCTCTCTCTCTCTCTCTCTCTCTCTCTCTCTCTCTCTCACACACACACACACAAGGTAAAAAAAAGTATCAAATCTAATAAGTTCCGCACTATCGGCAACCTCTGTCCCATCATCGCAATGTTGTATTAATGTGCCCGTTTTATAAGTACTTTGATGGAATGTGTTTTGATGAACTCCTAGCACTTGTGTCCTCTCGACATACATGCTCCTGGTCAACCCGACAAGCAGCAAAATCCCACCCATTCACTGTTGAGGTTCTTAGATACTAGAAAACCTTATACTCTAATAATTTCTTGCTTCGAATTGTTAACCTTTAGAATTCCCTCCCTGTTGTCCGCTTCCTTGGATGTACTAACCTGCAGATGTTTAAATGTAATAGGAACAGACATCTCAATTCCACACAGTCCCATGTTAGACACGATCTCAATTAGTAGCAGTTGATAATACACAATCCATTATTTGTTTTATTCTTCCGCCGTTTGTCTAAAATTGTATCTGCTGTTGGTAAGACATTGTTGGCTGAACAATTTCACGGATCCAATCAGATCTGTCGACAGTTTGTTGCGTTACGCACTCTGCTGCCTCATTTGAAAAGGGCTTTGTGGTCTTTTCTAAAGTTATTCTATTTCAATGTCTGTTTTGAATGTCTTAGTTTGCCAATAAATTCTCGTTCCCGACATGATTTCGCTTTGTCTCAATTCACTTTTGCTTATAATAAAAGGGAGATAATTAATTAAATGCCACGTGAACGACAAAAAAAGTTCAAGGCCAAAAGAGTGAGAACAAGCCTACAAGAAGTGAGATGTCGGCCAAAAGAAAATAAAAGACAATGTCCAGTAAGATGACTGCCCAGAAGAAGGACACAGACTAATAACGGGTGGCAGGTCTTGCCAGAAGAAGAGAGAAGATAAACAAAACTAACCTTCTTTCTCTTAACAATTATATGAACCCTTCTCGACCACCAACTGCCACGATTAATAGCCGTCTACCCGAGAGCTCATTCTTCAGCATCAGTTTAACATTCACAGGCATCATGAATTGAAACAAATACATTAGAAAAATATTGCCAAGACTTTGGCAAAGTATGTGAGCTCTCTTTATCATGCTAGAAAACTACTCACTCATAACAGTATTCTGTACATCTACAAAGCCACTATTCGCCCATGCATGGAGTATTGTTGGCACATCTGGATCGGTGCATATATCACTAGTCTTTCGCTTTTAGAGCCTCCAACCTAATAGGTTCCGCATTATCAACCAAGCTCCGACCCCTGTCTTATCACCGAAATGTTGCAACCCTGTATCTGTTTCAAGGTACTTTAATGGAATATGCTCTAACAAACTCGTAGCACTTGTGCTTCCTTGATGTAACGACGTAAACACCCCCAAACTAACCCGACGAGCAGAAAAACCCGACCTCTCCCCTCTCCTGTAGAGGTCTTTAGATGCCGGAAACCATTCTACTCTGTAGTTATTTTCTTACGAACTGTTTGGACTTTGGAATTCCCTCTCTGCCCCCTGCTTTCCTGACTGTATAGAAATGCAGAAATGTAAACGTAATGTGAATAGAAAGCTCGCTGCTCAACTGTAGGCAATGTGCCTTATTTGAGGTGAATAATAATAAGGCGGCAACAGTATTTGAAAACGAGAATCACAAAATCGTGTGAGACATGGATATACAAACAGATAAACCCATCCAAGCAAGAAGATCGGATGTCGTAATAATTAAAAAAGAAAGAAAAGCCGAGAAGGTCAAGGAGGCTTGAAAGACAAAAGAGAGAGCACTGACCAGCTATTCGCTGGACACGTGCAAAGAAAACTGAAACTCTGGGCTTATTGCCACTACAATTCCAGTGGAGACCAATGACCGCTGCCAACGAGAAATCAATGGTAAGCGGCTGTTGCGATAACGCAAATTCATTTGCAAATGTTACTGAAAGCGGTGAAGAGTACTAGAAACCTAGGGAGACCTATTGTCAATCAGCTTCCAGTGAACACCACAGGTTGTTTTCAAGGAGAGAGCTTTGATGACCTGTGTGAAAGCTC
The DNA here is from genome assembly GCF_053919585.1 of Euprymna scolopes. Lineage (NCBI taxonomy): Eukaryota > Metazoa > Mollusca > Cephalopoda > Sepiida > Sepiolidae > Euprymna > Euprymna scolopes. The sequence goes on from NC_136496.1 coordinate 67,230,759, forward strand.
CTTGTGAGCCAATAATAATAATAATAATAATAATAATAATAATAATAATAATCACTTTTATGTTTTAATTTTTATTCTTTCTTTCTTTCTTTCTTTTTTTTTTTGTGCCACCATAAACTGGCACCACACCAAAATAAGTGAGAAGCAGCAAGGGGGATGGAAAGGCCGAGGAGAGAAAGCACTAGCTAGACCTCCGCTGGTTGAGTGCAAAAAGGACTGGAATCTTAGGGAGCCTTATCGTCACCCAAATTCCAGTGAAGACAAATAGTCGCTGTCAACGAGAAATGAATGGTAAGCGACTGTTGCAATAACACAAATTCTTTTGTAAATGTTATCGAAAGAAGTGGAAAGCACTGGAAATCTGGAGAGACTTAATGTTACTCAAACTCCAGAGAACACCTCAGAGCAATCTTCGATGATGACTTGTGTGACTACCAGTGGGTAAATAATAAGCAGATGGAAGGTCTGGCATAAAAAAAGGAAAAAAATAGCAAAGAATGTAGAACTCATTAAATTTAATGGCTTATTGTTCACTGTAAATAATCCGATTAAAATTCTTATTCTGATCAAATAAATATCACATGACCGGAAATCGTTTTTTTGAAAAGAAAGCCCCCTTTTAAGAGTCGATTCACCCAATTTATCATAGCGGACATCAGATTTTCCTGTGCGAAATCAATGATTTCAAGTATTCCTTGCTTTTTACTATTTCTGTCGTCACAGATCAAAGATTGTTTTTTCGGCCACTGCAGACACCGAGTATAAATTAACTCCCCCAAAGATTGTTCAGTCCGCTGTCAAAATGTACATGATTATTTTTTTATTTTGCCTTTAAACCCCTATCTATCTATCTATCTATCTATCTATATATCTATATATCTTAGAATTTTCTAGGTTGTTATGATAATGCGAGACGAGGACAAGAATATTGTAAAATACTTATTTTGCCGGTTCGTTGAATCCGTTTTGATGTACTGGATATATTCCCGCTGCTTGGAGTGTGTATCTGTGGTCGGATCGTCATGAATTACAATTGCTACAAAAGCATTATCGTTCTACCCCGTATTATACGGTCTTCAAAGTAAATATTGAGGAAACTAAATTCGAATATTAGACTAAAAACTTGTATAAGACCATCTCACCACTGGAATTATATAGTTCTTTATTTTACTTTCTCTCTCTGTCTCTGTCTCTCTCTCTCTGTCTCTCTCTCTCTCTCTCTCTCTCTGTCTTTAGATAGATAGATAGAGAGAGAGAGAGAGAGAGAGAGAGGGAGGGGGAGTACTAATGTACTATTTCTGCTGCGTTTAAAAGAAAGGCGACATACTGATATATATATATATATATCTTCATTCTCGGTGACGCTTGTTGATGGTTGGTTGGTTGTTAGGAGGAAGATGCACATATCTTTTTTATTCAAATGGCGTTTTGGTGCAGTTGTTCACTATTTTAGTGTTCTTGTAGGTGCACGCTATTGTCAAAATGATTTCTCTGTACACACTGCCTAGATATCCAGCATTAATATTAGCATTGGCTAAAAAAAAACTAAAGAGTTCTCAACGAATTATATACCGACATACTAAATGTTATTTTAGTTTATTTTTTTCACGATTAAAAGAAATGGATTCCTTTCGTATTTTCTGAAATTCCAGCGGTGAGATGGTCTTATACAAGTTCTTAGTCCAATATTCAAATTTAGTTTCCTCAATATTTAAACTTTGAAGACCGCATAATACGGGGTAGAACGATAAATTTTTCGCCCTAAAGAAAATAACATTACAGCTTTATTTTTAAAACTTTTATTGAAAAATCAATTCAGGTAACTTGATTATGTAGTAGAACTGACATCTATTGAATATAGCCACTTTCAGCATCAATCACCACCTCAATACGAGAACGGAAATGGGAGCATGTCTTTTCCACAAGTGCCTGCGAGAGCTCGGCGAATATTCTGCGAATGGCGGCTATCAGGCTGGCTTTGGTGTTGTGGGAGGTCATGTTGGTGATGTTCTCGACGTATGATGAAGCGAAGTAGTCCAGCGTGTTCAGATCAGGGGATGAGGGAGCAGAAAGAGAGAAGAGTACAAAGTCGTAGCACACTTTCTAAAGTTAAGCCTGGGTCTCTTTGGACTTGTGGACCGGCGCCGAGTTCTGCTGCCACATCCAAGGTCTGCCAGCGGCTACCTGATTGCACTAAGGGATCACCACACTTTTTAGTACATCCAAGTACACTTTGGTGTTTGGTGTTGACTTTCAAGCCGACTTCGATGGTGTGAAGTGGCATGATGTGGCCCTCACTTGAAATCATACCAGAAACCATAACCGTGGGTTGTCTGATGCGTTGAGATGTGCTCCCAAACATTGAACCGTCCAGATTTACATTTTTTTTTTTTTTTTTTTTGGCAATGGTTCTGTTGTCATAACTTGGTTCGGTAGACAGCATGAGATGTAGAGCGGCGCATCTTCGATCTCGCTTGTTGAACATTGTGTCACTTTCAGACATGATAGAAGGCTCCTATCTCTCTTGGGATTTGTACACAACTGGCCAACTAGTAGATGGTCTGCAAAAAAACAAACAAACAAAAAAATAACAACAAAGAAAAAACGGTTTTTATCAAACGAAAATGGAAACATGTTTTTTTATTATGGCGATAATTTTATCGTTCCACTCCGTAGTATTAGGATAGTATTGCTGTCATTAGGAATACGAAAAGGGGAAATGCTTCTGAATTGTTAGCAGTCGAATCTGTTGCTGTGGGTGACCAATACTTTTTTTTTGCTGCCATTATATTATTAATATTGAGTACATATATATAGTATTTTTTTTATTTTATTTTTTAGTGTATAAATAACTAAACGTTTGTTTGTACAAATATATATTAAACATTGAATAAAGGCCACATAAGTTGGTAACCTTTCCAAGTTAAAAATATTGGGATAGTCGTATTCAGATACATCTTAAACTCATTGGCTATACGCGTCCTTATCCTGCTATTAGCCCTGCATTCGTGTTACTATCATTCACACCGAAGAAGACGGAAGGATAGGTTGAAAGTATGTGCTTTCGAAGAAAACGTTTTATTTATTTATTTTTTTTTTCGAAAACCTTTTTCTATTCGTACACGTCAACAAATAGGAAATAAATATAGAAAAGAAATAAACATTTATATATTTTTGTATTGATTTATATATCTATATATATATATATATATATATATATATATGTATATAATGTTGTATGTTTTTGTTAACGATACTTATTGAATGAATTCAATTATTTATATGGAAGTGCATTTTTACCTAAATGCGAGTTGGAAAAAAATTTCCCCTTTGACCAGTTTGGTTCCCCTAAATGGGGAGCGGCATATGTATTATTTTTAAAATATAATTATCCACTGACACGTGTTTCGTCGTCTACGACCTATCAGAGTGGCTGAATCTTGCCATACACGTGTCAGTGGATAATGCCGCTCCCCATTTGGGCGTACCAAACTGGTCAAAGGGAAAATTATTCCCAACTCCTCGCATTTAGGTAAAATGCACTTCAATGTTTGTGCGTGTGTATATATATATATATATATATATATATATATATATATATATATATATATATGATATTTTTATTTTCGTGGTAAAAAATTTATTAAAGAATTTTAAAGAAAATGAATGCAGTTATCTGGAGTCGGGTACAACTAATGCATAGAAAAGAGTGAGGGAAAGAAAAAAATAATGAAAGCGTTATTGATATTTATTAATAAACTATTCGAATAAAAAGTTGACGTTCGAAGTACTTTTCGACCGACTCATTATCAAGAAATAAAACATCGGCAAATAACGTTTAAAATAAATAGTCATTTAGTTATTTTCCCATGTTTTATTTCTTGAAAATGAGACAGTCAAACGGTACCTCGAACGCCGTCTTTTTACTCGAATAGTTTATTTACTACTAGATGTACCCGGCGTTGCTCCGTATTAAACATAACGTTGAACTCCTTAAAAAATGAAGTAAAAAAAAAACAAACAACAACAATAATAACAAACTGAAACAAACTAAAACATGAGAGTGCGATTATTATGTTTTTCTGAACAGTTCACTTCTTGTAAGTAAAAAAAAATAAAAAATAAAAATAATACTCGAGCTGCGCTCGAAACCCAACCCTAAAGCCAGTGAGTCAAGTACGATAACTATTATGCCAGTTTGACGCAATCTTTAAAAAGTGTTTTCAAGCCTACTTATTATTAACATGATGTAAACGATTCGCGCAGTCGTGAAACAGTTGGCAAAAAGATAAAAATCCGATGACCTCCAAGTACTTATTTTTCAATTTTGACGCCTTAGCAGACTTTTTTCTGGACGAAAACCGATTAAAAAGTTTTCTGCATATTTAAATACCCTATATACCAAATTTACAGGTCTATAGATCAAAACTTCGATGAGTATATAGGTTGAGAAGTGCCCCTGTAGCAGACACAAATGGACCCCTTTTCTTCTCGCGCGTTCGCTTCCTCTGAGTGAGTGATGAGGCGCTAGACTGTCCAATCTGAGGACTTGCGCACGAATACAAATTGACCCCTAGGGACCAGACAGCTTCCGGTCCCAGAAGAAAACTCTCTCTTACGCTACCAGCCTTCGTCGGTGCTAGACGCCTGTTCTCTTCGCTGCTCCTACTAAAGGTATTGACGACAGCCGCGGGTTGTAACTACCTCGTAAGGCAGTGGAGACCCGACTCTACTTTCTTCCTTCAGTACGCTTTGCAAATAAACCTTTCCCTTGTTAAGTTGAAGAAGTTGTTTGTCATTGTTCATAGAATTGTGTTATTTTATTTTATTAGGGAAATTCCCTAAAATGGTGACTCCGTCGTGATAACACATTTCCGAACAGACACTTCTTTCGCTTTTTAACAGGGTAAGGCGCGCATTTTAAAAACCAGCACATGGTTTCCAACCACACACATAAACAGACAACGGATTCGGGAGAGCACATTTAAAACTTAAAAAAAAAAAAAGACGTTATTTCCCTCTCTTCCTTATCGTTTTTTTCCCGTTATATATATATATATATATATATATATATATATATATATATATATATATTATAAACTAAGGAGCATACAAAAAAAAAAAAAAAAAAAAAACCAAAGAAAAAACACCCTTTTCTTTCACAACGGCGGGCTACACATAAAAAAAAAGAACGCCAACCTACAAAAAGAGGTGACACTTTCTTGGTGTACGAAAAAGAAAAAACTCAACAAAAAAAAAAAAAAAAAAAAAAAAAAGAACTTTCACGAAGTTTTTCCGCATTAGCACTCTTCGGCCAAAATGTAAGTACTTAAAGAGTTCATTTATCTTCAGGTTCACACACATTTATAAAAAAAAAAAAAAAAAAAAAAAAAACCCATATTGTCCACATTTTTTTTTGCTTCACGGCTCTTCCTGATATAATTTTGTTTTAGCTTTATTTCATGGTAATTTTGTTTCTTTCTTCTCCTCCCCCATTAGCCTGTTAAATTTTTTTTTTTTGTATTGTCTCTGTTTAAAGATTTTCTCCATATTTCTCCTTTCTTCTCCACGTGGTCCATATTCGGCGTCCTTTCAGATTTCGGATACATTATATATATATATTTTTTTAAAAAATATTTGGTATCTACTTTCGGTAGTGACGATGACAACGTTGCCTGCCTTCGCTGGGGACGTCCGGGTCTGGTTTGCTCAACTCGAGTCTTATTTTGCGGCGAACAACGTGTCAGAGCAAACGAAGCTGCACATTTTATTCAGTGCCTTCCCCGCGTCATTGACTCCTGCGGTCAAGGACTTAATAACGGACACCCCGTTAAACTCCACTTACGATAGCATAAAACGGGAGGTGCTACTACGGACGTCCGTGTTGGCGGAAAAGCGTTTTCAAACGCTGGTCCATGACAAGCACTTAGGTGACCGCAGGCCGACGGAACTACTCCGTAGAATGAGGGAACTGGCAGAGGACGTCCCTCCTGACAGTGCCTTAATTAAGCAGCTCTTTTTCTCAAGGCTGCCGGCGCAGGTAAAGGCCATACTTGCGCCAATGTTTGAAAAACACACCGTCGATGTAGTAGCAGCATCGGCGGATAAGGTCATGGACTTTGTGAGGGGGCCTACCACCGCGGCGATTCCACAACAGCCTGCTGAGGTACCCGCAGGCACCGCAAATGTAAGACAGGATGCTACATCGGTGGCTATACTAACGGCCATCGAACGCCTCACTAGAGAGGTGAGCAAGCTCAATATGGGCAGGTCGCACTCACCCAGACGCCGCTACAAAAGCCGCTCATCTTCCCCGCACCACCGTCGCCGTGCAAACATGCCGGGACTATGTTTTTATCATAGTCGCTATGGCGCTGAAGCACGGAATTGTAAAATGCCCTGCACTTTTAACAACCAGGGAAACTAAATTGTGGAAAGACGAGCACGGCAAACTTTCCACAAAATGCAAATAACCGTGCCTATTTCGTCACTGACGTAAAATCTCAAGCACGTTGCTTGGTAGACACTGGCGCTGTTTGTAGTATATGGCCACTTAGGCTACTTAAAGAAAGGCCACCAGTGTCATTGATAACACTGCAAGCGGTGAACCATTCACCTATCCCCACGTACGGTCAAATTTCACGTTCTCTGGACTTGAATTTACGGAGAGACTTTACGTGGGTTTTCACTGTAGCAGATCTACCGTACCCCATACTAGGCGCGGATTTCTTGCATAATTTTAATTTAATGGTCGACATGCGCAGACGCCGGCTGATAGACGCTAGCACGGAACTTTCCGTCCCTGGCTCGTTATCTAATGCCCCATCTATCAGCCCGGTATTTTTCATTGCCGCTGCGAATGACCCATACCATGAGGTGCTACACTCCTACCCGGAGTTAACCAATTTAAATTTTGTGGTGAGCAAACCCACGCACACCACAAAACATCATATTGAGACCACAGGTGCTCCTGTGTTCTCACGCCCTCGTCGCCTTCCTGTGGATAAACTTAAAGCAGCGAAGGCAGAATTTAATCATATGCTACAGTTGGGAATTATACGCCCCTCGTCCAGTCCTTGGGCTTCCCCTCTGCATATGGTTCCAAAACGAGACGGAGATTGGCGTCCAACTGGGGACTATAGACGACTCAATGCCATGACGGTACCTGATCGTTACCCAATCCCGCATATTCAGGACTTTGCTTCCTCGCTGCATGGCTGTAAGACTTTCTCTAAGCTAGATCTGGTTAAGGCTTACCATCAGATCCCGGTGAATCCGGCCGACATACCCAAGACTGCGGTTACAACCCCATTTGGAGCGTTTGAATTTCTTACTATGCCTTTCGGCCTACGTAACGCTGCCAGTACTTTTCAGCGCTTTATGGATGAAGTAGTGCGTGATTTAGATTTCGTCTATAACTATATAGATGACATTCTCGTGGCTAGTGCCTCACCTGAGGAACACGTCACTCACCTCCGCCTACTTTTTGAACGGTTTCAGCAATACCAAGTGAGGATTAACCCTGGTAAATGTGTTTTCGGTGTTACGTCACTAGTTTTCCTGGGCCACATTATCAGCCCAGACGGTATATCTCCGTTGCCGGAAAAGGTGAAGGCTCTACAAGACCTTCAACCGCCCACTTCACTTCGCCAACTTAGGCACTTCCTTGGTCTGTTGAATTACTACAGACGCTTTATCCCACACTGTGCGGATCTCTTAGCTCCTCTTTCCGACCTGTTACGTAACAGGAAGAAGAAAAACGAGCAGATCTCACTTAATGAGATCCAACTTAAAGCATTTGCGGAAGTGAAAAATAAACTAGCGACGACATCTTTGCTGGCACATCCTGTACCCGATGCCCAGTTTTCACTGGTCGTTGATGCATCGGGCACAGCTGTAGGTGCAGTGCTGCAACAGCAGCACCAACAACAGTTACAACCTCTAGCATACTTTTCGCGACAGCTGAAACCGGCCGAACAACGTTACAGCACGTTTGGCCGCGAACTACTGGCAATGTACCTCGCAGTGAAACACTTCCAACATTCACTCGAGGGCCGACAATTTGTGATCTACACCGATCACCGTCCGCTGACATATGCACTGCGTGCTAAGCCGGACAAATATTCTCCCCGCGAAACACGTCATTTGGACTTTGTTTCGCAGTTTACTAGTGATATCCGACATATCGCGGGTGAGCAGAACGCAGCAGCAGACGCATTGTCTTGCCTGCCCATCAATTCTCTGTCCTCACCATCGGATATCGATTTGCAACAGATGGCCTTGGACCAGCCAAGTCTGGACACGTTGGATCCATCGTCACCTGAATTCGGGACTTGCAAATTCGCATATCTGCCCGTGCCTACTTCTGACACGCAGATCATCTGTGACACCTCAACGGATTCACCTCGACCATTCGTTCCAACGACCCACCGTAGAGTTGTTTTCGACACTCTACACAACCTGGCACACCCCGGACGCAAAGCCACAGTAAAGCTGATTACAGCTAGATTTTTCTGGCCTAACATGAGGCGTGACATCATTGCTTGGTCACGTTCCTGTGTATCCTGCCAAAAATCAAAGGTGCACGAGCATATCCGCGCACCCCTTGGAACATTCAGCACCCCAGACGCTCGGTTTAGCCATGTTCACATTGACTTGGTTGGACCATGGCCGGTCAGTCAGGGATTCACTTATCTCCTGACCTGCATAGACCGTTTCACACGGTGGCCAGAAGCCATCCCACTTAGTGACATTTCGGCTGAATCTGTAGCGCGAGCCCTTATATCAGGCTGGATATCGCGCTACGGAGTTCCCACTACAATCACCACTGATCGTGGTGCACAATTCGAATCCCACCTATTCCGGGAACTGTCCAAGATCCTCGGGATCACTCGCATTCGGACAACAAGCTATCACCCTGCTTCAAATGGGATGATAGAACGCTTCCATCGCCAATTGAAAGCTGCATTACGCGCTTACCCTGATCAACAGCGATGGAGCGAGTACATACCGGTCATCCTTCTTGGCTGTCGGGCATCAATCAAGGAGGACCTGGGATATTCCGCAGCCGAACTGGTCTATGGAGCACCTCTATCGTTGCCAGGTCAGATGCTGACCCCGATAGAGGATATATCAACTGACACAGCTCTATATGTCAACAGACTACGAGCTTATCTCAGTAAGCTACCGCCGATGCACCCTAGGGAGCAGACCATTAAATCTTTGGTTCCGAAGGACATAGCGACATGGACTCACGTGTTCCTTAGAAAGGACGCAGTAAAAGCCCCCCTAACTCCACCTTACACTGGCCCTTATCGCGTGCTTTCACGCACTGATAAAACTTTTATCCTAGACATTAGTGGTAAAAAAGAGACAGTATCGGTAGATAGGGTAAAAAGAGCCTTTCTGGACACATTAACACCTGAGCCACACATTCCTCCAACATACACACAGCATAATCATACACCTGAGGTAAATGTTCCACGTGAGAACAATTATGTGACCACTACACGTAGTGGTCGACGGGTACATTGGCCGAAGAGACTTTGCAAAACAGTGTATTTCTGTTGAAAAAGAACATTTTTTCTTCTCTCCTTTTTAGAACAGAACGTTTTGTGTAAATATTCCAACTTTTCACAGAAAAGTAAGAACATTTTTTTTCTGCAAGAAAATAACCTAAAGAGACGGACATTTCTTATTGTATTTTTCTTTCTGCTATTTGTTATGCTACCTTTCTCTCTGTCGGCTTTCAGCCTAAGCAGGGGGTTATGTAGCAGACACAAATGGACCCCTTTTCTTCTCGCGCGTTCGCTTCCTCTGAGTGAGTGATGAGGCGCTAGACTGTCCAATCTGAGGACTTGCGCACGAATACAAATTGACCCCTAGGGACCAGACAGCTTCCGGTCCCAGAAGAAAACTCTCTCTTACGCTACCAGCCTTCGTCGGTGCTAGACGCCTGTTCTCTTCGCTGCTCCTACTAAAGGTATTGACGACAGCCGCGGGTTGTAACTACCTCGTAAGGCAGTGGAGACCCGACTCTACTTTCTTCCTTCAGTACGCTTTGCAAATAAACCTTTCCCTTGTTAAGTTGAAGAAGTTGTTTGTCATTGTTCATAGAATTGTGTTATTTTATTTTATTAGGGAAATTCCCTAAACCCCCCCCCCTCTCTCTCTCTCTCTCTCTCTCTCTCTCTCTCTCGCATACACACATTCTCACTTTTATAGATATATAGATTAAATATCATAACATTTCCATTAACTCCTTTCTTTCCTCCTTTCCTTCGACTCGATATGACTCCGTTCATTTTCCTTAAGACCTCAATATATGTATATATTTTGAGATGGTTTACTAGAAATCCCCGTACTGAATTTTTATTAAATTTTTATTCCTAGTGCAAGAAAAGTAAAGTTTTAATTCTGTTCTAAGGTTCTATTTTCTTCTGATGATTAAATTTGTTTTTTATTGTTGTTTTTTTCTTCCCGTCTTTCCTCGGCGCATCGTCATCCATTCCTGATAACATCTATAATCCTCAAATGATAAAACAGCTGTCTTATTTATTTATTTATTTATTTTCCTTTTCGAAACTCTGGCACTGGTTCGTTTTACTTTCTTCGAATCAGAGCGAATGAAGAGCTGAACTGAAACGCGACCGATTTCATCCGGAAATCGCCGAGAATATCACGAAACCTTTATCATCTGGCGCATGCGTATTTACGGTTTCGCTTTTTTAACACAGATGCGCACATTGATAGACGAAAACAGATTTGATTCATATCAGAGTAACATCAATTTATTAAAAAAACAAAACAAAAACAAACAAAAAAAAACAAAACAAAACAAACGAGCTCATTCACAATTTATTACATGAACTCTTTTCATGTGTGCGAAGAATAAAAAGAAGAAAATAGAATGAAGCGAAAGTCTGAAAAATTTAATTTAGAGCTGTTCTCAAACATGTTGCTTGTGCCAGACAAGGATACATCCTCGACAATCAATCTTACAGTCTGTTGATTTTATTAAATTATTTTTATACAGTAATTTAATGTTTAAAATGCAAAAGTCAAGAATCATGGTTAAATTGTACTCTAAACAGAAGCATTCATTTCGAACGCGCCTCTGTCTTATCAAAGAACCTACTGTTGACTTTATACGCCGGGATCTTCTGCTTGTGCTATAATAAAATTTCTCACATACACTTTTGATATAGGCTATAAAGGGTGTTAAATTTGGTCAAAATCAAGCTGTTCCTTCTTTAAATCGAAAATTTTCGATACTTATCGGAGGCATTATGATACAAAACGTATCTAAGAACACCTCCACATGAACTAAGTTTATGTGAAATTCCCCCACCCCCTCAAAATCGGACCAGCCGTTTTGGAGTTTATAAGTTACGATCCCCACACACAAACTGCCTTTTTATATATAAGTAAAGATAGAGATAGAGCCTCTAGGTTATCAAAGGATATTTGATATTCTCTTTTATCTTTCTTGTAGCCATAAAAAAAAATAATCCCATTATATTGACGATAAGTGTTCTTTGTCCGAACATTTCTATGTTCAAGGTTAATGTTTTTAATGTCTTTGGGTTCTTGTGAAAAAAAAAAAAAAAAAAAAAACGCTATTGTGGTCAGTTGCAAAATTGCTCTGACTTTTCCTTTCATAAACCCGAATTAGGTGTTTGCATTTTTGTTTGGTTCGATGAAAGTGGGTTTGTGTTTGTGTTGTATCTCTCGAACGAAAGAAAATGCCAAGAATATCCTCCAAATAGTAGGCAATTGTAGGTCTTGGTAGTGCTAGAAAATGTAGTCTGGGTTTTATGAAAATATCTTAATAATTATAAACCTGTGGATCGTTTGGGCGTCCTTGCTTGCATGGTTGCTTGCTTGAATCTTATAATAAATAATTTTATCAAGAATTCTTCAGAAGTTCTGGTTTCGGTTTCAGCTGATGGCATCCAAGTCATATTTTTTTGTTTAATTTTGAAATCACTACTATATATTGGGTACAAAATAATATATAATAATTACGGCTAGAACAACAGCATATTCTTTTCATTGTTTGAACTTTCGAGTGTGTATCCGTTGATATCTTATATGCTTTTATATAGAGTGAAGTAGTTCTCGGTTGATTAACTGTAACTGTGTAGGATACATAGTCGAGAGTCAAAAAATTAAGAACATTTTGTTGTCAGAGTCCTAATAATAATCGATAGAGAATTGACACTATAATAATTTATATGCAATCTACATAAATTAAAATTTTATATTCAAGCATATTTTAAGGCCGGGCAAGGCCGGGATCCTCTGCTAGTAGCATATAAGAATCGTGCTTGTTCTTCGCTGTAATGGGGGGGAATATTCATTTTTTGCAGATAAGATAGACGTACATTTCCACACAGGCTATACTTTTGAAATAAAATGTTCCCATCCGAATGCATAGGACAATACTTATTTAAAAAGTGCTGCTTTGTACAGATAAGAAAACGTTTATTATTGGTACTCACTAGGATTCCTCATATAGCATATTATCGATAATCGGTAGTGTTTCCTGCACTCTGAGTGACAGCAAGTCACCTAATATTTTCAGTACTCGCTACTACTTTCGATAACCTTTGCAATAGCTGTTTGTCACTGAATTCTATAATATTAAATAATACCAATGGGATTAGCTTAAATGTAATCGCGTTCTGTTTTGTTTGGAGCATGTTTCGAACGAATTTTACGTATTTATTTATCCCTTCTCATATGAATATTCTACTGTAAAAACACACTTGCATCATTAATAGTTAAAACAAATTTAGTCTGCAGTTCGTTCGTTCGTTTATTTTTATTTTTATTTATTTATTTAATTTTATTTGGATTAAAGGTTTTGTTAAAATAGGTTATTTTCCTAGACATTAAAAATTAATTTACTACGTTTGAGCGACAACCATGGTTTGCTGGTATAACAAAGAAGATGCTGCGCAACCGGGCAAGATGCTACGTATTGACTTACGAACAGATCAATTTCTATTAGGAAGAATAAATGCTTAAAACGACGTAACCGTTTATTTTAAAAACTTATTTAGCGCAAAGAGAAACAAGAGTATTTTTTTTAAACATGCAATCAGCATTTATGTGCGCTCTAAACTAGGAGTACCTAGTTATAGAATTAGAATATTTTAATATTCTAGCTCGTAGCGATGTACGTGGCCGCCACATTGTTATCATGGATAACACGAGATCGGAATAAAAAGGAAGGACAATGATAAAGAAAGGGTTGATTAAACACACACACACGCACACACACACACACACACATTTCAGGCTAATATTTTATTCCGGATTAAAAGACAATGAAGTTTTAATTAGGTTCATACAAGACTGCTCAATACCGAAGTAGGGCAAGATATAGCTTTTATTCAGGTGACAGACCTTACTTTGTATAAGTATTATCGCCTGAGGAGGCGTCCAGTTACTTGTAAATGGCTGACCGAAACATGTTCATGAATGTGTAGCGCCACATAAATGCTTATGTAAAACAAGCTAGAACACAAAATAATTTCTTTGACGAATAAAATCATTTATTTAAAACTAAGACTTTCGACGTATAACGATTTTTTAAAGCAAGATTTTCAGTTTTAATTTTTTTTTATCCTGCTCGTGATAACCCAAGAAGGGCGACACGGTTATAGTCAAGCAAAATCCCCCGAAACTTTCTGCGAGTCTGTTTGACTAAAATCGAACATCTTAAAACTGGCTAGTATCTAGTACAGAATATGACCCCAAAGTTTTAAATTTTTAATAAATTTCAATAGTAAATAAGAAACCTTTTGGGGAATATTCTATATAGGATACTTGTATGGTGTTTGATTATAGTGAAGCAAGCTCGCAGCAAGCGTCGGGGACTTTGCTTGATTATTAACGATGGCGTAATCAAAATATACACCCGTTTTTGTTAACGAATGTTAAAAGTAAAGTCCCGCAATGTGTTCTGTGGTTAGTGAAAGGAGTTGGTTCAACCTTAGAAAACATTATTAAAGAAAATTAGAAAGAAAGAAATATCCAACGACATGATTTTAAAAATGGAGGAAGATCTAGAAACTTGACGTTTCGCCTGTCTTATGCGGGCTTTTTCAAGAGTAAAAATGGTCAATAAAATCATTGACCATTTTTACTCTTGATAAAACCCACATAAGACGGGCGAAACGTATTTCCATCTCCATTTTAAAAATCACACACACACACATACATATATATATATATATATATATATATATATATATATATATATATATATATGCTGGACAAATTGAAATGATGAAGAATAAAAATTGCATCAAAAGTTTAAACAAGGTATATAAAAGGATTTATTTCCTTATTCCATGGAGTTGTATATTCATCACAGAAAGTTTTCCAAATGGAAACATAAGAAGAACGTAGTAAAACGTGATTTATAAAAGAGGGTGAAAATTACAAACGTAGTTACCAACAAAATAATCCATGTTAAAGGTCCATATATGCAGCTAGAATGAATGAATTACCAGGGTAAACAATATAAAGAGAATGCATGAACAATGTAACCTTACTTTTATATTATGTAGAGACTATTTTGAAAACGAATGCCGAAACCAATAGAAAATGTGCTAGCTGTCTGGGAGTCTCGTGTAAATTGCAACCAGAAGCGAGATCTGACGAAACAGTGCCGACGGCGTGAAACCCATTAAAATATAATGCCAAGTGAAACACGTCCACTCAGTTCGAAGCCCATTGCCAGGAAGAGGAAAATTATTGTTTAGAATGTCGCAGATGTGTAAGAGCTTGTCTTCTTTCATTTGTAAATGGAAGAGTTAATTTTCTTCTTACCCAGTATAATAATTCAACGAAGATAATTTGGATTTAAAAAATATATTAATGTCACCACTTATCAAGGCCAAAGGCCACTCAAGGACAAGTTCATGAGATCGTCAGACTGTGAGAGGATTGGGTACGATGAGTGAAAAGGTCAGAATTTTATTTACTTAAGAGTAAGAAAAGTATTTGTTGATTTCAGATTTGAATACAACCATGTTGTGATCACCAAAGAAGCAGTCCCATGCTATTGTGCTCCACAGATGGGAAGTTCTTGGAAAGAAACTCTGTTCATGAAAGTTCTGTTTTGTTTACGTTACACGGAGAAAGAAAGGAAAGTAGTCATAGCTTGACGAGTTCTTGTTGTGAATGTTTACAGAGGAGATATGACCTAAAATAAATAATTACTAAATATATTGAGCCGACAAGACAAACATTTAATTGTAGCATATGATATATCTTCTGGCAGTGGAGAGAAATCCTACTAGACCAAGTCAATCTTAATTTGTTTTTAATTTGTGGGGAGAGGGGCTGACTTTTTCCACATTAAAAACCGATCAAGTATCTAACATTATCCTCATGGGGAGGTAAGCAGATTATAACATTCCGTTTTTTTTTTTTTATTTAGAAAATCGTAAACTTAAAAAGTCAAGCGTTGTTCCATGTTTCTTAGGTTTTGATGACATGAATGCTATTAGTGGTTTTTCACTCGATATAGTTTCGCTTAATCTCTTCCTGGTTCGTTAAGTAACGCCTCGCCGAACACGGCAGGAATACAAAGACAGAATTGATGTCTTTAAATACGTACGTGTCGATGTGTGCACGCGTGCTTCTCTGTTTTATAAATTTCAAACGTTTATGAGAATTTTTTAGTCTGTTGTTACATAGGCGGGTGTTTTGGCCACCGAAGAATTTGAGTCCGTAAATTTTGACCCCAATAATTTTATTCAAGTTTGAACCACTTAATCTAATACACAAAGTTATCTTGTCGGATTTTTAAAATTATGTCTAAATAGCAATCCATCTCACTTCATTTAAACTAGCTTTTTTTTGATTGTTGGTTATTTTTCCTTCGTCCAACCACACCTCTCCTGAATCGGTACTGTTTGAGTCCAGTGGCACGGCGAAGTCCAGGACGACTGGAAACAATGCCGAGATATGCAGAGAGAACATACAGCACCTGGAAGTCCCAAATGGTCACCCGTTTAGTACTGATCAGGTTCAACGTTGATTAAATACATTGTTGCTGTATACATATATTTTATGAATAAATAGTCGATAAACGATATTTAATACTAACCCATTCATTTAATGGCCATAAATGAGTACGCTGAAAGATACCAGGGATTTGGGTCAATAGCCCTGAGAGTATTGACAACAGAGGCATGAATGTAAACCCTACAAATGTCTCAAATTGGGGCCTCAATACTCTTATACAGTTGTATCATTTCCAGAAGTGTGCGAGGAGAGAAACGCTTTAGTAATTTATAAAGTTGAGAAATATGGTAGGTAGTTAATAAAAAAAAAAGTACGAAGAGCTGGTTGGGATAAAATGGAATACCTTGTACAAGAGAGTGCAATGCAGATTAGTGTTATGCGCGAATTCTACACATGGGATCTTCACATGCACTACCATTCCAAGTTAGAATGGCCCTAAGAGTAATTTCTACAATTATATAAAAATCACTTTGTGTGTGTGCGTGAGTTCCTTCTTCATATGTTCCGAAACGGCCGAAATTTACAAATTTCACACAAAGGTAATTTATATATCTGACAGTGTTCTTAGATATGCTTTGTACAAAAATTCATCCTATAAGTATCGAAAATCGAAAAAAAAAAATCTGATCTTAAAAATAGCTTTTCTCGCTTATAGATAAAAAAAAGAAGATATTTTCCGTTACACCGACCAAGGGAGATAAAATCTTAGCAAATTAAAATGTAATTTATTATAATTTTGAGGAAAAACATTAAATTTAATCTTGAGATATGGCTTAGTGGTAGAGCATTCGACTCCAGATCTAATGATCCCTCTTCAAGCACGAGTGTAACTCACCATTTTAATTTTTTTCTTAATATTGAGTTTAATTTACGATAAAATAAGAAGTACCATGTAAAATCGCCGCAAATTATTTTTTCCGTTTGCATATTTTAAAACTAAACATTAATCAGAAGTGACTTTTTCCAGTGCATTCATTGTCAAGCCCAAATATCAGCTGACGTGATATTGTAAACAAGCACAGACGGAATTTCATGACCGAGATTATCATTTCATTATTATTATTATTATTATTATTATTATTATTATTATTATTATTATTATTATTATTATTTTTTTTTTGTTTTCGAATTTATCCACCGGGCAAATTATTCCTCATAATATATAATAATCAATAGAGAATTGATTCTATAATAATACATACGCAATCTGTATAAATTAAAATATGTTTAAGCGTATTTTACAATCGGGCAACGCCGGGCTGCCAGTTAGTGGTAACTAAAGAGTGATGATCCACATTCCCAAAGCTCCCAAATTGGGGTCTCACCACTAGATACACAAGGCTCCTTTGCGATAAGCAATTCAGAAAACAAAAGTTTTTTTTTAAATTTTAACTAGTGTATCAACACTTATCAAGGCGAGCAACCATTCGAGGATAAGGGTAAATAAAGATGGACTTATTGTCAGCCGAGAGATTAGTAACACTGTGGTAGTACTAACACCGACACGAACTGCATTTTTTTTTTTTTGTTGTTGCAAAGAGAATAGATCACCTCCTACTATATTTCGAAGTTGTCAAGACAGGAAAGGATGCTGCGGGCGACACCAGCACTGGTGTAGAATTAGTATTCCTTTTTAGAATTAGTATCTGACTCATATATACGTAGAGGATTGCATCCGGAGTCGGTGCGTTTTTGCACACTTTTTGTGCGTGAAATGTTCGTATCTTTGCGTTCTGGCGTATCTGGATTTAATAATTTGTCATTAAACGCAACTGTTTTACTCGATCAAATGTATATTATATATATATATATATGAATGTGCGCATGTCTTGACATTGGTTAACAGCGCACACACGAACATACGCAACACTTTCCTTGTTTACCCTGAGAACATCGTCGTCTATCTGCTATTCACATAAAAAACAAAAAATCTCATTTGCAAAAATCGGAGATTATTTCCTTACGTTTATTTTGTCTTAAAAATGTTTTATATGCATCCCCTCCCCTCCCCTCCCATCATAAGAAAAAACGCTATGTTCTTTGATACAACGAGTGTGCGTGCGAAGGTCTGTGCTTTCCTTTGGTTTTGGAAAACCGATGAACCACGATAGTTTACTCCGGGGTTCAATTGTAGCATAGGAACTGTTGGAATTTCATATTGTTGTCACTTAAAATGATGGTTAATCTTAGGTTGCATTTAAATCTTTCTTTCCCTCGATCTCTTTTAGTTTTCTTATCAGTTTGTTCAAGCTGGGGATGGAGCATCCTACTGGATGCTAAGCATTCATTCGCTAATTCAAGTACTCCAACCGAGAGATCTTTTTAAGATTTTTACCGCCCCTTTAAGTGCAATTATTTGAATCCCTCTTGCACATCGTTCACCGGACATATTTGCCAGGTAATTCTTGAAATTCTTTTTTCATGAGTCCAGTTGCTCGCTCCTATAATAACAGTGATAATAGAATTCCAATTTACTTTTTCAACTAATCTAACTTTAATTCAATGTTTTCATCGCTGTTGTCTTCTATTCAGAAATATTTTTACTCCTTAAAAACACAAATTTATTACTCCCCCCTCTCTCTCGTTCCCTCTCTCGTTCCCCCCCTCTCTCTCTCTCTCTTTCTCACACACATATTATTCTCTCTCTTTCTCTACCCATCTCTCACAGTTTCTCGTTCTCTTTTTCTCCCCCCCCCTCTCTCTTATCGTCTCATTCACCTCCCCCTTTCTCTTTCTATATATATTTCTTGGTCACACTCATTTTCTATCGGAGCTTAAAAGAAAAATAATTAAGATATTTAAATATGCAGAGTAGAAATTAGACCTTTTATTTTCGCAAACCCCCTTTTATTATTTAATTCATATATTCCATGACTAATGGTGTTGTTTCGGGGGCGACTAATCATTTCTTTGGGTGGTACGTGAATATTTTCAGTTCTTTAATAATATTCACCATAACTAGCGGGGCCTGTGGAAATTCCACAGGCGACTCATTCACATGTAATCTATTGATGTTGGCATCCTGTAGATGTTCAGTGTAAATGGAGACAGTCTGATATCCTTGTAGCCCTTTTGTTAAAACTGCAAAAGTATTAATCTAATCTAGCACGAACGTCCGGCAAAGCCCGGTCGTAA
This sequence comes from Euprymna scolopes, assembly GCF_053919585.1. Lineage (NCBI taxonomy): Eukaryota > Metazoa > Mollusca > Cephalopoda > Sepiida > Sepiolidae > Euprymna > Euprymna scolopes. The sequence goes on from NC_136496.1 coordinate 67,249,941, forward strand.
AGTACACTTAAATATGATATTTTAATTCTGGCAGATTTCGTGCATATTATTACAGAGTTAATGTTCTATCGATTTTTATATATTATAAAGTTGCGATTTCAAAAATAAAAAAAAATATATCTGTAACCCCTCCAGTGCAGCTCAGCTCAGGTGCATAGGCTCGTGATTGAAATGCACCCGTAGCCGATACCTGTGGCGTTACCCGTGGTTTCGTTTAGTGGTCGAATTCGTCTTCGCCATCGTCGTCGGTCGCTCTCCGGTTCCGCTTTCAAATCAGCTTCCAACCGTCACCTGGGCTATCGGAGAAATATATTGCATTCACAACGGCGTTCCAATCAAAGGGAAAAAAGTAAAAACTTAATTGGTTTTTCTTAACATAGAATTGATTATTGTCTTTGACTTTACAAATAATAGTTACACACTGGCCTAGTCATGCAACTTAGGGGGCTGGCAGTTTTTTTTCTTTTACCAAGTTCTCCGTTCTTCATCTACCGTCAGTCCACGGAAAGGGATCAGCGAAAAAGAGACCCCAATTAGCCAAGTGTCTTGTTTTTATCAAATCAGTAATTCCTACTTCCACCTTTTTGGGGTCACTCTTTCTCTCTTTCCTTTCCTCTCTTCTTTTATCCTATTAATTTGTACTCCCTTTCCTTTTTCCTCTTTTGAATTTCCTCCCTCTCTCTGTTTCCCTGATTTCTACTCCTCCTTTCGGCTTTATCTATCCTCATTTTAACCCCCATTGCACTGAGGTGTTCCTTATCATGTAATTAGGAGCTATTAGTCACCTCCAGGTCGACCAATGCCTGGCGGCGATCCCTCACCCCCGATTCCCACCCCAAGCTGTCAGCTTAAGAATCTCTCGATTTCTTCATATCGCTCAACAGAGGGTCTAAAAACAACCTTTTCGTTGTTAACGGATTTCTAACAATAAGATAAGAACAATTATTTTTTTTCTTTCTGACAAAATCCCATAGACATTTCTGTTTAAAACAACATCACATTAAACCATCATCATCATTAGAATTCAGCCGTGCGAATTCCTCTGAATTCGTGTCGACTAGCAAGGTCACTCGGCATCGCTCGGTCCGCATCATGTCACAATATCCACACACACACACACACACACACACACACACACACACACACACACACACATATATATATATATATATATATATATATATATATATATATATTTGACTTGGGTGCATTAGCTTGAATTGAAACCGAAATAAGAACTTATATAACTTAAGTTCCTTCAGCCATAAGCGAAACTGAAACCAAAACTTATGAAGAATTCTTGGTAAAATTATTTATGACAAGAAATGTAAGCACATAACAATTAAACGACCCGGATGTAAACGTGACACAGAAAGTAACATACACGCTATCGCATTATCATCATAATTTCACTGCCCTTATTTACTTGCCCCATCCCCACGCACGAAGGCAGAGTTAAACACAAGAAACTCAACTGTCAATCTATCCATCTCATTAGTCATCATCCTTTTGTTATTTTGGCCTTGATAAGTGGGTAGTCAGTAGCAATAAAATATACTTATCAGTAATGCAAGAAAGGGAAGAATATTCATTTTACGATATTACATCCAACCTCCCTTAAAAATAACATTTCGAGCATGTTTTACTATAGACAACAAACCGAAAAAGTTTTCAAAAAACAAATATATAATAAATAAAAGTTACCAAAAGCAAGATAACTTACTCTTCTACCTACCTGGATAATTCCTATGTATTTTAAACTTATTTAAAGTGTTATTATTAAACGCAAGTAGTGCGAGCGCAAAAGCTAAAACGACAACAAAGATGACCGACGTGACGCTGTCGCCTTTGCAGTCTCAAGAATCGCTCAAAACTTGAAAAATAAAACAAAATACTGATAGAAACCTACTTAATAAAAGTTGGGGTGATATTTATTTAGTGAATTTCTACCATTATTGTTTTGTTTATTTTTGAGTTTTGAGCGATTCGCGAAACTCCAAAGGTGACAGCTTCATATCAGCGATCTTTGTTGTTTTAACTTAATCACACGACACTATTTGCGTTTCAAACTGAATAAACGCTTTAAAATAAGTTAAAACATAACTTATTCAGATGGGTAAAAGAGTGACTTACATTGCCTTTGGTAACATTTTTATATATTTGTTTTTTGACCACTCTTTGGTTTGTTGTCTAAAATAAAATATGCCCAGCATTTTTTAAATAATGTCTTAAAGTTTTCGATCAATATATTATCCCCCACCCCCGCAACACACACACTCACCTTATTGAATAACAGAAATAAAGATCCGCGAATAATTCATTTTATATCAACTCCAAGGGATGGGTCACATTACATTAAATTTACAGAGAAAAATATGCTTAATTTTTTTTTATGACCTGAAAATACTGTAACAACCGGACACTTATCTCGATAAGGATCGTATACAGCTGGAAAAAAACTTACTTTTTTTTTTTTTTTTTTTTTTTTAAAGATCTTTCTTTCACAAGCTTTGAATTCGTGTTCTTTTCTACCTATTTAATAAGTACGTGTATTTTGATAAATTCTAAATTCTATTTCTTTTTTCGGTTCGGTTCTGTCGGCTTTTCTCTTTTTGGTCGATGCTTCCTTCCGCCCGACCGCCTAAATCTGTCATCTATACAGATCGAGTTTCTGTGTGTGCATATGTATGTATGTTTGCGCGCATGCGCATACGTAAACCCTCTTATTTTTAGTAGCAAAACCTTGGTTACACCACCAATTTCGCCAGTTGCCCCCTCCCCCAATACTGCAGCTTTTCATCATTTTACAGCTTCTTACCATAATGTCATCAAGCAAGCCAAACTTTTTACGATTAAGAATACTAACATTGCTTATAAAAAGCGAAATTGCCAATTCACTCACGCCACAAAACTCTTCTTCCAACATAACCTCTCACTGATGACCTTGAACTCGAGTCGGTAACCGGAAATACACGTCTTCCACATAACACAGGAATTTGAAAAAATAAAAAAAATTAACAAATAAAATGAAATTTCATGAAAGACTAAAAAGAAAAACAAACTAGCTCATACCCGCTCCTCGAGCGTTATCGGCACACTACTTGGGTTTGTTAATTTCTATGTTGACGCAGCTTCTACCGCTTGTTATTGCTAATATGAAAAAAAAAAAAATATTTTCGAAATATGCTACTTAGTATTGGCATAAGTGACTAGTATGCATATATTTTTGTATTGGCTTTATTATTATTATTAATAATAATAAAACTCGTTAAGGTGCTTACTTACATTGGCGATCTTCTAAACTAATGCATTTCAGGCGAAAACATTATTACGTACTTATGTGCCATGGCGAGATTCGTATGAATTCAAAAAATTACGAAAAGTTATCCCGCAAAAAATAATTACAAATAAAAATAGAATTTATCGAGTTTTAACAAATGTTTTAATGTGGAAGAGTCCTGCGATCAATTCAGTAGGACGAACAAGGGAGATACTCCTTAACTTAAATTGACTTAAATTAAGGGTCCGCCATCTTTAAACACGATATCTGGGTACGTAATTGTGGCTGATTTTTAAAAATGTATTTCAAATATAACTATTGAATCACTTTTCGTAATTTTTAGGATTCATATTAATTTCGGCATTATACGAAAGTAAGTAATAATGTCTTCATCTTGGTTTAAAGGATCACTTATTCAAGCAAGCACTAACGTTATAAATTATGTTAAACAAACGTAATTCACTTTTAGGCAAATACACTTTTCTGTCCATCATTTTACAAATTATTAAAAAAAAAAAAATGGTATCTTGTTTTTAAAAAAATATTTAATGTTTTTGTTTGAATGTTTTATTATTGTGGCAAAATTAAGAGTTACTTTCCTTGAGCTCTCAGCTTATGAGACGAACGTAGAATCCTAAACGTATGTCTGTGTTAGTTATTATCTGTCCAAATATTATATAAACGATGGCAACGGTGGTTGACATGACTTATAACAACCCTAGTAAAAAGAAAAGTGAATAAAGAAGCATCACAAAAGTGAGATCATTGCGATAAATATGCGTGAGAAATATTTCCCTCTAAAAATTAAAATAATTGAGTAAAAATGGCGATTTCAAATATTCCGTTGTAAATACTGGATTGGACAAGCAAAAATAAACATGAAGCATTCACTAGTGCATATTACGAACCGGATTTCTCGTAAATGATCACTCCGGCTCGACCGGCATCTGGCGTCGCCACCGGAATACGCCGAGTATCGTTAAAACGCTCGGAAATCCGTTCAAATTATATGTATATATATATATATATATATATATATATATATATATATATATATATATATATATATATATAGTATTTTCAAGTTAAATGCAATTTTTACGATATTTTTGTTTAATTAAATTGCAAGGTAAAAGTGCAAAATAGTTACAAAACGTGCTACCTTCCCCACGTTAATGGCTTTCTTAATAGTAACGTTATTTTTGCATGCTAACATAGATACACTTGTACCCGCCATTACTGGTCCAGCCATACCGGATATTTACCAGTATGGCTGGACCAATCCGGTTCGTAATATGCAACAGTTACGACAATCGGTTCGTACAATGCACTAGTACCGAATTACATACGTTGTTATCAACAATGTGGAGGAGAAATTTAAGCGCAATTACATTTTATTGAAAATCTAATTTATAAAAGGCAATTTATCTGCCTGTCTCCATATTTTCAAACTCTATCTGTTCCGAAACTAAAAGTCGCAGAACGGCGCTAGGGATCTCAAATGATTGGATTTTTATGAACCCTTCTTTTATGGGTCTTTAGCCGGTTAAAATAGTTTTTAAAAAGTAAAAAGGGGTCAAAATTGAAAAAAATTATTATGCATTTTGTACATTCATCTTAGTTTAATTTTAATCAGTTCATATATGTGTCACATTGGTACAGTGGTAACGTTACCAGCTTTGAATGCTACAATTTTGCTTGTGGTTTCGATTCTAGCTGATGGCACCCAAATACTTTTTTGTACTTTTGAAATCACGACTATGATAAAAATTATATGAAATTTGGAAAAATTAAAATATTATATTTAAGCGTATTTTATGACCGCGCAAAGATACCCCTCCACCGCTAGTAGAAAATATGAAGAAGAAATGCTTCACCACCAAAGATTGCCATGACAAATAACACCTCAGAATCCGTCTTTTATAACCTCCTCAGCCTAATATTTACCAGCAACATGAATTGGAACAAATACATTGATGATATTGCCAAGGCTGCTGCAAAGAAGGTGAACTCCTATCTTCTATCTGTCAGAAAATTACTCACACCAGAGAGCATACTATGTCTTTACAAAACCGCCCATGCATGTAGTATTGTTGCTACATCTTGGTTGGTGCATATACCAATGGTCTCTCACTCTTAGACAGGGCCCAAAAATAAGTCTTAAATCTAATAGGTCCCGCACTGTCGGCCAAACTCCAATATCTGCCCCATCGCCACAATGTTGTATCCCTACACATGTTTTACAAGTACTTTAATGAAATGTGCTCCGAACTCGTAACACTTGAGCCTCATCGATGTACATAATCCCAGCTAACCTGATAAGATGCAAAATCCCACCCCTTCACTATTGATGCCCCTGGATGCCGGAAAGCCTTCTACTCTAATAGATTATTCGTTTGGACTGCCAGACTTTGGAATTCCCTCCCTGTTCCCTGCTTCCATGACTATACTAACTTGTTAAAGTCTAAATGTTATATGAACATCTCGCTGTTTAACTTCCCATGGTCCCCTGTTAGACACGATCCCAAATATTAGCCCCTTACTTTCTAAGTGGCGTTTAGGGTGAAAAGGAGTTAAAAAAAATATATATAGTCACAAAAATTATTATTTACGGCGGATCTATTTATTTTCAGATAAACAGTTTGCTGAAGACAAGCTTAAAAACGATTACGGAAACATGTCATGTAGTACACAATCTTCTATAATATAAATCTCACCTGTCTGTTTAAATGTATGTATGTATGTATGTATGTACGTCTGCCTAAAACTTTCGACAGAGGCGACGGATTTTCACGAGATTGGTATCATTTTGAAGCTCAACGTCTCGGACGACAAATATCGAAAAATTGGCCCAAAACATTAATTCCTTCACCCTCAACTGGGAAGTTTTCTACAAGCGAGCTAGTTTTGCAAATCATCGTATCAGTTGGATGGACTTTGCCTAATTTTAACGTTCCGAACTTTCGATCGTGTCATGGAGTCGCGGTAAGAGGTCAGATTTTCTTTCACTTTTTTTCCGCCTTCGCGTCACGGTTTCGAGCCTGCCTGCCTGCCTACTACCACTTTTTTATTTTTATTTTTTTTTGTTTGTTTTGTTAAATACACACCACCAAACACCCGAGCAACGCCGGGCACCCAGACTAGTTTAAAATACAAAGGAAAGATCAACAGACAAACTATTGAAGAAGGAATTCGTTAAGGTCCCTAATACAATGAGAAAATTACACCTGTAACTTGGTTCGGATACAAAGAACCATAAAAGAGCAATAAAAGTAAATGTTACTTTATGCTATATGTTTTATGTGCCTGCTATCATACAACGTAACCTGAAGACAAGGCCTGATAGGTTTAAGAAGGCGTATTCTTAAGAGCTGGACCAAACGTCTATCCACGTTGAAGGACGGACCAGAAAGAATGCGACCTCATTGTAAATTCTTTAAACGAAAATTGAAACTATCGCGTTAGGAAAGTGTGTTCTCCAACTTGACCATTATACATTGAAGGTAGACAACTCAGATAATTCTGGCGCCAATTGGTCTATCCAAACCCCAAACAATTGTTTTTGTCGCTTCGGTGTAGTTGAAAACATTCAGACGAAGATCCTGATGCACCATTCGCCACTCGCAACTTTTAAATCTGGTGTGCCTAACTTGGAGTGGGGAACGGCATCAAAAACACTCGTACATAAGCACTTGTATTTTTTTATGGCAATCGCTCAAGACAAGGCATGAAGCTACTTGGTGTAAAGAGCTAACAAGAACGAAAACTGATTATTGCAAAGGAGATGTCTATTGACCTTAGTCTTGAAAAGACAAAGGCTTGTAGTTAGAAGGAAAACAGTGAGCAGGAAGAGAGTTCCACAATCTTGCAGCTACTGGAATAAGACACTGTATTACAATGAGGTATTAAAACAGCGAATTGATGGAAACTACTAGACCATCGAGTCAAACGAGTTGGAAAAAAGGAAGCAGGAAATAGATCAGACAATTCTGAAGAACGCATGCCATAATAGTATTCGCAGGAAAGACTGAGACTAGCAAAATCACGTCTGTGAAATTAAGGTTGTAGTGAAGAAGAAAGTGCGGGGCCAATAAAATTACAGATACGTGTCTGCAATTTATCGAGAACTTTGAAATGGGTCACAGATTTACCAGCCCATTGATAGCAAATTGACTGCATGTTAAAGCAACCAAAATAATGAGACAGTAGTTAATTAGAGTCGAAGTTCACCTATAATATTTTTTTAGGGAAATCGGTCGAGACAAGGCATGTTCTAGGGTAAAAAAAAAAAAAAAATATGCCGTAGTCGCTAACGCTTTCGAATTCCATAAGTCGTCCTCAGGCGAGTGATGAATAGACCTAGGACAACAGCGTATTCTTTTCGTTGTTTTGACTCTCGAGTGTATATCCGTTGATATCTTATATGCTTGTATATCGAGTAATGTGGTTTTCAGTTGATTAATTGTGTCTAACTGTGTCAGATATAAGCTCGAGAGACAAAACAATGAAAAGAATATTCTGTTGTCATAGCCTTAGCGATGAATTAAAAATTGCGTTAGTGAATTTATTGAAAAGACGATTAAATTCATTAAAAACACTTAAACGTGCCTTTCCCTTCATATTGAGCCTGATTGGTGTTTTTTGTATACGGATCACTAGGACTTCAATGATTGGAAAGCGCAGATCACATGGCGGTGTTTTTAATTAGTATATTCCTAAATTCAGTTTTGGGGGTGTCATGTGCTGTAAGATGTTGGTAAATTGAGCTATTCTGGGAAGATAGGTGACATGTTAGTCGGCGAGAGATACTGCTTCTAGCCATGCCGAAAATATACGAGTGCTTGTTCGGAAAGTTTTATAAGAGGTGGAATAGACTGAACCTCAATCGAGCACTTGCCATAAAAATAACGATAGAGAAGAGATAGATTCGCAACCGCTGTGAGAAAGAAGTTGCGTGTAAGAGAAAAGGATATTACTTACTATGTTTCGAAGCTGGTTTTGAACCATTCAAGTCCGTTATGTATTTGGGATCATCTTTGCAGGAATGCCGCTGTCTTTTAGTATCACGCATGTAGAAATCATCGAAAGTGAAATGGTAGTTCATTTGGGTTAATATTTCTATCAAACAATTATTTTTTTTTTTTTTCATATGAAAAACATATCAAAAAGTACTTCTACAGAAGAACATAAAGTGTTACAATTGTAAAAAAAAAGAAAAAATATGCTAAGGTAGAAAACACTAAGCATACGAAAAGTAAGCTGAAAGTTAAAAATCAGCGAATCAGAAGGACCGGCGACTGGAAGTCAGCAGCAACAGTGTCGGATAAAAAATTCGCATTATACTTATTTATTTGCATAAAATAATAAATAAAATGTTGTTTCACTGTTTTAAATTTGTTTTTAATATTATAAAAATATATTACCTCATGAAATATTTATGGATTTTTTTCTTTTACCTGTTTTTTTTTTTTTTTTTTTTTTTTTTAAATAGAATTTTTTATTTGACACCGTTTGCTGCGGACTTTGTATCGTCTGTTCTTCTGATTCACTAAAAATCTTACCAGCTTTTTAATGAATAAAACTTGCCCCCAAAAAATAAATAAATAAAAAGTTGATTTAATTTACTGGTTTACTCTATTCACTTATTAGTTTCTACTCTATCCACTGCGCCACGGGTCCTTGCGGACAATTGTAGTAAGAATTTTAAGAGCCTTAAACCCATTTTTGTTTCATTTTTTGTGTACATTACTTCTGCTAATTACGGGTGACCTAGAGGTAAGATGCTAGCCTATTGAGTCATGGTGACTTTGTGAATGGCTCCGAATCTCCCGAATATCAGTAATTATCACTTCCTACATTGATGATTGCGTAAGCAAAAAACACTAGTGTCTGTAGGTATAAAGATAATTATCAATATTTATTCAAATATGGTATTTACATATAATATTATGCAAGGTAATCTATCAGGAAAAATTATTCTGATTCTCAACTTTACACCTAAATATCATTGAGTACTCTTGTAGAATTTGATCCGGATCCTCGAGATTTTTCATCAATTATGGTTTGGGCTCGATTAAGCCGAGGAAAGTAACAGACGCAGACGAATTTCAAAACAAACAAACCGGAAAAAATAGAAATACAATAAATAAAAAAAACTTACTGTAAATTTACTGAATATATATATATATATATATATATATATATATATATATATATATATATATAGCTATAGCTTAATGTAAAAGGAAAAGAGAAAGATCAATTCCACAAAAGGAGACATCCGGATAATGCCAAGCTCAACAATAATTATTAGAGCTTATACAATAGGACAACAAGAGTATGAAATGAAGACACAAAACTATATATTGGTAGATATAGAATGGATCATTTATTGAATAATGGAATACAGGCAAAATTTGGGGGATAGAAGGAACTCTTTATGCCAGGGCATTTCGAAGCCTAATGCTTCTCATCAGAAGAGTAGAGAAGGTGCTAGGTAGCATGGGGAAGATGCGGCGTCTAGCGTAAGGTTCATTAGGGATGAAAAAGATTAAGAGGAATCATAGAATGTTGGGGGAAGCTTTATTGAATTCTAAATAAATGAGAAGCTTATTATATATAGTATGATATATAAGAATATATATGGTCTTTAACATAGTATTGAGATTAAGGGGTATATGTATTATGGTTAAATAGGGGGTGTATTGTTGCTGCGTGGTAATTTATTTTAACGGTTTGTGGGGTGTCTATTTTCTATGGAGTGGGTAATTTTGATTAATTTTGATTAGTGCCACCTAAACGGCAAATGGTGGTTATAAAATCGCTTATAATTTTTTTTTTTTTTGGGGGGGGGGGGGTTATGCGAAGTTGTAAAACTGAAAGGTAATATGCGGCAATATATTTATAAGTTTCTACTGTTATGATATAGGGAGTATGATCATAAGGGGGCGGTCGGAGATTAGTGTGGCAATGACTATGAGTGCGTATAACTTGATGCAAAAGCTTAAGTATACATATTGATGTCAAAGTGGGGGAGTAAGGAAACCATTGCTACTTATGAGAGTGGTAAAAATATACCAAATAACAATTTCGTACTATTATAATTACCATGCTATTATTTTGATGGCAGCGATTTTTGCTATCGGCAGCAAATTGCGTATAGTAATAGTAAATAGTATTCTTAATACACTCTTTTGTATATTACTGCTAAGTGACGTATATATATATATATATATATATATATATATATATATATATATATATATATATATATATATATATAATATTGTTTTAAGTCACTTAATAAAGCAATATATATATATATATATATATATATATATATATATATATATATATATATCGCTTTATTTCGATAGGGTTTGACATAAAACAAATAGGTAATATCTTAAAACTTATTTTGCGCTTTTGTTCACGTGAAACTTGATAATAAAAGTGAACCACTCATTACTCACCTTGCTTACATAAGTTCAGATAAGATATTTGTAAATTTAAAGTTATTGCCCTACAATACTTACTAACATAAATAAAAATTAAATGTTAGATATTAAGCACACAAAGTAATAAATCAATGTATTCATAAATAATTTATATTATATTTCTCTTAGTCTGCCTCTGTGCCCGTTCCACTTTTTTCTTAGAGACTACTTAACCGATATTGCTGAAATGTTGTCTGGACCTTTATTACGATAAGGTACAGCGAACTAAGTATTATGTTATCCATTTGATGCACATTAAGGATTAATAGGGATTAGAATTCAATGCAAAAAATAAACATAAATTTAACCATAATGAACTATCAATTTGGCATAAACACCCATCTATATATATAAATCTCACCTGTCTGTTAGTGTGTATGTATGTATGTTTGTATGTCTACTTAAAACTTTCGACAGAGGTGACGGATTTTCACGATATAGTATTGTTTTGAAGCTTGGCCCTTCGGACGATAAATATCGAAAACTTGACCAAAATCATTAATTCCTTCACCTTCAACTGGGCACTTTTCTACAGGAAGGGGTCGCTTTTCTTGCCGATAGTTTCAAAAGTTATCGTCTCTTTTCGATTGTATAGCCTTAATTTTAACCTACGTCACTTCTGGTTTGATGATGGGCGCAGCAGCTAACGCGTCACGTCTTTTTTCACTTTCTTTTCCTCCTTCGCGTTACGGGTTCGAGCCTGCCTGCCTACTAAGACTTTTTTTTTTTGCGCTCGCAATTTTCCTTTTTTTTTTTTTTTTTGCTCAACACACACCTACAAACACCCGGGCAATGCCGGGCACCCAGGCTAGTTCTTAATAAACAGACAATAACTTTGCTCGTTTTAACGGGTTAAATGTTTAGTTATCTTCTATGATATAAATCTCACCTGTCAAATGTATGTATTATGTATGTATGTATGTATGTCTGCCCGCCTAAAACTTTCGACAGAGAAGACGGATTTTCACGAGATCTGTATCGTTTTGAAGCTCGACCCTTCAGACGACAAATATCGAAAAATTGGCTAAAAACATAATTCCTTCACTCTCAACTGCACTTTCTACAGGGAGGGGTCGCTTTGTTTCGCTGATATTTTCGAAAGTCATCTCCTCTTTTCGATTGTCTAGCCTTAATTTAAACCTTTACCACTTCCGGTTTGGCGATGGGTGCAACAACAAAGACGTCACTTTTTTCCCACGTGCTTTTCCTCCTCCGTGGTACAGGTTCGAGCTTGCCTACCTACTACCATTTTTTTCTTTTTCTTTCTTTTTTTTTCTCAACACACACCTCCAAACACCTGGGCAACGCCGGTCACCCAGGCTAGTATATAATATATATGCATTTAAAATGTTGGATTACTTCACATTCAAAAAATTAGAAGAAAATAGCTTTATGCAAAATAAAGACATTCAATTAATTATATGTGTTAACATACGTTTTTTATTTTTATTTTTTTTTAATAATTCGGGCATTCCTCAGTTCTTTTTGATAAAAACTCATTGAATATTGTTGATTGCACGTGATGTGTATCTGAAACGAAGCTTCGGCATTTGATAAGCAAACCTATCTCGTGCACTGAATGACACCTGAAATATTAGAGTTGAAGGATCCGCCATTACACGAGAGTATAGGTCTATATATTCTTGGGAAATACTTCATATTTAAGAATCTTTATTTTCGTTCATACTACAAAAACGATGCAGAATAAAATCGTTAAGAACAAAAAAAAGTAATCGGACGCCATTAAAAAATAATCATCAACATGCAGTTCTAGATTCTTGCCCCCCTTCATAGAAACCTCAATTCTACTGCTACTGGTGTTGTTATTGTTAAGCGAGTCGGACTTAGAGCATAGATCATGCCTTAGGATTGTACGGTCTGTTTGAACTCCTCATCGTTATAGTTATTCGTTAACTTGCAAGATTGCAACTTTTTACCCTCGACGCCAAGAGCACAGCGGTTGCATACGAAGTCGAGGAAGGTTTGGCCTAGAACAAGTACAGAAATAACACGGAAGCAGCGTTGCTACCATCACTCCGTTGATTTGTGTTTCTGCACCCGACACGTCTTTGCTTGCCATACACAGAGGAAGATAAAACCAAAGGATAACGGATCCTGATGCCGACACCTCCTGGATTTTCAGCAAAGCTCCGTTAGCCAGGTAACCCTAACACTACGATGTTGCCATCGCCACTACAAGGAAGGATTGAATTTAAGGGGATGCTACTGTCTTGCATTATTTTGCCTTGCAACAAAATAGTGATTGCTAAAGCAAAGGTATTCACAACCAAATGAACGAATGACGTTATTAAGCTACAAAGTTGGAAGCGGGATGGGGCTGAGTAATATATGATTGCCAAGATAAGAGATTTGTGTGTCAGTGCTGTAATGTTTCCCTAGCATTAGTCAGTTATGAGTTATCTCTATTATGGACCGCATCAGTGATTTCATGCGGTTCGTGCGTTCTTCATGAAAATTCCCCCGACTCGCCCAACTAGCAGCAAGAGCCTACCCCTTCATTGTAGAGGTCGGTAAATCCCGGAAAAAAAATTATACTCTAATAGCTTGTTCTCTTGGACTGCTTGCCTTTGGAATTCCCCTACCTATTTCTTGTTGCAACGATCGTGCTGACGCGCAGAATTTTAAATTTAATGCGAATAAACATCTTGCTGCCCAACTCCCCGCACCTAGGTTGCCACCTTATAAATCTACTTTATGCTTCAGTAGTAACATGCCTTGTTTGGGCAGAGTATAAGTTAAATAAGAAAACATTCTCTTAATCCCGAATATATTGAGCCATTGTCTCAATATATTCGTCGTCGTTGTAATCATCATCATCATCATCATCATCATTATTAGTAGTAGTAGTTTATTTGGTCCATGGACCTTGATATCATTTAACCTGCTATCTTAAATGTTCTACATCTATTAATTTCAAAACTCTCATCCATTCTCTCAATGTGACCATGCCATTTAAGTCTCACGTTCTGCACATATCTCCCTATACTGTTCAGATTTAACCTTCCTACGAGACCATTAGACCTAAGTTTGTAACTAAAACTTACATTACACATTCATCGTATGTTCTCAAGGATGGAGTACTGTTGCCACATCTGGACAGGGGCTGCTAGGAGTACCTTATCCTGCCAGGAGTACCTTATCCTGCCTTAACACTGTTCAAAATAGACTTCGTAGTCTAGTGGGGATGCCCTTTTCTCTTCTCTGCAACCTCTTTCCCGCAGAAGAGATCTTGCGAGTCTGTCTTTGCTTTATTGTTATTTTCATGGCAAGTGTTCGTCTGAGCTCCAAGTAATGCCCCCCTCACCAAACTTTCACGAAAAACACTCGTGTAACTGAAACCAATATCAATAATCTCCCCCACTCTTTATCTGTGCCCAAACTTAAACGTAGATTCCATGAACAAAGCTTCTTTCTTAGAACTGCACGCTCTAATAATGAGCCGTTCCGTTAAGTAATCAAATTTATCAAATTTTCACTACTAACGATTATTACGATATTGTCTTATTGACTATTGTACACTCATTAAACCATTACCTTCAAGTAGCCTCAGGGCCTTGATAAGTGGTGGCTCCTATGTAAAAAAAAAATCATATCTTTCCATGCAAAGCATGTCCCCAACCCTTAATGGTCATGTTTTACGTTCATACATCATTACACTGCGTACACATGCCTGATAGAATATTCTCTTGGTCGACAGTGAAACCCCTCTGCTAAGTAAACAGAAGTTCCCTGAACTTACTTCATCCTCTCCTAACTCTTGCAATCTCACCAGTACCTGCTCCATCCTGTGCTCTAATGAGATCACGAATGTAACAACGTTTCTGAACGCCTTAAATAGCTTCGCCATTAAGATATGCTATAAGTTAGAACTACTATTAAATTATTATAAAGCAGTAGAAAGTTTGATACTATTAACACTTTTTCCTAAAAAAACATCAGAGTACTGCTACCACATTTGGAAAGGTGCCGTAAATATTTCCGACTAATCCGACAGGCAGCAAATTCACACTCCTTCAATGTAAAGCCCTTTATCTCTCAGTGCCGGAGAGCCTTCTATCCTGAAAGTTTCTTCCCTCGAACTGCCAGATATTGGAATTCCCTCCTTGTATCCTACTTCTCCGACTGTGCTAACATGCAAAAAGTTTTAGTGTAAAGTGAACCGATATCTCGCTGCTATTTAGAGTGTTCCTGTAGATATAGTTTCTAATTCACAGTGGTAATTTGCCTTGTATGGCGTGGATATGAGTAAAAACAACTACTTCTTTTTCTGCGCGCGTGTGCGCACACACACACACACACACACACACACACACACACACACACACACACACACACACACACACACACACACACACACACACACGCACACACAAAAACTCGTCTGAATTATCACAAAGTGAAACGTATTTTCGTAATAACCTTTTTTTTTTAATTCCTCATTATTTTAGAGGGCCAATAAAAGTTCAATGTGTAATAGGGGATTCTTTCGAAGTATTGTGCAAGATAGTCAATCTAACATAAAATTATTTTGTCGGATTTATAACCAGATAGCATTGCATCTACCACATTGCCTAACCATTTTTTTTGTTGTTTCTATCATGTTTTTATTATAATGCTAAAATGATTTTGCTTCACTTTGTTTGAGAATAAATCTGGTTAGGAAGATTTTTACGATGATGATAATCTTAAATATTGAATCAAATTATGCAAGGGAGATAAATGGTTGCAGATTGAAATATAACTTATCTACCGTTGCTCTATTTGATTCATTATTAACTATCTTGCATATCTTCTTCGTTTTTGTATATTAAGTGGTTTTCTGTACATGTGCGTGTTTATCGCATGTACATGACTTGCATATTTTTTTCCGTTGTCTTTTGCTTATTTTTTGTTTGATTTAATTTTAATGTAAATTAACAAACAAAAAAAAAATGTGTGCAGCTAATTGTATCCCGGGCAATACCTAATAGGTATGACCAATATAAAATATATTACAATCTTTACATTTACTTTTATTGCTTGCATAAAACACACACACACACACACACACACACACACAATCATCATCTAAAGTTCGACAGGATGTATCTGAAGAAGATGAGATGCTATACCAAAAGAACATCCAATTAGTCCGAATAATCCAAATAATATAAACCACCACAACATGGTTTATACTATTCGGACTGCAGATCTCATCGGAAAACATGTGAATCAGAACTGAATGAAATTTTTGAACAGTTTCATTTGCATGGGAAACATTTCCCCTGTTCACGAATAACAAATCGATTTAACTGGATTCGATAAAACCATTTTCATTCCATTTCGTCCGTCAGTCTGTAACATTTCAGTTTGATACTACATTTTCGTCGGTAAACACGCAGATTGAATGGGTGCGTCAGTAATAGATTGGATGGGCATATCTTAGTAATGGATTGAATGGATGTATCTTGGTAATGGATGGAATGGAGTATCTTAGTAATCTTAGTAATGGATGGAATGGACGTATCTTAGTAATAGATTGAATGGGCGCATCTTAGTAATAGATTGAATGGGCACATCTTGCGAATATAATGAATGGACGCGTCTTAAAAATAGAGTGTGTGTGACACCATCGACCCTCTACACGCTAAAATCCACATATACGTTCTGTCAAAGCCGTGATATCAGCTCACCTCGATCTCCTAAAGTTCTCTCGATCTGCTTCAAACCAAGTTTCAACTATGTTTGGACGTGATCTTCGTAAAAAGTAAAATGAAGCCTATTCACTAGTGTACAAACAACTTGATTGCCGGTAATGAAAAGAGTAAAAAAAAAAAAAGAAGATACATTAGAAATTTCATTCATCAAAGTTAAAAAGAACACGATTCGATTTATACTAAAACTGAATTTTCTTCAATTTAAATTAAAAACAAAAATTTTAAATAAATTAACTTCTGTGTTGTTGCTTTATTAAATAAACATCACGTTGTTTTCTGAATGTTAAAGATTAAAATAGTAATGTTATAAACCAACGCATTTCAGGTGAAAACATTACGTACTTACGTATGAGAGCAAAATTAGAAAAATGTATGAAAAAATTATCCAGTATATGATGTGCTAGAAGTATTTCAATTAAAAAATCAGACACAATTAAGTTACCAGATAATGTGTTTAAAGATGGCGGACCATTAATTTAAGTCAAGAATTATCTCCCTTTTTGTCATACTGAATTTGTCGCACAACTTTTCCAAATTAATTAATGATAAATTCAATTTTTACTTGCATCTGTCTTTTACTGGATCATTTTTCGTATTTTTTAAAAGTTTACACTAATTCCGTCATGACACGTAAGTACGCAATAATGTTTTCACCTGAAATGCGCTGGTTAAAAATATCATCAATGTGAACAATCGCACAATTTTATTTACAGAATAAAAACATGCGAAGTTAAGTAATACTGATTATAATTTTTTGAAGTTGCACTATCTATCTAACATTTTATTACTGAATTGTTGATGATTGATAATTTGGGCTATTTGGCTTATTCGAACTATCGTTCTAATCTCGAGTGTTATTTCCGAACCAGTCGTATATTTGCTAATACCTCAATCTGTGACGCCAGCAAATTAGTAGATTTAGTAAACAGGCCTTGTGTTTACTTTTTTACGGAGGTCACGTCTATCTCGCAGCTCTCCTAAACTGTAACTGTCATCAATGGTCGCAAACCCAAGAGTATCCGTAAACCGTAACTAACTGACGTAAACTATCGTAAACTGCCGCAAAACCTGTCACCACTCTTAAAAATGCCAATAAGCCAACTCTAAATATTTACCTTTATTGTCCGATACTTTGTGTCAATCCCTGCCACACATTTATTAACAAT
Source organism: Euprymna scolopes (assembly GCF_053919585.1). Taxonomy (NCBI): domain Eukaryota; kingdom Metazoa; phylum Mollusca; class Cephalopoda; order Sepiida; family Sepiolidae; genus Euprymna; species Euprymna scolopes. Next base: position 67,267,600 of record NC_136496.1, read on the forward strand.
CATATTCCAGCTTTCTTTTATCTTAATGAATAACTTCCTCTCCATTGTTCTGCTGATGAACTTATTTCTTCTATTTTCGTCATATATTTTCCTTTATTTTTTACTTCTTAGCACTTGGAACGTGGATAGTATCACACGTCCATGCTATCTCGATACGTCTTTGACCGTCCGTCCGTCAGTCTGCCTGTCTGTTTGTTATTCGTAAGTTTCAAATTGCATTTTCATCGATAAACGCGCAGATTAAATGGACGCACTTTCTCTTGTGTTCGTCCAAAATAATTTATATGGAAAGGTGTCGATCGGCTGCATCGTACTGGAAAGAAGTTGTGAACTCAGCGGAAATCAGCCAACAATGAAACCGTCGCGGCTTCTTGAAACTAAAACCGACTGAAAGAATTCCTCGCAGCTTTGGTAATGAGGAATAGATAAATATTACGTGTCATAAAATCCGGTTGTTTATTAAGTGTAGAAAGAAGTAGTTTCATGGAATGTGCAAAAATAACGGAATGAAGGAATGTGGGAATATAGATGTAAATCGCACGATAGCTTTATTAACTGAAAGGGCAAGGATTTGTTGTTGGTTGTTAGTGATGTTGGGACGATTAATCGGAATCAGGAATCGGAAAAATCAGAACTTTTGGGGTATCGGAATCGGATTTTTTAAATTTATTTTCCGATGCAAAAACGATTCCTTTAATTATCTTTTTTTTTTTTTTGATTTTGTTTGAAACAAAATCTTTTACAGCTGGTAGTAAAAACAAAACAATAAACATTTATTGATTTTATATTATCGATGAAACTAAAATCTGTAGATCACCCCCACAAGTGCATTTTCACGTTTGAGCAAAATACCCGCACACTAAACATGTGTTTTTACGGTAATCGGATAAAAATAATGACTTTATTGTAAATATTTAGAGATTTGTCGGAATCGGTAATTGTAGCGGAATCGGGAATTGAGTAAGGAATCGTCCCATCACTAGTTGTGAGGCAAATCGAAGCAAGAAGGTATAACTAACCTTATCGCAGGGAATAAACCGAAAGCCGATAAATAAATATTTTAATTTCACAGTTTCAGAAAACAAGGTGAAGAAACTTTTTCAAAAATGATAGAAATGAAGTATTGTAGTTTATATCCCCAGTTGCTTCGTTTAATAATCGTTTCTTAAGAACATAACCTTTTACTTGCCCCATCTTTCAAACTCCCCAGCTTAACATTCACAGGCAACATGAATTGGTGCAATTATGCTGACAATGCTGCTGCAAAGGTCAGATCTCTCTACCATGTTAAAAATTACTCGAGCAAGAGAGTATCTTTAAAAAGCAACAATTCGCCCACGCATGGAGAATTTACCACTAGTTTCGTACTCTTAGACAAGGTAAAAAACAAAAACAAAAATAGACTCTCACATCTAATAGATTCCGCACTGTCGGCCAAGCTTTAACCTCCGTCACATCGTTGCAATGTTGCATTCCTGTGTCTATTTTACAAGTACTTTAATAAAATGTGCTCTGGTGAACTCATAGCACTTACCACTGACTAACCCGACAAACAGCAAAATCCCACCTCTTCGATGTTGAAATCCCGAGATACCGGACAGTCTTCTACTCTACTTTTTTCTTCCCTCGGACTACTAGGCTTTTTAGTTCTCTCCATGTTTACCGCTTTTTTTTTTTTTTTTTCATTTTTCTTAAACTTTTTCTTCTAGGGGATGGGACATCCAACCAGATGTCTGACATTTACCCCTATTTTAGTGAGTCCAACTAAGAGATCTTTTCAGGATTCTAGCCGTCCCTTTCAGTGCAATCGTTTGTATTTCACTTGCACTTGGTTCACCGGGTATGCTTGCTATGTACTTTTTAAAGTTCTTTTTCATAAGCCCAGTTGCTCCTATGATGACTGGTATAATTGATTGTAATAACATGTGAAAGTTTAAATGTCACGTGAACAGACATCTCGCTGCTCAACTCCCCACAATTCCCTGTTAGATATGATCACAAATACTAGCCTCCTACGTCTAAGTGACAGTATGTCTTGTTTTGCACGAAAGAGTTTAAGAAAAAAAGAGAAGATAATCCACAAGTTAAATCACCCGTATTTACTGAATTAATTAAAATAAAAACAAGTTTTGGGTGCTTTGGAGGCGAAGATCAGTCATTTGTATTATTTGCACTATTCCGACTATTATCATCTTGACTGTTATTTTATTAACGTTTCAGCCGATGTAATTTCTGATCTTCAGATGCAGCTATTTGGACTCGTGGAACTTTATGTCGAACTCTGGAAACTTATACGGAATTCCGAACTGAACACTTTATCTACGGGGATATATTGTTATCGTCCCGTCAGCAATGATCGGGTACAGCTGTTAATTAGTTATTTACTCGTAGTAATGACTGAACTTTCAACATCCAGAACATTGTCACTTGATTGCTAATCAACACGTTTATCCATTGCGCCGCGTGTCTAAATAATGCAAATTATTAACCCTTATCTAAAAAAAATATCAGAAATATAGTATCAGCTTCGCTTTATATTTAAAAGTCGCCATTGGTCTACAGAAAGGGTTTATGTTTATTATGCATGAAATATATAATGGACCACTTAGGGCTCTGCGAACGGAATTAATATGTATTTTGTGGAGAATGCTCCCTTAAACTACTATTGGCCCCGGGCCCACTCTAAAACCGGGGTGATAGTTCTCGTCAGAGGTGGATTTGTGGGTTAAATAGAATTTGTACTGGGCAGGGCACTAAACTTTTTGAGACACCCATAGGCAAGGTGTTTACCTTTACTCCACCTCAACACTCCAAAATCTATTCACCTAGTCCTTTTTTTCTTTATTCCATTTCTTAACTCTATCAACTACTCAAGCTCCCCCCCCTTCAACTGCCCCGAACATGACACAAAACTACATCCAATATTGAGGCTACAATTTCGGGAGTGTGTGTGCCTTCTGTTGGCCTCTGTTATTCCAAATTCTGTTACTAACCCGGGGTGGTATTACTTATCAGGAAACTATCTATGAGTTGGACAGAATTCACTCTTTTTACAAAATATACGCCTCCAAGCCAATTAATATACAAATCGATCATTTAGAATACACATGTACATGTGTAGTAGTCATTTAGAATACACATGTACATGTGTAGTAGTCATAAACATAGCAAAGAAGAGCAGTTCCTATTAGATGATTGGCTCACACACTGACCAATCAGCTTCTAGTGGACATTAATTCCATCCGGATATAGGAGGTGGCTAATCTATTTAATTATGATGACAATTTTCATATTTACAATTGTGATTGTTGATATTGAGTTCGTCTTCTACATGGAACTCACGAAAATCGTACTTCAGGATAGTCTGATCTGCATGAAGTTCTCCACGTTGATCGTAACTATTCATTAACCTGCAAGAGTGTAGGTTCTTAGCTCCCTCCCTCTGCCACGCGAGCCCCCACACAAAGAGTGGCGTAGAAACAACGTTGCCAGTTTCCCTCTATTGATTTACGGTTCCACGTTTGTCACATGTTTTTTTTTTTATCACACGCAGAGGCAGAGACGACCAGAGAACGACGGACACTGATGCCAACTCCTTTCGGATTTTTGTCTGAGCCCTGTTAACCAGGTAGCTCTAGAAACTACCACGTTGAATAAAGCTTGAAGTTTATGAGCGTTAGGTTGCAATCAACACAAACATTTCTTTTTTTTTTTTCGCCCTCAACCATACTTTTAACAATTGTTAATGGTGTGGTTGTGAATAAAAATTTTTTTAAAAATACAGCGAAAAAAAATCGGGGCTGAACGGTTACTCATCTCCGGTTAAATCAAGCAGACCAGTCTCTAAGTTGGGATGGGGCTTCAAATTTGGGCAAAAATAGTAATGGTGCGAGGACGGGAGCCATATTTGGCCAACGTACAGAGATGCCAACACCACCGTGTTTGAAGACTATTGCGAACGTATCTAACGTTGCAATGACGTCAGAACGGCGAAAATTACGATTTGTACGCGAGAAAACAGAAACGACGAGAAGCTCATGCTTAACATCAACCATTTTGGTTCTATTTATTATTTTATTATTTTTTACTTTCGATCTTCATTTCACTAGATTCCTTTTCTTATCTTCAGAAGATAGAGAGGTCATGGGAACGGAGAGGAGAAGAAAGAAGTGTCCTCTCTATCCTTCCTCTTTCTCTCATTTTGTTTTTCTCTTTCTTTCTCTCTGGAAAACGCCATTAGCGATGATGAATGAGTGAAATACAGGTTGGGCGTAGTTAGACTCTTTTACGCGAATGGAATATCGTTTATATTTTTGGGGATGGGTGGGTAGGTGGTATAGAATTAACATAAACAAAAAAAAGAAGATATTTTAGAATTCTTACGATGCAAAAATTTTATATTAGTTGCCAAATTCGATATTTATTTCCCCCCCAAATAGAGGAATTTTTTTCTTTTTAAACGATGTAATAAATATATTGTAATACATATGCGATTTGGTATTAAAAAAATTATATTGCCACATATTGGACGTAAGGAAATTACTATTTTGGGTCCATGTTTACAAGGAACTATGTAAGAACATGAGCGATATGTCTGTTCACATTACATTTAAACCTCTGCATGTCAATATAGCCAGGGAAGCAGGAAGCAGGGAAAGAATTTCAAAGACTAGTAGTCCACGGGAAGAAGCTATTAGAATAGGTTTTCCGGCATCTCGAGACCTCTACAGGGAAGGGGTGGAATGTTGCTGCGAAACAGGTTTGTCGAGGGTATGTACGTCGAAGGGTACATGTGCAATGCATTCATTATAGCACAAACCATTAAAATACTTGTAAAACATAAAAATACTTGTACGACACAGTGATGTAACATTGTGGCGTTGGGACAGTGAGTAGAGCTTGGTTGATAGTGCGGAACCTATTGGATTTTAGCCTTTTTTTAGACCCTGTTTAAAAGAGCGACTAATGATGGATACACAAACCCAATTGTGACAACAATACTCCATGCATGGGCGAATAGAGGTGTCGTATAGATACAGGATACTCTCATGTGTGAGTAATTTTCTAGCACGGTAGAGGGAATCCACCTTGTTTGCAGCAGCCTTTGCAATGTCCTCAATGTATTTGTTCCAGTTTATGTTGTCTATAAATGTTATGCGTTTATAACTTTGAAGGTCATAAAGTGCATTTATATGTATGTGGTGAGGTCGGTACGCTGATTAATTAGACTAAAAGTAATATGCCTCTTATTTTTTCATAATACCCGAATGAATCGAAGGATATTGCAAATTGCATTGTTATGATGACTGAACACATGCATTCACGACCTGAAAATTTCATCTCTCTATTGCAGATATTGACGTTGTGAAAACCTTGAGATAGCAACTCCTGTCATGGACATGCGTCAAAAGTAGAGGTGTGTTATTGAATTCTTTGCAAAAGTTCATTAAGAACGGCGGTAACTGTAGAATAATAAATTGTGAAGCACAAAAGGTCGCTCGTTTTAATGGTACCATTCCCGTCTGCGTAGCTCTTCAACTCTTGAGTAAAAAAAAAATAGGAGGCTTTACTTTGAGAAGTATTCTCGTTTGCCGGAAATGACACCTCTAAATAAATATATTATTTGTTTTCTTTTATTTGGCGATCCTTTTGTTACAGATTATTTTATAAAGTTTTTATTATATACTTACACTCGGATCTCTATCAGGGAATAAAAGTGGGAAATTTCTGTTCATTTCGGCTTTCTTATGTTCGGTTTGTGTTAGTATTGTAACTGGAATTAGAGAGGTTGATCACGTGTTTGTGTCTGTGATCGTGTTCCTGCTATTAGAAAAGCCAATATTCACAGGATATAAATCGGGTCCCACACGTTGGCTATTCTTATTATTTATACTCACCAGGAGTTCTCACACAGATCATCACCAGAGATTACTCACCGATAACAACCGGTGGTGTTCCCTGGAGTCTGGGTGATAACAAGTCTTCCCAGATTTCCAGTATTATCCATCTCTTTCGATAACCTTTGTAAATAAATTTGCGTTATCGCAACGGCGATATTACCTTCTCGCTAGCAACGATCATTGGCTCTCACTGGAATTTGGGTGGCAACAAGCCTCCACAGTGTCCTACTTCTCTTCGTACTCATTAAGTGGGGGTCTGGTTAGTTCGTTATCTCCTCCAACTTTCCATCCTCCTTGACCCTGCACTATTATTATTTAGTGTGGCGCTAGTCGATGCCGACACCACATATTTTTTTTTGGGGGGGGAGGGATGAGGAAAGTATAGTTAACTTAACGTTTTGAGGTTTCAATTATCTTGATTCCATGTGGGCTTCCGCTATCTTTCTGTGTTATTTCTATTGTAGTTTCCATATGACTGGTTATTATTATTATTATTATTATTATTATTATTATTATTATTATTATTATTGCTGTTAACTCAGTCTACAAACAAGTCCTCATTATTGTGTGTTTTTTTTACCATTGTTATATATCCACACCCAAATTATTATCAGAAATTTAAAGTTTGAAATTTCATCATGATATCTCCACTCCAACAATCCTAACAACGTATCAATATATTTTACATGAACAAGGAATTTTGTGGGATGTTAATTGTGCATTCTTTGCAAAATCAATTCAGTGTATTTCCTTAATAGGTGGCTTAACAGGGATATATTCATTCAGCTTATTTAATAAACCGAGTGCTTTCATTACCATTGAAATTAAAAACGCTTTCATGTACCACATTCCTGAAGTTTGTATTGGAAGGCTTTTATATTTCGATTTGTTTCGTTTGAAGAGTTTGAAAACTATATTCGTCCGTAGGCTGTGTGACGTCTATAAAAAAGCACAATCTACTTTTTATGGCATTTTATCGTTATGATCATTTTATCGTTATAATCATTTTATCGTTATAACTGAGCGATTCATGGGAATGTGACTGTGAGTGTTGCGATGATTTCAAGATTGAGACGAAAACGAAAGCATAAGTATTTTATTGTTTGTATTTTAAGATATTTTGATTCAGAAGTGTGTTAAAACAATTTTTCCGAATTACGCCACCGATCACGACAGAAAAAATAGGAGTACGAGATTTGTGGTGGAAGTGACCTCCAGCAGGAGTTGGAGAGTTGTTTGTATCTGTAAGATAGGAGTGTATCAAGAGAATGGGCGATTAACGGGCGACGTTACTGGTTACTGCTAATTCTTCATAATGATATGCGCTACAACGTTTACAGAGGTTCCAATGAATATGCCGACCAACTTGTATGTTTAGCTGTATATTTTTTTGATGTCATTACAAAGCAAATGAATAAAACAGGATCGTCTGTTTCATGATTAAATTTATGATTTGAAATTTTTACCTCTGTACATTATTTGCACATACTTGGCTTCGCAAAGGAGTATAAGAAAAAAAAATGATTGAATTATTTATTTAGAAGTAAAAAAAAAATGAGTTTAGTGACTTAAATTGAAATATTTATTTTTTGCATATATCAAGGGATATGATTACCTCCCTTAAAGGTTTAATATTTAAGATCATTTAATGATTAAGGGAAAAATGTTCCACTGTAAACGTTTTCTAAGCTGGATTAAGTATTTTCAGAAAGAAACAGTCACAAAATAAAATATCAATAATAATGGAATAGAGAAGCGAAAAATAGGCTACTTTGAATCAAATGTCAATATAGAAAAACTGTACAGTGAAAATTTTCACATTTAACGCTGCCTCAATCAATTTGTTTGTATTTTGTGTGTTTTAGCTATTTATTGCGTTGTATTGCGCGTTTTTTTTTTTTTTTTTTTTTTTTTTTTTCATGCGTCATTCATCCAAATCGGTTGAGCCGGCTATTTGTGGTTCACTTTGCAAATCCGACAAGATAAATTTATATGCTGGATATACTTAATAGTATCTGTGTGTGTGTGTGTGTGTGTGTGTGTGTGTGCGCGTGCGCGCACGCGCGCGTTTTCGTTTCCAGTAGCGGAGGCGGCTGGCGGTATTCATGAGGACATTAGTGAAAACAAGGCTTATCATCGCCCTAACACACTTCTCTTGTAAGTGCGTATCTGTGTGTGTGTGTGTGTGTGTGTGTGTGTGTGTGTGTGTGTTAGTAAGTGCGTTTATTATTTATAGCTTTCACGTATCTCTATAACTGGCAGTTTCCACAGGAATCTGAAGGCTAGAAAGTTTTCTTAATACACTAGGACTTCCCTTCCCACTCCCTCTTAGTATTCCAGCGTACCATTTCCCTCCTACTCCTCTGTATTCTACCAGATGTCAGAATATCTGATTTTCCTTGTCACTGCATGCCCTTCGGCTTCCCAGAACTCCGAATACGATTGATATTACCATTATTTTTTATTATTTTTTACTAAGAATTTCCACACGGGGCCTTACCAGATGGTGTTGCCTGGAGTTTGAGCAAAAAAAATGTCTCCCTAGATTTCCAGTACTTTCCGCTCTTTTCTTTTTTTTTTTTTTTTTTTGAGTACCACTACAACTTACTCTGCGTTATCGTGCCAGCCGTTTACCAATGAGTTTTCACGATAAACAGCAACATTCCATCCCGTTAATGTAGAGGTCCTCAGATGCCGGAAAACTTTCTACTCTAATAACTTCTTTTTCTGAAGTGTTTACCTTTGGAATTCCCTCATTTCTTTCAGCTTCCTCGACTGTACGAGGTGCCTTCAATAAGTATCCAGTCTTTTTAGTGCAGACATTTAAAATTGTCGTAGATTCTTGAAAATTCAGTATGTTATTGCTATACATCTTATAAGATGACCGACCAATTTTTATGATTTCAAGACCAAACAAATTGGAATACATCCTACTAAAGCCTGATTGTCACAGCTAGAGAATTTCAAAAATGCAACCTGGACGTGAGGACAATTTAGAAGAACGATATGCAGTAAAATTTTGTTTTAAACTTGATAAAATGCCACAGAAACATATGGAATGCTTCAGACTGCTTTTGGACCATTTTGCATGAAACGGGCATCAGTTTTGTAGTGGTATAAGAGATTCAAGGAAGGTAGGGAGTATGTGAGGGATGATGAGAGGTCTGGGTGGTGTAAGGAAGTCAGAACACCAGAGTTGATTGGCCAAATAAAGAATATCATGGATAAGGACCATCGTATATCTATAGAGACAACAAGTGCACATTTTGATATCAGTGTACACACAATTATTCGTGAGTAACTGTAGATGTAGAAGATTTGTGCAAAGTGTGTCATAACGGTACTCAGAGAAGCTCACAGACTATTTGACCAATATGAGCATCAAGACAGGTCGTCACTCTCTCTCTCTCTCTGGTCCAGACGTTGCTCCTTGAAACTTTTGGTTATTCCCTAAGCTCAAAGCCTTAGCGGTTGTCGTTACGAGACAAATGAGGAAATGAAAGAGGCTATGACGAGGGACATTGATATGCATACACAAGACTTCCATGGGGCTTTCCAGAAGTTGTTGGAACGGTACAAGAGCATTGCAACCGAAGGAGATTACTTCGAAGGGGCCTAGAGTTTCATGCGTGTACTATCAATAAAAGAGCCTATATGAAAATAGTCTGGAAACTTATAGAAGGCACCTCATAGCAACATGAAGAAATTTAGGTATAATCTCAACAAGAAATTTACAACAGAATTACCCATTTATGACATCTCCAACAAATCTGGTATCTAATTTTACAGTAGCTCTAACGTATCAGTGGCAATATGCCTTGTTTAGGGTAAATAAAAAAAAAATAACTGTCGTGACTTTTATGGAGTTTGAATGACAATAAACCTCACAGAGGGTCTAGTCATTCTAGCGGCATTCACGCTAGGCAGGTTTAACCGGCTTCCTCCAGAGGAGGGGAGTGTCAAGAGAATATTAACTTCTCAAATAGTCCCCAAACATTATATATATATATATATATATATATATATATATATATATATATATATATATATATATATATATATATATATATATATATAATCTTGGTCAGGGGAAACAATGGCTTTTTTTTTCGGTTCTGGTGAGGTGTTGATATTCTCCTACATACAGCGCCTGATATCCCCAAATAGTCATCCATTTGGTACCGATTAGGCTCAACATTGTTTAACTTTGGTGATCTAACGAGAACCGGCATGTCAACGTGATTATGCCGTATATAAAGATAATTTGTCAATGGAAAAAAGCAGGATACTGTTGTAGTGTCCACCATACAGATAATAATGAACTCTTCCAATTAATATATCAACGAGGGAATATGTTTCTCGGTGTTATACACAGGTCATATACAAGCCATACACACCTGGCAGTCGGACTGACGCATAACCACTTCTCTTTATTTGTATTTGCTTTTCTTTTCAATATATTTCGTTTCCACTAAATGCTGTGTTGTCTTTTTTGCTGACTCTAAAGGGCTCACAATAGATAGTAAATTAGAATTACACCCTAGATGATAACGAGATGTTTGTTAAGGGTGTTAGAAAACGTCGTGTTGGGAATGGAACTGTGATAATTTCAAGATTGGGACAAAAATGGAAACATAAATTTTTCATTGTTTATATTTTAAAGATATATGGATTGGGGAATGCGTGAAAAACAATTTTCAGAATTACGTCATCGATTACGAGAATAGAAATAAAATAGGAGTGCGCGACTTGTGGTCGAAGTGAGCGAACATTTCGCTTTCTGCTCCTTCCATCGAGGGCTAGGGAATTGACTGTATCTGTAAGGCAGGGGTGTATCAAGAGAATGTCGATAAAATGTTACAAAAGGAACGGACTGGATTTGAACTTGGTACACCCGGGGTTTTAATTCATGCCATTAACCACTTGGCCGCCATCATTCTCAGAATAATATGTAAGCGATAAAAATAATTTTGTGTTCCGATTCTTTATTTTGCTTTTATTTTAACATGCATAAAGAACAGGGCATATCACGACATTTGGAGACAGGCAAGGTTATGTCAATTCGTAGCGAGACTATCACGTTTAATTTTATTTTCGGCTTTTTTTTTTTTTTGATGGATTTTATACGATGGGAAATAATTCTTGAACCCAAACCCCTATGTTCAATTCCAAAGGAGGAAGTTTACAGGGAATATCAAATTCATAAGCGACCCCCCCCCAACTGTATGTACATCATAGTCATAGGAAGATGACATACAACTCCTACCATTCTCAAATGATCAACTATCTATCTCTACGTCGCTTAACTTAAGTAATCTAACGAGAACCCTTATGTCAGCGCGATTATGGCGTATATAGCCAATGAAAATATATGGAGACGATCCATCAAGGATCTCCTTATTGTTTCTTTTGTTACTTTTAGTATTATTCATCCTGAACAAGGCATATTGCGACTGAGACGTAAGGAGCTACTAACAAGGGGACGGATCTAAAGGGAGCGTTTTAAGTGGGAGTAAGATTTTTGTTCACATTACATTTAAATTTCCACATGTCGATACAGTCGGGAGAAACGAGGAGCAGGGAGAGAATTCCAAAGGCAAGCGTTTTTTGATAAAAGAAAAAAAAAGCCATTAGAGTAGAAATTTTTCCGGCAATCGCATCAGTAACAAAGCAAATGAAAGGACGATTCTGCTGCAGATCGAAAGCCCAGACCGCCCTTGACTCAAAAATGTTTCCTTTTGCCTCCAGTCCGTTTTATCGCCATTAACATCGGGATGAAACGGACAAGGTGTCTGCCCTGTTTAAGGGACCCTGTTCAAGATCGCGAATGGCTTTTCAGTAAATGTAGACGAATCTCAGTAGGACAGGACTATTCTTTTAGAAGAGAGTAGTTGTATGTGCATCAGTTAACTGCAGCCTCTTGGTCATTCTTGCGATAATTACTTAACATTCAGATGGTTATTGGATGTTTAGTGGTAAGGCTTGATATCCAATGATAAATAAGTTTATTTTATTTACCTTAACTCTAGAAAGTTAGACACGAGGCAGGCATAGGCTTCATGAAAGGGTTTCTGTGGAACGAACTGGATTCGAACTTGGCACGTACAGGTTTTTAATCAGTGTCTTTAACCACTTGGCCACCATCATCCCCAGAATGATGAGTAAGTAATCTTTTTATATCTCCCAAAACGTGTTTTATATTCCAGATAATATTTTCGAAAACAGGAGATGGAAGATTGTTCAGGAAGAAATGCGTTCGTGATTTTTTTCTAAAGTCATAAGCGGTAAACATAAACGGGCTATAAGCACTTTTCCATCGGCTCGGTTAAAACACACACATTTAATATACTTATATTTATATGCAACACACTGTACGTGTATATACCAGCATATTCACCCGATACTCAACTTTTGCTGTTTATACTGATAGTATTTGTGTGTGTGTGTGTGTGTGTGTGTGTGTGTGTGTGTGTGTGTGACACTAATCCCAGATGGTCCGACGAGAAGGTTAAAACCCGATTGAGATAGAAAGAGAGAGATGAGGCTATTTCCAACTTTTAACAGATGTAACAAAAACAAAGTCCCAAATGGTTTACTGTATTTTCTATTAAAAGCTTTTATAACAACATAGCGCATGTTTACTGGCTTTCTTCCAAAAATCCAAAGTGAATAATATACCAACCACATAAAATTATCTTGTCGGTTTCTCGGCAATAACAAACCGAAATAGTATTAGATATTTGGACTCAATATTTGATTCTGCTTGACAGGTGAAACGCGGAATTTTTCTATCCACGTTATTCGCACAATAAAAAGGAATTCAAACGTTGTTCATCGATTACAAACTATATACACACCACGTATAATTCGTTATGAGTAACTTCCAGATAGACACCGCCATTTTCTGAACCGCGAATAGATATTTCTTTGCATAATTATTATATTTCAAATATATTTCATTTTTTTTACATTCCACACACACGCACGCGCGCGTATATAATTATATAACACAGATCTATTCGCAATTGACTTTGCCCCCGTTTATCTACTACAAATAATATAGAACATCTGACACCCTTAAACAATCCAAAGTGCTTCCCCTCCCCCTGTAACCTCACACTCTTTTCCCAATGCTGTTTCCATTTTCAAATTAGTTTCTGGAAATTTCTCGATTTTCGGGCATTTTTTTTTTCTTAGGGTCATTTTCGCAGCCGAAAATTTCCTTTAAATTTTTCACTAAATTTCATTTTAGGAAATGTTTTTGTTTTATCGACATTGTAATGTAATGAGGGTGTGGAAAATGACAAACTGGTGTAGGTGATATGATTTAATCTTTTTTTTTTTTTTTTTTTTTTACCAAAATACAATGTACGGTGCACGGAGGCAATCGCAACGCCAAGACCATTTCTAGACAATTCACTGAATCTTTTATCGATTTTCTTTAATGACTTATTCATTAATGTTCTATCGTTAGCTGCCGTTGCAAAGAAAGCAAGAACGCACATATCTTGCTCTGAGGTTATTATTTATTTTTCACCATTCCTTATAGTATTACTACACAGCACGTAAATTACATAGCATCAGTTTGTCGCTCTTCACTCCTTACAGGGGAATGGAGGAAGAACTCCGAAGATACATCTAGTCTTTTCCAGACACTTCCCTAAGAGGATGCCGACTTTTTTTTTCATCTGTGAAAAAAGTTTCATAAGCTCGTTATTCTTAGGAAGAGATGCTGGAATAGGAAGATATATAATCACGACGTGCCTGAACAGCGAGTCGATAACGACCACTAAATGAAGTAAAAAAAATAAATAAATAAATCAGTAAATTTATTTAAAATGCCGGTGACTATCTGGAAGTAACCAATAACGAATTATATGTGGTGGATATAGTATGTAATCGTTGAAAAACGTTTAAATTCATTTTTATTGTGCGAATAACGCGGATAAAAAAATTCCGCGCTTCACCTGTCAGGCAGAATCAAATATTGAGTCCACAGATCTAATGCTATTTCGGTCTGTTATTGCCAAGAAATTTACAATATAATTTTATGTGATAGGTATATGTTAGGGTCATCTGCCACATCTCACTCTTGACTTTCTGTCATATCACTTTCGTCACTACATTAGCAGATTAAATAAGGGGTTATATTCAAAATTTTGTGCAGATTCTAAAGTGCGACATAAAAAAATTTCTAGTGGAGTCTCCTATCCTACATCATCTAATACATCTCACGTAAAATATCACTACACGTTAGTCTGACTTGAACCGATGTTTTCAACGTGATGTATACATAAACAACTACATAATCCGTATATCCATCCAATTTCGCAACCCCTCCCCTAGCTTAATCTTATATAGAATTATTCGACCAGGCAAAAAGAAATTGAAAATTATGAGTTGAAAATTTTAATTACAGTTGCTGATCAGTGCTCGTAATGTTTAAAAATACTGGATTTGTATCAAGAATTATTTCTATTACGCTAAAACTAATGTCAAATTTATTACCTTTACATTAAGAATCTGTTTGATCAGTTTACAGAAACAGATGCTTCGTATTAAAAAAATAATACAACTTACATGGAAGAAATTTTTAAATAAATTTACTGATTTTTTTTTTTTTACTTTATTCGTTTGACTTGTTGGTTTAGTGGTCGTTAATGATTCGTTGTTCAGACACGTCGTTATAATACATGTTTCTATTCCAGCAGCCTCTTCTTAAGAAGAATATATAGAATTCTCTTCCTGTTTTCCTAAGAAGAATATATAGAATTCTCTTCCTGTTTTCCTAAGAAGAATATATAGAATTCTCTTCCTGTTTTCCTCTACTTAGCTTTGGTCTTTGCAAAACTGAAGTCAATAGGCATCTTCTGTCTTTGCGTTAACCATCTTTCGTTCCTTTTAACTCCTCAATTAACTTCAGATTTTTGTCAGAAGCAACTTCTTTCTGATGAACCCAGGAATCTGCACGGAATTTCGAACGGAGCCATTTATTTAATCTACGCGGGTAGCATATCTTCGTTCCAATCACTTCAAAAGATAGCAATTTTCATACAATATTGGGCAAAATATTTTTTTTAATGGAAATCGCTCCAGACAAGGTCTGAAGCCACTTGATAAAAGAGACTAACAAGAAAGAAAGATGGTTATTGCAAAGACAGGAAATGCCTATCGACTTTAGTCTTGAAAAGGCCAAGTCTATGCGTAGGAAAAGTATAGTTAACAGGAAGAGAGTTCCACAAGTCTATAATTCTTGAAATTGGAAGTTGTATTAGAATGGGTATCAAAAGAGCGAATTGGAGACCAAAGATCTGGAACAATGGAAGTAGGGAATTTATTATTTGAAGTTTACTATATAACCAGATACTACACTTTATTTTAGTCAAAATAGCATTACGGTCGCTCAATCACAAACTTGTTTTGTTACTAAACATTTTTATTCAAAGAAATTGATAGACAACTCCAAAGAAATGTTTAACTCTTATTGAAAGATATTTTTTTTTAATTTAAACATCAATTCAAAGAAAGCACATTGCATTGTTTCTGTCATAATGGATAAGAGTGCTATATTTAATAAGTTCGAAATGGCACTGTTGTTGAGGTACAAGTGATATACGAAATACAATGATGAATTCTTTAAGATTCCTACCTAGTCATAGATGATGGAACGAGAACAACTTAATTGTAAAAAATTGTTGGAATTTCCGTACAGATTTCTGAGTTCGACAGAGAGGTTCTCGTGTTCGGCAAGACGCGTCTGAAGAAGGTTGGAGTTTACATCAACCGAAATGTTGTGAGACTAACATTCAAAAGAAAATTAGTCCAAATAATCGAAATAATACAAATTATCATTCCACATTTAAAACAAAAAAATCCGAAACTCGCGGATGCATTTTCGTACCTTAACACATTCAGATTTCCCTTTGCACAATTCACTTTTGCAATGTAGAGCCCCTCCCCCCACATAGCCGCACCCTTCACACGTACCCCGCCTTCGTTAGTGTACCCATTTCTTTGTACTGGCATGCACATCTACTACTCCACTATACGCAATGCGACACACATATTGGCTGTACTTAAGCTAGTCAGTGACTTATACGACAGGAATTCCTGGTCAAAATATCCACACAACCTCCCTTGACTAACCCCCAGTGGTAAGGTGACTTTCTTTCTTTCTTTCTTTTTAAAAATGCCTACAGACCAGAAAGAAATGAAACGACAGGAAGGGCCCACATCGTGTTAAAGCTGTTGTCTCTTATTCAGTTACAACAAAAACGCAAACAACAACGACCCGTCCCACCCTTGTTCTTCATTGTCTTATCCCTACCCCCGGAGGTGTTTTTCTCGGTTGACCGACTCAACCGAGGCAAATGCTACAGATACGTTGAAACCGTTAGCAAAGAAGTTTCGTCTAACGTCATTTCTCTTTATTTCTTTTTGTTTTATTTGGAAAGTCCGTTGTTCGTAGGTAAACTTTATTTCATGTCAAGATAACAAAATGTTGGATCATTCTACCGCTCCAGAAAGTACCTGGTCTCTGATTCAACCCTCTCTACAGTATAAGAGTCAGATATAAAATAAGACGGAGTATTCCTTTCTTATCTTTACAGGGTACAAAATGATCTTCTGTTCTCTAGTCATCACACATTTCTAGTCTTTCTCTACTCCATCAGTTTGTTTTTCATAGAAGATGAGCGCCTGAGCTCCAATCTCTGGTTATTCTTTTATAATATATTCATAACCACAGCAATTTGTCTATCAACCTCAACTGATCAATTTCCCTTTTTTTAGTGTACCTAACACCGGGAAAATTTTACATGAACAGAGTTTCTTTCTAAAAACTCATTGTCTGTGGAACACATTACCACAGGACTGATACCCTGAAGACTAAATAGGGTCGTCTTTAGATCTAATGCCAACGGATACCTGTGATGAACGTCCCGATAAGTAATCAAACTTTGTTCATTCCATTCACCATTTTCAATCCTCTCATAAAATTTCTTCATCATTCAACTGACAATTCAACCGTCTCCTTATTCTCGAGTGTCTTTTAGCCTTGCTAAATGTGACCTATTAATAAAATACAATGAAATATTTCTAATATACTGCCATTCGGTTTTCTGCCTTCCATTAAAATATCTCTTTTTTTTTATCTGACGTTTGATTGGCTAAAAATGGGAGAGGGAATGATATCGTATATGCATATCCACACTGTCCTTCTTCGGCAGTCCCGTTTATTCGTTTGTCTGTCTCTCACTTAAATTCTATCTCCCACACATTATTTGCCTGTAAATCTCTTTCCACACATAGATATTTCTAAGAAGTGACGTAATGTAATAGTTCCAGGCAGGTACTTAGCTCGGCGAGTTTGCAAAACCAGTTCAATACTAAAAAAAAAAAAAAAAAAAAAAAAAAAAAATTAATCAAAAGACGAAATAACAAATTTCTTCCTCTCTCTCTCTCTCTCTCTCTCTCTCTCTCTCTCTCTCTCTCTCCATTCTTCCTATCGGGTAGAAGTCATTCCCTTCTAATGATTTTATGTTTTTCATTCTCTATTAGAGAGAGAGAGAGAGAGAGCTGGAAACGTTAATGCTAGAAACAATATAAAATAAGAGCGAGAGGGAGGGTCAAACCAGATGCAACGGAGAGAGGAAGAAAGCGATAGACAGAAACTTAATAAGTGATGAGATACCTGGTGAGTTAATTGCAATTTAACGCTAATTAAGGTCGATGTTTTTCAAACCTAGCTGAATCTCCAAACCAAGTGATATTTTAGCATGTGATTGTGTGTGATTAAAATATAGGTTGGTTTTATTTTGTTATTGCCACGATTTTATACTTCAACAATTTCAATGCAGTCATATAATCACACACAAATGAGGATACTTGTTTTGCAGCCTGCGACATGTTTCTTTTCAGTTCGTAAAAACTAATTTCAGATAACCCCCCCCCAATATTCACAAGCAATTTCTTGTCCCATTCCAATTACCAATCGTGTTCCAATTCTTTCTTTTTTTCATTATTCACTTTTAAAGGTCACCCAACTTTCATCTTGTCTTCTGTCTATCCTCGTGCAACACCTGTGAGTAACAGCCTGCCTCTTCTGTGAATCAACTTTCTACCGAGTTGGTTATTATCGACATGTTCACAACACGCTCGCACTTTTCACAGAAAACCAATCTTGCCAATTCAGTGTTTTCCCCTATGAGTGAGTTCGAAAGTTGTCGCTGTTGGATTGTTTATTTGAAATCAAACATTAATCGGAAGAAATATCGTCTCTTGTCAAACTTAGTTTGTTTTTTTTTTTTTTTTTTTACTTATTCTGACTATCATCTTAGTTATTCTCATAACGTTTCGGCCGATGTAACCTTCGACCTTGTTCAAGTGAATCTTTTAAAACTTGGAAATATCTATTTCGAACTCAGGAATCTATACGGAATCTCGAACTGAACAATTTATTTAATTCACAGGGGTAGATTGCTCTCATTCCGTCAGCTATGTTGCTTTTTACAATTACACCGACATGACAGAAGCTATTATTAGTTTTTTTTTTTTTTTTTTTTTTTTTTTTTTTAAATAATAAAGCAACGTTTCTACTGAATACTTCAATAGAAATAAAATGGCGACACTCGTAATCGTATCATGTTTCGGTGCTAGTGCAGATCAGTGATGCATTTCAGGTGAAAAAAATACGATAAAACTCGATAAAGTTTACTTTTCCTTGTAATTAATTTTCTACTGGATCATAGTTCGTAATTTTTGGAATTTATATTAATTTTAACGTGACCCGTATGTTGGTGCAAAAATAATGTCGTTTTTGGACTTAAAGTTGAACGTAAAAAACGACACAATTTTTGCACCAACCTAATATTAATACGATAGCGTGTGTGTTATTTTCTATGTCACACTTATAATTTTTTCTTCCGAGTGACTGTCGTTTAATTGTTATGACCTACCATTTCTTTGTAATAAATAATTTTACCAAGAATTCTTCATAAGTTTGGTTTCAGTTTCGATTATAGCTGATGACATTCAAGTTATCTTCTCTTTTTTTTGTAAATAATGTTACCAAGAATTCTTCATAAGTTTTGGTTTCAGTTTCGATTATAACTGAAGGAATATATATATATATATATATATATATATATATATATATATATAATTTCTACACGAGTTTTCATTTCGATTCAAGCTGATGCACCCGAGTCATATGGATATATTTTTTTTATTTTTGAAATCGCAACTTTATAATATATAAAAATCGATAGAACAGTAACACTATAATAATATATATGAAATCTGCGTGAACTAAAATATAATATTTAAGCATATTTTACGATCAGTCTACGCCGGGCGTTACTGTTAGCTTAATACTTTTGCAGTTTTAACAAAAGAGCTATAATGATATCAGGGCGTCTCCATTTACGCTTAACATCCATAGAATGCCAACATCAATATATTATATATGAGAGTCCGCTGTGGAATTTCCACAGGCCCCGCTAGTTTATTTATTTAATTTTTTTTTTTTTATTAATCCGCGGCATCAAATAATTGTCGGAGTTGGAATTTACAGAAAGGCCAGCAATACGCGTTGGACTGATTACCAGCGTATTTGCCAAGCACATTAATGTAAACTGATCCTTTCTGCACGTATTTAGGTGCCATGTCAAAATAGCTATCGATCTCAATAAACGAGAAAAGAACAGTATGTGCTGGGGGAGTGCGTCCTAAGTTTTTCATATCTTTGCACTCGATGGCCATTTCATTGGAATACACATCGTCATCGGTATTGGTACAAGCACGACAAGTCGAACAGTAGTTTTGTTGCTGTAACGGCTAAGGTAAGGGTTCTATTCAGTCCTAGGAGGTCCATCCTCCCAGGCTTTACCTCCTATTTGATAAGGAATGAATTTATTGCTAATCGCCTGAGCCCCCTCCCCCTTTACCGGTTAATGTCGACGAGGTTGCTTAGGCACTTTTTTGTAGGCCAGAGCACACTTCACCTAGTGCGCTGACATTTCAAACCCTTATCTGACGTTGTGTCTAACTTCTTGCAGAGGAGATAAATAAATATGCGAAGTCTGTCTGTCTACTAAGAAGTTAAGATCACAAATTTTCTCTTTGAAAAGTTTGGCATGAATTGAAGAAGTTGACCAAAAAAGAAAGTGTGATTTTTGAATAGGTGTTCAATCACTATCAACACTATTGCCTCCTCCCCCTACTACTACTACTACTACTACTACTACTACTACTACTACTACATAGATTATTAAGTCTACTGGGTATATTTAAACACTAGCAGGGGGGAGGCTTGCTCGGCTGTACAATACGCTTAAATATATTTTAATTTATGTAGATTTCATATTTATTATTACAAAGCAAATTCTCTATTGAACAGTATATTGTACATAACATATATAGTAGTGATTTCAAAAGATTTAAAAAAAAAATGACTTAATAACTATCGACTAGAATCGAAACCAAAACATTTAGCGCTTGAGCCGCGTTCCTTCTCGATTAAGCTATTGACAGAGAGCTAAAAAGATTTACAATCAAACCAATCGAAGAAAATAAATTTGCGCATGCGCAAAAATAATAGAAAAATGTCGGCACATTAGAAATGAACATTTTGCATTTCAACTTGCCCAGACATATTTCTGTACGCATTATTCATCCATCCAAGCAAAGATTTTACTCGTTATAAACCATCCTTGGTGTATGATTACTATTTCTTGTTAATTTCAGTGTTATGTGGTCAGTAGTTTAAGAGTTTATCGATTAAATATTTTCACACAGATGCACACATACATACATTTATTGGTTTATTTATACAGAAAACCAATAAGGTTTACATTTTTAATCGTGCCTTCTCTGCGTTTACATGAAAATAAAAAGTATAAATTTAAATGTCTTTTTGGTAGTTATTCAGTTTATAACCAAATCCCCGTCAGCTTCATTCGTATGCCTAATAGAAAAAAAAGCATTCAAGGATATAACGGCGCCTCTTCTTACGAGTCACGTCGTTTATTCGAGCAGTTAACAGCCATCATTTATGTATAAATTCATTTAAGTGACATATCCACATTTGAATTATAACGGCCATATTTTGCAAAAAGAATATAAATTACCTATCTTTTTAAATATATTAACGGCTATATGACGCTATAAAAATCTTACTCTCTTTCACAACGCTATAATTTATTTGGAATTTCCAATGACTTTTTCCGCTCTGAAATAGAACAAAGTAATACATTTTATTATCTATACTATTAATAAAATTCTAAATGTTTTTATATATATATATATATATATATATATATATATATATATATATATATATATATATATATATATATATATATATATATATATATATATATATATATATATATATATATAATATATATATATATATATATAATATATATATATATACCAATAAAACTTCGAACGGATGCGCCAAATTGAAAAATCTCCTTTTTTTCTCTTAAAGGTGCGAGTCCCTAGATTGCCCTTATCTATATATGACTCTAACGAACAACAGTCACACAAAAGGCCCGAAATAAGGGTTTTGGGACCATTTCGTACAATTGTCGAAAAAGTTACCTGCCAATGTCAACGGAATTTAGCACTGTCTGTATACAGTCGCGGTAACATTTTTCGGTATACGGACAGGATTTGTGGCGCAATGGATAACGCGTCTGACTATGGACCAGAAGATTCCAGAGTCGATTCCAGGTTCTTAATAATTTTAACCATCATTTAATCCAACGTTTACTCATTATTTAGGATATTTTTTTTCAGTGATTTTGTTTTGTGCATATGGGAATTTCACAAGGTAAGCGTTGATATTAAGACGATGTTGAGTGTACTCGGTTTTGTGTTTGAGTCGGCGTTGTGTGTGCCGACGCGGCACAGCCGCTAGTAACAAATATATTTTCTAATGTGGTATTGGTATTGGAGTTTCTTCAATTTATTTATCCAAAAAGAAGTCTTACAATAAAGATGAAACGTCGATAGACGTGTGACTTGGTTTGTCCTTTTTTATCTCTTTATCTCGTCGGAATACAATTTCCATTATTCTCACCATATATATATATATATATATATATATATATATATATATATATATATATATATATATATATATATATATATATTGGAAATCAAGTTTCCTTTTGCTTTCAAATATTCACGATAACAAAGGAAGTAAGTCTGGTTGAAAGATCAGCTTTTTACCAAATTATGGTTTTCTCGATTACAACAAGTTAGAGGAGATTAATCACTATCCATTCCCGTCGAGCACGAACGGATTGGTTCTGTATCTTTTTAATGTTAAAATATGTTTGGTCGATAAGCAAGGTTGCGGAGTGTTGTGGGCCGGTAAAGGTCCGATAGAAAGATTTAACTCTGTATTTAGTTCAACAAAATATATTGAAAAGAAAAACATATACAGCAAAATAGAGCGTGATTACACGTTAGTCTGACTGCAAAGTGTACTTAACGCTAAGGGGCATATTTTCTCCGTATTTGTGGTAAGGGGAATAATTCATTGTAACCCGTAAGGTGGGTCCTATAACACGAAGTTAGAGATTAGGAATCGCGGTACATCGGGAGGAAGCTTCACATGCCTCTCCGCAGTGACTTAGTCGACAATACCTTGTAATCTACATTGCAGTGTGGAGAACCTACTGTTGATTTTATATGACTGGCCTTTCTGCTTGTGTAGTAATAAACTTCTTAAATGCATTTGTGATGTTAGGTTGTATAAGGTGTTAACTTTGGTCAAAATCGCCCGTTCCTTCTTTCATCGGATTTTTTTTTGATTATCGATTATTCATACTTATCGAAGACCTTTCGATATAAAACCTATCTAAGAACGCTGCAAGATACATGAAGTACATTTGTGTGAAATTCTATAAAAACCTAGTACAGCCGTTTCGAAGTCGATAGGGAAGGCACTCACACACAGATAGACAAAGTTCCTTTTATATAGTCGTGGATATACAGATTCATGTAGTAAGCACCATGAAATTTCCGCGTTTAATTTAATATACATCAATTTTGAAAGTAATTTTTGATTAATTTTTTTTTTCTTATTTACGTGATGGAAATGTATAAGAGATATGACGTTTCTGAATTTTCATGGCCGACGGAACAAGAACACGCTACCCTGTGAAGTAAATAAAGGGTTCCGCTCGAAATTCCGTCCAAATTCCCGAGTTCGACACAAACATTTCCCAAGTTCAACAAGATACACCTGAAGAAGGTCGGGGGTTATATCGACCGAAACGCTGTGAAAATCACATTCAAGATGAGAACAGTAGTTCGATGAATAATAATACAATAAGAGATGTCTATATAAAATTTATAAAATAGAGATATTCTAAAAATGCATACAATTTTATGCATATTTTTTTTTTTTTTTTACATAGGTAAATTAGGAACTTTATTTTATCTCCTCACGAGAGAAAAGTTAGAAACAAGGTCAATTTTTTCAGGTCTCCAATAAGGAGCATTCTGGAGTGAAATAAAAATAAAATTCACTACAATCTAGAAAGATTTTTCCTTCACTAATCGGGGACAGAAAAAACTAAGTGCAGCGTTAGAACATATACTACACTTTGTTCCTAGCCAAAAGGTAAGGGGGTTGTTAATGGACTATTATTAAGATGAAATTAAATCATCACGCAAAACGATTAATCCAGCAAGTTGCTGGAACCAAGTGCGTTGGAAAAATTAATGTCGCATATTTAGTGGGGTTGCGTTCAAAGCAACAAATGATTTGAAATGGATGTTGTGCATCAGCGTTAAATAACTGGAAAAGGTTGATATGCCATAAACAGAACCACACATTTGCAACTTTATTTAAAATGATAAAATGGAAAGTAGAAAAACATGACTTACCTTTTAGCGGAAATTGATGATAGATGTAATTTTATTTTTTATTCAGGTTCCTAAAACTTAATGAAGTTCGTTTGAAAAGAACAATAGATTAGATTAATTTGAAGAAATTACTTATTAGTAAATGATGTTAAAGTGTCTACATTAATTAAACTGCTTTCAGTTTTAGGATTCCACTAATGTGAAACAAACGCAGCAATTAGTCAAAACTGTAACATATTAATTGACATTAGCCAACCAAAATGCTTGAAATACGATTACCGACGAATCGCTAAAACTTTCCATTAATAAATGTTTCCGTTTCTTTAATGGGTGGTGATAGTAATACATTTTCTTAGAGAAAAAATATACTCCTACGTCTTCTATAATATCAGTAATCTAAAAATAACATTTTAATATTAAAATCAGTTGGAAATATAATTATTCTTAAAAACACACACACACACACACACACACACACACACACACACACACACACACACACACACACACAAAACCCAGACGGTTATTTGCCGCAAATTACTAGAGAAACATAATTAAATATATAATTTGTATTTTAAAAAAGGAGAGAAATATTCAACAGAAAATTCAGAGAAACAAAGACACTCTACTTATTATGTAAGATGTATTCTGTAAATGTGTGTGTGTGAAATATTGTTATGAGACCCGTTTTAGGAATGGACGAGCCCGCTTCTTGAATTAAGAATGGTTAACCTTAGTGCAATGCAATATACCAATTTGTGTCACGGAGCACTGTCTGTTTACTATTTATGCCCATCGATATTAATAAATCCTTTGCTTTTTATGCTAATGTCTAGTAGTAGAAACTGTTGAATGCAAGCTTACGAAATCAAATGTGACTTTTGACTGGGTTCGAATCCCTCGACCGGCAGTAATTATCACTTCCCACACTGATGAGAAGTCAGAAACATGTTTCTGTAGGTTTATAATTAATATTTCTTAAAAACATATCATTGTTACGTATATCGTCTGTGTTTTTTTTTTTCATTTAACCAAATATTGTACAAATATAAGCTGGTTATTTATACTTTTTTTTCTATTTTTTCCGGTTTATCGAATGACATTTGTGTGTGTGTGTGTGTGTGTGTGTGTGTGTGTGTGTGTGTGTGTGTGTGTGTGTGTGTGTGTTGCAATAAAAAATTTGATGCATGTTTCATACTTACTACGGACGTTTTCGGTTTTTCGTCGAATCATCATCAGGTAAAAAAGCAACTGACAAAAATGGAGAAAAGAAAAGACTTTCAAAGGGTTTCTGTAAAACAGCGCCATGAAGTAAGTCAGCCGGTAGTAGAATGTTTTCACACTTTTCCAGAAAAGACGTCAACAATTTAAATTTTGTGATGCCAGATTTGGCGTCACTGAATACAATTGTATTACATTAAGCCTTTTAAAATATTATTATTGGATGTGCAATATTATTGTGTGTTGTTACGTTTTAATGTAGATAGCTTCGACGTACTTTTAACTTTTTAAAATTGGTTTTGGAATTTATTATTTTTATGTTATTAACTTGGATTTGTCTTGAAACGGAAGGGGCAGTTGTGTTTTTGTAGATGTTAATAAATTGTTACAAGATGCATTGTGAGGGAGAGTGATAGGGTAGTGGTCTTAAAACCAATATAGCTGCTCTTCTTCTTATAATAATTCTAATTCTCTCCGGGGAGCATTTAAACGTATAACTAAGAAATAAATTAGAAGAAAAAGATATAAAGATATTGTACACAGATGCATATTCCCAATTGACAGTAATAATAAATTTAGACTCATTCTTTACTATAATAAATTTAAGACCCAAAATCTTATAGTTAAAAAGAACGCCTTCCCAACACTTAAAATATTAGAATTAATTTTATTTAAGTTATTAAAATATATTTATGGGAATTAAGTTACAGAGAAGCTTCCGCGTTCCATTCTCGTAGAGAATCGCCAGACTACGGATATGGAATGTAACTGCCTCTGTATAGCTTAACTGTCATAAAAATATTTTAATAACTTGATATCTAGCGCTACTCATGTATCGAGTGCTTTTATAGATTTTAGCTTACTATTATTTCTGCATATCAATCGTTATTATCATAAGCTTGGACAATTACAAATTCATACATGTGTGATTTCTGTACTATACTTTCATTTCATACCCTATTCATTCGAAACTGTCGTGAATGGCAACCCTCAGATTCTTATATATATAATTTTTATACCTACAGACACTAGTGTTTCATGCTTTTTGCAATCATCAGTATAGAAAGTGATAATTACTGCTGGTTGGGAGATTTGAACACAGTGAACAAAACCAACCGTGGCTTTGCAGACTAGCGCTTTTCTCATCTGCCATCGACAATTAACATTCAAAAAATGGAAGAGAATTAATTGCTTTTGAAGCGGTGTCAGTGAGCCTTCATGATCAGCAGGAGTGAGAGTATTCAACAACATGATACATATACTAGTTGACCGCTTTTCTCAATTCACTAAATAGGGCGCAACTTCAATTTTTAAAAGGTCTTATACATATATATATATATATATATATATATATATATATATATATATATATTGGCGTGGGCCCAATAGTTTAATTAAATGTTTGGTCGGCATTAGAAAGAGAGAAATATGTTGACCACACGTTTCATCAAACTATTGAATCCTCCCTCCAATGTAATTGTTTCTTTGTCCGAACTCATTGAAATAGCAATTTCTGTAAAACTGTGCCTTTTCATTTCCGCATCTTTTTTAGATTTTGTAGATGTTTTTAAATTCTTGCAGCTTTTAAAGAATCGCTAGGCATTTTCTGGCGAGAATCATCTTCCTTCCAGTTATAACCGGATGACACCAATTTATAATTATTCAGCCCCCACCTCCTACAAAGGTCGGAACGTGGGATTAAAAAGCCAGCGATCAGAGGAGGAGCACTTTGGCTTGCAATAAATAAATAAAATAAAACCGAACAACCCAGTCGGCATTCTCTGGCAGAGACACCTTTGACGATTGGCAATAAATTAGCCCTTTTCTCAAAAAGAGAAATCAAACTCTTGGAGGGTGGATCTCCTAAAACTGCGTAGAGCTACCAACATACGGCAGTTAACATGGAAAAGGCCATTTCAGAAATAATATACACTTTGTTCACTTTGGCTTAGAGAGAAAAAAATAGTTTCCCCAACCACGCGTTTACTTCACATATTTTCTATTTGCTCTAATGTTGTGTGGGCGTTTTGTTTCTACCAGTAAAATGAAGTCTGTGTAAACGGAAATAAGTTATCCAATACATTTGAGAAAATCAACTTAATTTATCAACGAAGTTAATTCGATATCAATTAGTCTTCAAAATTTAAGAAATTAGCATTTTGTTTTGTTTTATATAATGAATGTTCAACCATAGCCCTAACATCGACAAAAAAGGGTTCTTAGCCTTTCGATCAGGATCAAAGTGTAGTATCTGTTCTGATGCTACACTTCACTTTTTCGATCCCGGTTAGTGGAAGAGAAATACTTCATGACTGATGCATCTTTTCTTTTTATTACTAACCAGAGTGCCCCTTTTGGGGGAGCTGGTTTCTCCCCACATTAAAAACCGACCTTGTGTCTAACTCTGTCCTCGTTGGAAGGCAAATTATATATATATATATATATAATATATATATATATATATATATATATATATATATATATATATATATATATATATATATATTTATAAACTCTAACATCGACAAAAACATTCGATCCAACTTCTATTCGATAAATAGTAACTATAAGAATACTGGTCAGGACGTGTAAAATTAATTGCCCTAACAGAACAGTTTTGCGGCATTTTTATGTCCCTTTACAAATATTAAAATTACGATATAATAATATAATGATACTAAACCTTATGTCTGGAATCCTTATTCCAATTTTGATAAAAATCCATTACATTGTTCTAGAATTTGTCTAAATATAAGGCTGAGGGAGTCTTAAGAAGAATTTGGAATTCAAAGAATATTGCTTAATTAGTGTCTAATGAGTATGGATAAAAAGTTAATGCAAATTTGAAATATTTGAATTTTCAAATGGGAGAGGTTGTCACCATCTTATGCTCTCCCCAAAATCACTTTAAAACGCTCCAAAGAAATTTAAATTTGGTGAATATTAATTAGCTGATGTATAATGCACATTGTTCAAATTATCAAAGATATTTGAATTTTCACAAAAGGTCTTTCACCTCTTTGCATAAATCTAAAACTAAATATAACCCATATTTGAACCCTTTACACCTAGCAGCGGCTCCAAAATTTATAATGATCGATCAATTAGTTTAGGGGTGAATGTTGTACATATACAAACGCATAATTGCTTTATTTAATGAGAGAAGGTGAGTATTACAGATCATCATCATCGTAATCGTATGAATCCGAAAATTCTATTGTTGGCATTGGTTTTCCCGATAATTTCCAAGTCAGAATTCTTTCTAGAAAGACATCGGATATTTACGGGAGAGACCACGTGAAGGTTGCCAACATCCCAGCTGAAAGTGATTTTTGCGGAACGAAATGGATTCGAATTTGGGAC
Source organism: Euprymna scolopes (assembly GCF_053919585.1). Lineage (NCBI taxonomy): Eukaryota > Metazoa > Mollusca > Cephalopoda > Sepiida > Sepiolidae > Euprymna > Euprymna scolopes. The sequence goes on from NC_136496.1 coordinate 67,295,970, forward strand.
ACCCAGGTCATCAGTCCATGTTGTTAACCACTGAACCACCACCACCTCCTGTACCCGTACCTGTAGCGTCATTCACCCGGGATGAATGGAGCCGGCCCCAATGGTGTTAACCGCATCTCGCGTCAAAGCCATCCACTCCTGTCGATCGGTAGCAGAGTCGACGGCATGGACACCAAAAACGTGAGGACCGGACATGATCTCCATATCTGCCTTTACTGTCGCGAGCTAAGTTTTAAGTTGGCCACCTTGGCACTTCTTCCAACCAGTGGGTACAGTGAGCACCACTAAGTGTCGAATGAATTTATCCCCTAGCCGATGCAGCATGTGACCAAACCACAGGAGTCTCCTTTTCCGCGGAGTTTCCCCCAGGCCAAAAATGTAACATCTAATGTGTATGGTCGAGTTAGGGATCCGGTCGGAGAGGCGAATGCGCAGGATTTGCCAGAGGCAGTAGCAATCAGAGACTTCAAGTTTATGAAGATCCTCTCTGCGCAGTGGCCAGGTTTCACATCTATAGAGAACTGTTTTGACCATGGCTTCGTAGATCCGCAGCTTCGTGGTATGTTTTATCTCTTGATGAGATCACATTCGTTTTTGAAGACGGACGAAGGTTGCTCTAGTCAATGGACACGGGCGATAATTTCGTCTTTCGTTTGATCGGTGGCTATAAAATTGGCTCCAAGGTATTTGAAACACCATCACCTCAAAGTGTTGCAGAGAGAAACTTATTATGAATGTAGTTATTTAGTGATCTAATTATAACAAATAATTTTTTTTTTTCAAATTTAACTCGATCTCTACATTGAAGAATATTTTAGCATGTCTTTTATGCAATATAAATATATAAAAATCGTCTTAAGTAAACAAACGTTGATTAAATCAACTTTAATATTATAACAGACATTTTAGTTCTTAAGGTTCTGCCCCCCCAAATCAACAGATTAGACCATCACATAATGATCTGGTCCCTGTTGATTTTGGTGAGGGGTAGTTCTGTGCAGTTCTAGGAGGATTATCCTCCCAGGCTTGGCCTTCTCCTTTTGAGAAGGGGTTAGTTTATTGAGGAGGCGCCCTTATCGAGGAATGCCGATGGGGTTACCCAAGTATCTTTTCCCCCTCCTCTGGGGCGTTGACTTCTCAATCTGATTTTCCGACCCTGGTGTCTAAGTTCCTGCAGTGGGAGAGAACTAAAAAAAAGCCTTAAGGTTTCTTCATTATTGAGTACTGTTTTGATTCGTTCGCAGCCCGACTTTCTAACCATTGAACCAGGCGCTTCAGTTGATGAGATTACAATCGTTTCAAATTCGTGACTCTAAACCCTGTTATTTATTTATTTTGATTTATTTGAAAGACAAAGATCAACTTTATGACAGATTAATTAAAAATACTTTGAAAAAAAAGATTTGCGGTTTTCTTCTTTCATACAAACATTCATTCGATTTTTTTTTTTACTTTTTCATTTTATTACAAATGTTGTTAAATAAAAAGTTTCGATTTTTTTTTTAAGCATGTAATTTGAGCCTTTGATTTCATTTCCGGTCACATTTTATTTGTCGGCTTTGCTTTGTTTAAAGACTTATCTGAAATAAAGATATTTTAAAACAATTGCATTGTTACGGGGTGGAGACGGGATGTAATTAATCTTTCCTACAATTTAATTCGTGTCGAATTTGAATTTGTCGCAGGTGAACCTTCCGGGGACAATGAATAAATTGTGAAGCGGACAGAAAATCCAACAAGTTTCTGGACTAACAATAAGCACAGCTTGGGTACGTGTTCTTCGTATCAATCAAAGATACGTCCTCGACAATCAGTTCGACAATGGCTTTTTTGCTGTCGTATGGTTTGTTCAGTTCTAGGAGATCCATCTTCCTAGACTTTACTTAGGAATAGGTTAGTTTATTGTCAATCGCTTGAGGGCCTCTACCATGGAATTCTAACGAGACTGACCAGGCATTTTTGTAGGGCAGTGCACTTATTTTAGTGCGCTCTTTTCTCAAAGTCACACCTGTTTTAGTGTCTAACGTCCTGGTAAGAAGATTTATATACTCTGAGGTAAACAAACGCCTTCTTTCACGCTGATGCGTGTATATATATATATATATATATATATATATATATATATATATATATATATATATATATATATATATATATATATAATCAACCCAGACAAGGCATGAAGCCACTTGATGTAAAGATCTAAAATAAATATTGCCACTTCAAGGTCAAAATCTAGCCAAAGAACGATCGGCATATTTTGGCCCAGAAAACAGCCATTTTTCCTCCCTTTGTCCGAAACCTCGCTCATGGAATATGAGTACGAAATTACAACATACGGGAAGCGACAGTTACAGAGCTGCCAGAAGTAAACTCAAGGGCCACTTTCTACTTTCCTAATATTATTATACTAAAACTGAGTTAATCAACGTTTGGTTTCCTAAAGCTTTTGTGTCTATTTTATCCATCAAAACTACATGCTAAAATATTACTCAGTTTTGGGATTGGATTATGTTTTAAAAAA
>NC_136496.1:67303493-67585993 GCF_053919585.1 Euprymna scolopes
AATAATTTCATGGATAAGGATCATTGTGTGTCTATAGAGACAATATGTGCACAGTTTGATGTCAGTGTGGGAACTGTACACACAATTATTTGTGAGAAACTGAAGATGCGGAAGATTGGCACGAAGTTTGTCCCAAGGGTGCTCAGAGAAGATCAGTCCACAACTCAATCCTTGTCACAGACTATTTGACTTAGATGGGCATCAAGACAGCCTCCACCCCCACCCCGATAGTCCAGACCTTGCTCCCTGTGACTTTTGGTTATTCCCTAAGCTCAAGGAAAACCTTACAGGTTGTCATTATGAGAACACTTGAGGAGATGATAGAGGCTGTAACGAGGGTCATTAACACGCTCACATTAGAGGACTTCCACGGGGCCTTCCAGAAGTTGTTGTGTATGTATGTATGTATGTATGTATGTATGTGTGTGTGTGTGTGTGTGTAAATAAATATATATATATGTGTGTGTGTGTGTACATGTATGTATAATATATATGTACATATATGTATGTATATATATGTGTGTATGTATACATATATATGTGTGTATGTATATATATATATATGTGTGTGTATATATATATGTGTGTATATATATATATATGTGTGTATGTATATATGTATGTGTGTAGGTATATATATATATGTGTGTATGCATATATGTATGTGTACATGTTTGCTTATATATATGTTTATATATATGTATGCGTACATGTATGCTTATATATATGTATGTGTATATATATGCATATATATACATGCATATATATATGTGTGTGTGTGTGTGTATATTTTTGTGTGTGTGAACCGTTGACATTGTATCCGGAATAATATTGTATGAAGTAGAAATATCCGAAAGTTTGAAATTTCCCGTGGGAAAGAAAATTCCTATATTATTTTTGGTCAGTGATAACTTTTACCATTCAGTGACATTTATTATGAAGATGCTATCAAGAATTATATATATATTAGTGAGCATTTCTTATCGACGGAAAGAATCAACCAAAGTGCTCTATCATTAAAAAAGAAAAAAAAAAGAAAAGCAGAATGTGTGTATGTGTGTTTTTTATATACTATTAACTCAAACGTCTATTTCGAGCATCCAGGTTTTACGTCATAGGATTCGACTGCGTCTGAAAGAGGCTAATCGACGCAGTCGTTGTTTCGTTAACTGAGACTTTTATAAAAAATTTGCAAGGATGTGAAACCTGGGTACCTGAAATTAACGCTTAAGTGTGTAATCATTCCCTACCTGGCGTAGCCTGTGTGTGTGTGTGTGTGTGTGTGTGTGTGTGTGTGTGTGTGTGTGTGTGCGCGCGCGCGCAATTCTGTTATGAACGTAGTAATTCGTTTATTTGCTTTCCATATCGGGAAGTTACTGTCAATTCTGTGCAGCAGTCTTTTCCTCTGGACTTGAGCAACACTGAGTAACCATGTTAGAATTAATGTTTTGTTAATCTGATTTTGAACGACGTTCTCACAAAGAAGTGGTTTAAACAAGGTTTAGCTAAGAAAAATTACGAAATAATAAACAAAATGCTATTTATTGTTGTTCTCTTTTCTGTATTATCAAGTCACTGTTATTGAGGCCCAAAAAGCCACTTGAGGATAAGATTACATAGTTTGTTACGTAGACAGTGAAACACACTGAAAGGATTAGTAACGATGGCTAAAGATGGTTAGAATTAAATTATTTAGGAGGACGGGATAACAAAATGCATTAACATTGGCAAGGAAGGCAAATTATTTACAGTGATTTTAGCTAGACGAGTTTTTGTTGTGAATGTTTTGTAGTTGGAGGCATAGATTAGAGCTCAGTCGAGTACTTGTTCAAAGTACTGTTCAAAGTTAATTGACTTTGTTGTAGAGGAGCATGTTTCGAGTTTCTCGTCGCCAGTGTTGTGGCCTTGCAAGATGGTAATAATCAAGACAAACACAGCGATATAGTTAACAAAAACTTATATTAGCAAAAGTATGTTACAGAAGTACACGTCATGATTCTAGGCCATAACTGCTATAAATCGCTACCCAATAACGTGTTTAATGTACTTATGTTTTTAGTCTTGGAGTAAGTCCATTATTCTTGCAATATGTAAATTAGCGAATTTGCCAGAGTGAGTTTCACCTTCTCCAGCTTAATTTGCATTTTCAGTCGATGTTTGAAAATGAGAACAAGCTGGGGAGCAGTGAAGGTCTCATCTCCGTAAACCACCTTCTGTCGCTTCGTCTAAATCACGCTTCTCATCACACAGAAATACATAACATTCTTCTTTCTTCATAATCGGTGCCCAGTTGCAGCACAGGGAAACCGACTCCAGTGCAAAAAACTGCCCGTTCAGCATGCGGACCGTGAAGCCTTCAACTAACTCACACAATGGTCGAACGATAGCAGAGTGGAAGAAAGCATGATCAAGGTCTTCCTCTCAATCTCCGCATTGGACACAATTAGATGTCTCAATAAAACCCACTGCGTAGAGTCTTTTTCCAACCCAGAGGGCATTCCAAATTACCAGCCAGGTGAGTGATGCCTCGTAATTATCGAAGCAGCTCGACCCAGGTGCCCAAGGCCTTATCAAGTGGCGCTCCTCCTTCGTAAAACCAGACTTCTCAATCTTTTTGTCTCGAAAAGATCCCCTCACTAAAGCCCGATATAGTGCCTTGCGAGACAACAGCTGGGTGTCAGAGAGGCATTCTTTCACACATAGAAGGAATCTCAAGGCCTGACAATTCTTGCAATAGAAAGGGCACTCGTTTCGGGGCAACTTGTGTGCCTCCCCCTCAGCCAAATGCACACTCTCCAAAGCCTGAAAGGCTTTCTTAGTGTCTTCCATCCGGAAGACACCGTTTCCCTCACTAGGTGTACATATTCGGTCCAGATATATTAGTCTAAGAGTGTGTCTACGAATTTCCACACTAGGCATACCCAGACCGCCTTCAGACGGATGCAGGTAACAGACCTCCCAGCTAACCATGGCTTGCTTTCCGTGCGATAAGAACGTGAAAAGAGCATGCACCAGATCAACTAGTGAGGCCTCCGGGAGTGGGATTACTGATATACGATATAGGATGAGGGGGTAGATATGAGAATTACATACATCTGCCCGACCCTTCAATGACAGGTTTCTCAAGGCCAACAAATGAGATGTGACCATGACCGCTTCCAATACTCCCGACCAATTTTTCTCTAGCTGGATGTCGGGGCCAAACCAAACGCTGAGTAGCTTGCAGGGCCCACCAGTCCAGCCAAAGGGTCCCTGAAGAGGCATAACCTCCAGGCACCGATATGTAAGCCAATAGACCTAACGTAGTTAATTATGGCCCCTGTGACCTTTGCATGCATACTGACTTATTTCTATTTCGATGATTCTAATCTCGGCACTGCTCGTTACAAGCACAGTCACGTCGTCGGCATAGGCGGTATACTTTACCGGGGTAGAGCCACCTGGTAAAGTAATCCCGTGAGGGACTGGATTCACCCAAAGCTGGCGCAAATATGGCTCAAGCATATACAACATGGGTGATAACGGACAACCTTGACGGATGGATCTTGTTAGCATGAAGGGCTCCGACCTCACACCATTCACTTCCACCATAGCCCAAAAACACTCTTCCCAGTGTTGGTAACAGAAATAAATTACATAAGAAACTTATTTGTCGTACGCCAGAATCCTTGTCACATTTATTATATTTATGGAGAAGCTTGTGGTTACACCTAGTAATAAAAGGCGAATATTTGCAATTATATATGAATGTAAAATACGTGAAATTGGTTTTGAAAAAGTTCTTAGTCATTATTTATATCATATTGTTGGCTAGGTTTCTCATTCGTTCACACACACACACACACACACACACACACACACACACACACACATATATTAAGCCCCCCTCTTTGGGTAGAGCACTGTCGTAAATAATCTCACCCGCTACTTAATTGGCTGAAAAATGCGAAGCTCGTTGTTTGTTTGTTTACAAACAGGCGATTTGAGCACTATAAAAGTGGTGGCGGGTGTCTATTTAAATAGACATTCTGACGAGTTATTTACGGGCGTCGCCTCCATGGTCGAGTGGGAGAACTCACGACTGTTCTAGGTTCAATCCTTAGCTAGGGAGAGATGCTAGTCTAGCGGCACTGATGAGTTGTGATACAAAGAAACAGGACTGTATGTCGATGACTACAATATATATATATATATATATATATATATATATATATATATATATACATACATACATACACACTAGAGAAATACCCGTCTCTGGATGAATGAAATAGATTTTCTGAACAGGAGTTTTTCATCACTTTATGTTCCTTGCACAGATTAAAATCAAGATATAATTATACTAAACCTTATGTTTAGAATCCTTATTCTAATTTTGATTAAAATTTATTACATGACTGATTCTAGAAAAATTCTAAAATTAAAAGCTTAAGGACTCCTAAGAAGAAACTGAAATTCAAATTCAAAGAATCTTGCTTAACTCGCGTCTCCTGCTTATTGATCAAAATCAATCCAAATCTGAATATTTCAAATAGGAGTTTGCCACCATATTTTGCCTCTTTAAATTCTTTAAAATACTACAAAGAAACTGCAACTTAGTGGATATTTATCAATTGATGTGTAATACCTATTGTTAAAATTCTACAAAAATCAGAAGTGTCTGTACTTTTACGAAAGGTTGCCAACTTTATTTTACCCTTTGCATAAAAGTAAATTAAACTAATCATAGCCCTAATTCCTATTTACAATGCTTCCCCAAGGGACAAAGTTAGGCACCAGTGTCATTTTTTTTTTTAATGTGGAGAAAAGGAACAAAAATAAAAATTGTCTCAGTCGTGAAGGATTTCTCCTCCACTGTGAGAGAACAAGAAATTGAAGTGTAGCATCTGAAGAACAGATGCTACACTTTGATCCTGGCCCAAAGGCCCTAGTTATCCAATTATTTATTGCGGACTATTATCATCATCTTCTTAGAAAATGAAGATAATAGTCCACAATAAATAAATGGATAAATAATACAAATTACTCATCTAAAAAAAAGAATTCCAATTAATTAAATAATAATCATAGCTCATATTACCCAACCTTATGCTTTGAAGATGTGTTTCAATAATGATCGGTCAACTGCGTTAGTAGATGTTATACATAGAAGCCCAGCTCGTTAACAAATTCCTTGTTGAATCTTGTTTTCTTAGTAGCAGGAAAATTACGTCTATGACACTGGTAATCAAGAATTTTGGTGAAAGGACAGATCCTCAGATGGCCCCATATGTCTTTTCTCACTTTTCACTAAAATCTTAGATTCATTAATCAATCTAGCGATAGTCCACCGCCTCGTCAATGCTAAACAGTAGAGGTTTAAGAAAGCCCGTTCAAGTACGGATATCCCAACAGTCATTTTTGAACAAAAATACCATGAACTGGATATGAAAGGTCAAGCTAAGACGGTAGCGCTTGATATATCTAAAGCCTTTGATAAGATCTGCATGAAGTTCATCTCATGAAAATTAATTCGTACGGTATTATTACTGGGCGAATAACTATATATCTGTCTGTCTATCTATTTATCCATCTATCTAAAAGAAACTTTGTTTATGCGAGTTCGTTACCCATGAACTTCAAAACGGCTGGGCTGATTTTTATGAAATTTCACACAAATGCACTTTATGTATCTGGCAGTGTTCTTAGATAGGTTTTGTATCAAAATGCGTTCCATAAGTATCGATAATCGAAAAATTCCAACAAAAGAAGGAACAAGCGATTTTGACCAAAGTTAACACCTTATACAGCCTAACATCACAAGTGCATTTGAGAAGTTTTATTACTACACAAGCAGAAAGGTTAGATATATAAACTAAACAGGAGGTTCTTTGACATAATAGGGACGCGTTAGAAATGAATGTTTCTATTTAGAACACAATTGAACCATGATACTTGACTTTTGCATTTTTAAACTAATTAAACAAAGTGCTATCACTTCTCGCCTGTCCATGTTTCTCGCTTCTAAATAATTACACTGTTTTATTTTCTATTATTTATTGAAATCAAAATGCAATCGTGCTAAAACGAACTTTTTTGAAAAATTTATTTTAAAATATAATTTACTCATGATATTAAAACTACTAGAGTACCCTTTTCATTCTTCGTAAATGTCAAATATTTATATATTTTACTTATATATTTATTTAATATTTATTTAATATATTTATTTAATATTTATTTAATATATTTATTTAATAGCTTACAACAAAATAGGAATGAATTAGTCAGAATTTAAACTATCGAATAGAAAGTCATTTATGGTTTTGAAATTCTTATTTATCTTAGATTAACAACAAATCCATCTTAAAAAAAAAGTTGTAGTTTTATTACACGTTGGTCGAATTAAAAGCTTAAAGACAAAGCTATGTCGTAATAATTAAAATTAACTGTTAAAATCCTGTTAAAATGAGAAAAATAGTAATAAAATGGCATAAAACTCCAGGACAACGCCGGGTCAGCTAGTTTCGCATATATATTAATTATCAACCAATCAGAATTGAGTAATCAGTTGATTCTTGATAACCCAAATTATTATTTTTTTTCAATCCAACGCGTTTTATTTATTTGTTTTCCAATATAATTGAAAAATAAAAATAGAATAAAACCTTGTTCAAACGGATTTAACTAACTCATTTACGGCATTGATCCCCTGGGGATGAGGTAAGGCGGAGGGGTTGATCCGGCTTCAAGTGAGATCACGATCCACAGCTGAGTCCTCGGAATACTGCAGCAGACGCGCAGGGACAAGCCACCAGCTCCTTGTCTGTCCTCAACGTTCCAATCAAGGTCTTTGGCCATCCATTCGCTTCCTCCAGCCGCGAGGTACTGTTAGAAATACGTAATATGCGAATGAATATATTTTCAGTACGTCGAAAAACGTAACCAAACGAGTGAGTTCTTTCCAGAAGAGTCTGTTTGATGCTGGCGTGGTTGCATCTTGCACGGATGCTGTGGTTTGATCGGAAAGGTAGACTCGTTGGAAGATTTCGTAGCAGTATTGTGCGCATCAGCGCTTGGTATATCCTCAATTCTGTTGATTTATTTTTTAATTTCTTGTTAAGGCCACAATCTACCTTGGAGGCGACAGAAGCGATTAACATATACTGTAATATCATCCTAAACTTGCAAAGATTGACATAGTAAAAGAATGAGTATATTGTCTTCATGCCATTTACATTGAATGGCGATTTGGAATTCAAATAGGCATGATTCTGAAGCAGTTGCACAAGGGTGTAGGGAAATGATTATGGGTGTACATCGGTTCTGAACCCCACTGAATTGTTTCCTCTTAGTTGTGTTCGAAAGAAACAAGAGTGTTAAGAATCCACCGCTGTTAGATCTCTCCAGTGGGACTCCCAGAAATGAAGAATCTAGGATGCTCATGTAACCAATGCTTTTATTTTAAAATGTAGAGTTGCTTTTCTTTCATAATTGTCATCATAATAAATATGCTAAGCGCTCTTTTGGAGTTTAGCTTTTCGTCTTAATGATAGATATGTCTGGAATATGTGTTTAATATATGAGCTGTAAATTAAAATAACTTCTATCAAAGGAGACGATAAGAATTTTTCCTAAAAAAAAATTCGATTTAATGAATTTGATTTTTTTTCTTCTGTCGAGGTTTATCATTATTTTCCAAAATCAGAAAGAGAGAGAGAGAGAGAGAGAGAGAGAGAGAGAGAGAGAGAGAGAGAGAGGGGGGGATAGGGAGTTCTTGATAAATCGTAAGGTATTTAAAAAATGTTATTCATTTTTCTTTATTTGGTTTTTTTTTTGCCAGTTTTTAAGATGGCTTTTTCTTTCTTTTTCTCCAGGTGACCGTGGGAAGTGTAGCGGCGAGTCGGCTGAACGCTGGCGACGTCATTTTGAAGATTGGTAACGTCAATGCAGCGGAACTTACACACGTCGACGGGCAGGATTTGATACGACACTCGGGAAACAATCTCCAATTGACGATAAAAAAGTAAGTAACCAAACAAAAAGTCTTCAAGACTAAAAGCACAAACGTAAAAAAAATAAAAAAAATAAAAAATATTTCTCGTCTTGCTGTCAAAATTTTCTAGCCGCATTGATTATATTACCATGTTTGTTCACATGGTACCGAGCGAACGTTCGTTTATTTTTAATGTATATATAATAAGAACAAAATGAGAGTAGAAAGTGGACCTTGGTTTTATTTTGCGGCAGCCTCATAATTCTCGCCTCCCTTATTTTGTCTTTTAGTCCTTACATTCTATAAATGAGGTTTCTAACAAAGGGACATAATTGCTGTTTTGGGGGTCGGAGTCTATCCATATAACACCTATCGTTAGCTAGTTTTTAACACTGAAGTGTCTTTTTAGTCCCTTACATCAAATGGCTTCATAACTTGTGTAGGTCGATTTCTATAAAATAAAGTCTGCTGTAAAAACTTGTCACGTAAAGGTAATATAAAATGTGAAACTTCATTGGCTACAAGATGGACCAAGTAGCGAATCTCTACGATGAACAGGACCGATGTTACCGCCAAAAGTGTGACTTTAACCTGCCTGATCATGATTTACGTCTCTTAGTAGTCACAGTAGTTCTAATTTAGACAATACCTGATGTTTGGGCCAAGTTTGGTGACGATTAGTCAAGCGATGTGGATGGTAGGCTGTATACAAAGTCACAAATCCGATCGAAAACAATCTCCTTGAAGCAAGTAAATACGGGAACAATTTTAATTTACACGTAGAGTGGCCAAAATTTGATAATTGAATAATTACATTCATAGTAATGTTTACTCTTCTGTTCATACGAAAAGTGTGTGTGGCACAACGTCAGTTTTTAGTTGGGAAATATTGTTCTTCTCAAAAAGGAGAGGGGCATAATGGACGGTTATAAAATTAGCTATGATCTGTCTCGTCAGCATTCCTTGGTAAAGACGCTTCAGTGTTTCTCCTTCATAAGGAGAGGCTAATGTCTGGAAGGATGACCTAATACTCCAATCTGATATAAGCTCAAAGCCCTGTGTTATGTCCACACATGCTGAGATGCGTAATTGACGACAGACTAGCATTGTGTCGTGAAGATGGTTCTGGCTATCTATTCCACCATAAAACCGGGGATATACATCGGATCTAACATGCTTTCTGACTGAGGAAAGGGCTATTTTTAATACTACTATTATTACTACAACCCACACCACACTTGATACGTGCAAAGGCAGGGAGGACCGATCTTTGTTCCTGTTGTATTTTTACTAGAGCAGGGTAGTACTGAAGCTATCATATTACCACTGCTCTTATCACGGTGAGAAAATGTTGAATTTTGGAGTGAGTACGTTGTTGCTGTTGACCCCCCCCCAAACATTTGCCATCCAATCAAAACCCTTGTTGCTATAGTGACCGGATAGATGACTTTACGTGTTGGCCCATTATTTACGTCACTTTATCACATTATGTCTCTCTCTTCTACCATCTAATATTCCATAGAAAACTTAAGCGTGAAATTTCTATGAGCTTTTCTAGAAACATTTCGATTGTATTTTTAATGTATACGACTGGCTTTAATTTTATTTAGATTTAAAAATTAACACGCAACTAAATATACACGGATGTATATAAACTAATGGGTCACCATTTATCAAGATTAACCGTTAGCAATATTCACAATTGTATGATGGAATATTACTATAATTAATTCACAGGACGACACAACAGATATTGGTTGATATTAGACTTGAATACGACAATTCTAGGTTTTCAAAATGAATGAGACCGTTTTTAAAATAAATTATTCAACAATCTTCATATTTTGATTAACAGCTAAAATAGTAATCTGAATATAGTCACAGCGTTTCAGCTGATGTGAGTTACGACCTTCTTCAGGTGAATTTTGTTGAACTCAGGAACCTATATTGAATTTTAAATTGAATCCTTTATTTAATCCACACCCGTGACAGATAGACGTGTTAATTAACATGTTATTCTTAGTTATTATCGATTATAGTAAGGCTTGAATCTTCAACCTCCAGAAGTATGTCCCTTAGAAAGGATTATCAACACCTGCATTTAACCATTACATAACAGATCCATGTGGACACTTTGAGTAAGAATTTTGGTAGTTTTAAAGTTTGGTTACACCGGCCGAAATGTTGTGAATATCGTAACCAAGATGAGAAAAATTCAAATACAAATCTAAAAAAAAAAAAAATTCTGAAAAACAAATTCCTTCCTTGAGAATATTTTATTCACCGAAGAATATGAAATATAAAGGTCAAATATTACACAAGGTAATTCTCTGATTAACATTTACCCACTAACTACGTATTATATCGTAGACCTAGATACGTAGCCAAATATAGATATCTGTACGTTTTACAAAGATAAGTACAACTTGTACGATCCCCCCCCCATCACCTTAAAATGATAAGATTTCAGTTGTATACGGATTCGCTACAAGTTATTTTGAACACAAAACGTTTGGTAAACGCTTTGCTAATCGTGTAATTTCTTCCATCTTGAAAACGAGGCTTCATTTTGGTTGTCCCGCCAAGAACATTCGAAGTTATATAAACAAACACACACACACACACACACACACAGGATGGAACGATAAAATTGTCCCCCCCCCAAAAAAAAAGACGACGACATGATTCTATTTCCGTTTGATGACATTTTTTTTTTGCAGACGATCTACTAGTTGGCTAGTTATGTACAAATTTCAAGCGCGATAGGAGCCTCATATGTCTGAAAGTGACAATATTCAACGAGAGAGATCATCGGACGGTTCAACGCTTGAGAGCGCAGTTCAACAAAGTTTCTGGCCACGGTTATGGTCTTTGGTGTAATTTCAAGTGAGGGCCACATCATGCCAACTCACATCTTCGAAGTCGGCTTGAAAGTCAACACCAAAATGTACCTGGATGTCTTGAAGAGTGAGGTAATCCACTGGTGCAATCAGATGGCCGCTAGCAAACCCTGGGTGTGGCAGCAGGACTCTGCACCGGTCCACGAGACTAAAGAAACCCAAGCTCGACTTCAGAAGGGCAACGAATTTGTACCCTTCTCTCATCGGCCCTCCTCCTTCCAACCTGAATCCGCTGGACTACTTCGTTTGGTCATACGTTGATAACATCACCAACATGACCTCCCACAACACCAAAGCTAGGCTGATCGCCACCATCCGTCGAATATTCGCTGAGCTCACGCCGACGTTTGTGAAAAAGGCATGCTCCCAGTTTCGGGTCAGTATCGAAGCGGTGGTTGAGGCTAAAGGCAGTTACATTGAATATATGTCAGCTCTATTACATAATCAAGTTATCTGAATTGATTTTTTCAATAAAAAGATTTAAAATAATACTGTAGTGCTGTTTTCTTTGGAGCGACAAATTTATCGTTCTACCCTGTATAAATTTAACTCTCTGGTTTCTTTTCTCATACCATTTGTATGATATGTCCTCAACAATCAGTCGGGAGTCAGGATTAATTTTTAAGTTTGTAACTTTGTTTCTTTTGAAATGAAGTATGGATAGTGATGAAACGATTCCAATACTTTTACAGATTCTGATACAATTACAGATTCTTTTCTAAATTCCAGATTACGATTCTTTTAAAATCTCAAAAAAAAAAAAAAAATAAATAAAATAAAATAAAAATAAAAAATAAATAAATAAAAAAATAAATTCTTTACTTTCTAGGAAAAACCTATGTACTATGTGCTTATGTTCGCAAACGCAAACTATACTTGTGGGAGTTGGGGGGGGGGTCTAAAGATTTTAGTTTTACTGGTAATTTAAAATTAATAAATTTATCGTTTCATTCATATCAACAATAAAAAAATTCAATTTTAAGAAAAAATAAACAAAAAACAAAAATTAAAAGAATAGTTTTTGGCATGGAGAACTAGAAAAATTATTCCTATTCTCTGCCTATCGTACTAACATTAGTATAGTTCTATGCAGTTTTAGGGGAAAGGGCACCTTAGACTTTTTGCGATTTGAGAATGTGGTCAATTTATTACTAATCGCCTAAAGCGCCCATCCAAAGAATGCCAACTGGGCTGGTCAATCATTTTGTGGGTTAGAGCACCGGGTCTCCTCAACGCTGATTTTTAAGAGCATTTTTATCGCTAACTTGTGACGGGACGGATTTATATCTATATACAAATGCACATTGATCGTTATTATAGGGTGGTGGATTCAAATTTAATTCGATATTTTTAGATATATGAAATTGAACCATTTGGAAGTAGGAATGCAGTTCTGGTTCTTACATAAATCGTCAGTTGACGTACTATACAAGACCTTTTCGTTGTAAACGCGTTAATCAAACAGACTATACGCTTCAATAAATAAAAATAAAGAGTCCCTACTGAGAAGTTATTTGAGGAGCGGTTAAAATATTTACAGATTTTGTTGATAAATTTTATATCCAATGTCATAAATAAAAACACTTGACTTAGTTATGTTAAAAATTGCATGGTCAATCGATTAGCCCTGCATACATGCTCACAATTGGTGTTGGAATGACTCGAGAATTTGAGAAATATTTTGGAAATTAACTTTTTTGCCCGTGACATTTAAGGTTGGCAGATTTTCGTGGAAATTTACGCCGCCTCAAACACTTGATTTAGTGTCGTGACTAAAAATTAATTTTAAGCCATTTCAGTTTCCAAAATCTAAAAATTTTGGAAAATGAAAGGAAGTTCATTTTTTTTTTTTTTTTTTTATAGGGAATCCTGTTAAATTCAATGAAAAAGCAAGATTTTTCTCACAAGGTCACTGCCTATATATATATATATATATATATATATATATATATATATATATATATATATATATATATATATTTACTAGTAGACCGCCCGGCGTTGTCCGGTCATAGAATACGTATAATTATATTTTAATTAATGAAGACTTCTTGTTTATTATAAACAGAAATATTGTAGGTACTAGCAGGTTGCTCGGCATTGCCCGGTCGTAAAATAAGCTTAAATATATTTTGATTAATGCAGATTTCGTATTGGACACAATATATAGCAATGATTTAAAAATGTGACTCGTGCGCCACTACTGAGAATCGAAACCAAAACGTTTAGCTTACGATTTACTTTTTCCTTTGACATTAATGCCGAGCTAGGAAATGTTTGCTGCAAGGCTAAAACTTAAAACATGAATCAATAGCTATTACGTTACTCATGCATATTCATAATGCCGTCGTTCGATCTTCACCTGGTAAATCCCATTTTTTTTTTTAATTTTCACTTTTGCACAAATTCCCCCCCCCCGGCTAAAATCCAAATATAAAGTTTCGCATGGGTTCGAATACCCTATATATTAAGTTTCATGTCTGTAGATCCAAAGCTGATAGGAGTTTGGTAGGCAAATTTTTTTAAACACACACACACACACATTATATATATATATATATATATATATATATATATATATATATATATATCGAGAGAGAGAGAGAGAGAAAGACGTTAGTGTTCACTAACACTTTTTTACTCAAATATAAATCATGTAGAATATCTGCATAAATATAATTACATGTAATAGTTAACTAAAAATAACCATCCCATAAGAAAACAGAAACAAAAAAACTAATAGGGAATCAAAATGAATGTTTAAAAGGATATGCAAATTACCTAGATCTTTTGCAAATGAATGCAATTCCACGACCCAGTATTTTCTTTTTAAATAAATAGAAAAGAGGGTTGCCTTTTTCTGTTCTTGGCCTTCGGGCCGGGATCAGGGTGTAGTGCGTGTTCTGCAGATGCTGCACTTAAGGTGGTTTGTCCCTGTCAGTGGAGGGGAGACCCTCTATACTGGAACAATTATTATTTTTGGTCCCAACAAGAGTGCCCCTTTTGCCTTTTTTTCAGGGAGCTGGTTTAAGCCCACATTAAAAACGACGTCGTGTCACATTTTGCTTTAGTGGGAAAGCAAATACTAATAGAAAAGGATTTTTAATATGAATATTAATACACAAAAAAAAACCCACTAAAATTTATAGGAGTAGAGATTATACGCAACGTTAAATACCTTAAAAAAAAAAAAAAAAAGTGCACGCGAATATTATGCTTTTCTAAACAGTTCATTTCTATAAGTACAAAAAATACTCGAGCTGAGATTGAAACCAAAAACTAAGACAGTGAGTCAAGTACGATAACCATTAGGCCAGCTTGACACTATCTTTAAAAAGTGTTTTCAAACCTACTTATTATTAACATAAGTAATCGGTCATCTGAACGATTCACGCATGCGTATTCGTGAAACAGTTGACAAACAGATTAAAAATCCGATTACTCCTAGTTAATTTTTTATTTCTTTATTTTGACACCTTAGCAACCCGTTTTTGGGATGAAAACCGATTAAAATGTTTTCCCACCTGTCTGAATACTCTATGTACCAGATTTCAAATCCGTAGATCAAAACTTCGTTGAGTATATAGGTTGAGAATTGTCCTCCCTTGCACATTCTTTCTTATAGATTAAAAATTGATTTTAAATATTTAAATCGTGTTTCTGAAAGATTCATATAAGAATTAAATGTTTTAAAGCCATCTACGATTACCTTACATAGCCTTACTATATGGGACTGATAAGTTATCGAGTTTACATTTACTTTGCAGGTTTGAAATTATTCGTATAGCTAACTCCAAGTAAAGTTTTCGAAAGCGATTTGAAACTAAATTGTTCAATTACTTATAAAGTTATATACCCTTTTCATAATATAAATAAATTGTACTCATTGAACAGATTGTCCACCAACGAATACACTTTAAAACTAATGTTAATTCATTTATATTTGATTGGTTGGAATCAATTGACTACATTTTATTTTTGCTTTTTTTGTCGTCCCCACCCCCATAAAACAAACTTATTCGGCTGTCAGTTCTTGAGACCAATTACGTGTTAGAAATTAGGATCTTTTGAACTGTTTTTTTCTTCTGGTAAAACACATTGATTAAGCCAAAACATTCCTTAATCTTTACCATTCGTAGAGCAAAGACAAAGTAGCCTTTGGCCAAGAAAGCTGACGTTTTCATGCAGCATCAACTCAATGTACCACATTAAAAGAGTCTAGATAAATTTCGTGCCCCCTGATAACTCCCAGCCTGTGTGAAGTGGGAATATTTTTCAATTAGCTCTAATCGTAATTTACTTTTTGAACAATTTTTAAAAGCACCGTAAATATTGACGTTTCACTGATTATTCAAAAATCATAGAGTTTCTGCAATTTAATCGTAAATAGTTTTTATATTGTTTGGGTTGAATTAATCACGGTTTCGGTCCTGTGTACTAATAGAAAACCCCTAAAATGCCAGGAACTGCTTACGATTTCAAAGTCGCGCAAAAAATAAATGAAAAAAGATAAAATCGATTAGTTTGAAAGATTTGTAACCTCCGACCTTCTTCAGATGAGCCTTGCCAAACTCTATTATCTGTACGGAATTCAGAACTGTACTATTTAATCCACGGTGATAAATTATTCATTCAGTTGAGGCGCAACAGCTAAAGCTCTAAGACAGTCTTTTGTGGGTTGAAAGTTCAATTATCAGTACAAACGATACTGAAAATTATAAAAAATTATTCCACACCTTTACCCGAGCCTTAAAATAAACAAACAAAACCCAATTTTTAATGTAAAATGCTCCTAGTCTTTAGCGGTCGATATTTCAGTGGTCATGAACTCTTAGAACCTTTGTGCATTTCGATAACACGTAGATCGATTTTTCCCCCGATTACTGATGTCTTCCCGTTTGTAGTTACAGAAGTAAATGTACTTCTAAGGAATAGAATTTCCAGTAATTACGGTGAATTCATCTTGAAAATGGCTGAAGCAAGTTACGATCTGAAGACCACTATTTTTATATTTGAGGGGTTGACATTATTTAACCTGAAACCAAACGCTACGTATGGTTGATGTCGTTTGTATTTTTGCAGCTTTCAAATCATTAACAACTTTGACCATTTCTGGGATACTCATTCCTTACAAGTACCGCGACCACTATTTGACGTTCAGCTGCACGAACTATAGAAAAAAAGGGGGGGGGGGTCGCGAAGCAGAAAAAACATGGCGAACATTTGTTTACCGCCGTAATCAGTATCATGTAACAACAGTAAATAAAATTAATTTGTTCGTTATCGAAATACAGACATTCTAACGATGTTCGTCCATCGTTTGCGAAGATGACCAGACAATTATTCTGTGGGTCCGGAGATGGCTCGTCAGTCAGATTGGCGCTCTGAAATATCTTCCGCATGTAGGTCACCTGTGGGATGATTCTGTAGCAGCGATATGACCGTCTTCTTTAATAGTACGTTTCCTCTCGCGTTCTTCAATGCGTGCAGATTCAAGTGTAGCCCCTCTTAGTTTGCGGTACGTCAGAGATATGTCTTCGGCAAGGTTTTCCTACGTGTTGGAATACAAACAGAACTGTTTGAGGGCGACTTTTAGACTGCCTTTCGATAATCATGATTGGCGTATCTACCTCTGAAAATGGAGCTAATTTTCCATGATGGTAAGATTGCGAATAAAGCCTAATGACTTTTCTGGGCTGGCAATCAAATGCGTTGTTTTAGACAGAGACTGATGGCTAGTATGGACATATTTATAATCTTTGAAAAATTATAAGCACAGAAGGAAAATATATATATATATATATAATTGGAAAGTTACAAGAATGTAGAAATGAAATTTGTATTATTTTAATTTGCAAAGATGTCCATAAAGGCATAATCAAAATAGCATTGTTGGCACTTGTACAGTTTAATGAAGACATAAAAAGTTATATTCTTACGTATCCGTTTTGGACTGAAGATCTCCGAAAAAAATTACTTTGATCGAGTAGTTTTTTTTGTTTTTTTTTTAACAGCGGAAAAACACGTTTTTATGACAGCGCGTTGAAGAAATCTTTGAAATTTTTTTAACACGCTACGGGGAGATAACTCAGTTTAATGCGCTGACATTCCATCTTTAATACTAGCTTTTATTCCTAAAAATCGAACCTTTTCCTCGGTATCTTTTTTTTTTTTTTACAGCGAAAAAAAACAAAAAAAAATTACTTGATGAAATTAAGTGAAACTTTTCGGAGAACCTCATTCCATAACGGATACGTACAATTTAAATTTTTCGATATTTTCATTTGTTTAATGCCTTGATTAAACTGTACAAGTACCGCATTGTTTATTAACACGACTATTAGAAATTTGTTAACAGGTTTGAAACAAAGTTGTTTAATCGGATAGTAAGTTCAATAGAAAGACGAAATCTATCGAATATAAAGCTTAGAGAGAAAACTGAAATATGGAAAAAAAAAAAAAAAATCTCACGAGAAGTTGAAAAAAAATGACCAAAAAGAGAAATTGGGCAGAATTAGAAAATTTAAACGCATTAAGAAATTAATTCTTTTAAGAGGAAACATACAGAAAATTAAAAAAAAAAAAAAAAACTTTGCTTAACGAGAATTGAACACGATTTTTTTTTTTTAGTGGAGAGGGAAAATCTGTATTTTCCTGTCGGGTATCCATATTGGCCAAAATGCTTCCGATTTATAGAAACCGGAAAGTAGTGAAGCAGTATACGATTTGAAGTCTTAAAAATGCTAAGGAACACATCTGAAAAACTAAAATGAATTTAACCGATGACAATGACTGTCTACTGAACTAATCGCAACCAGAAAAAATATCAGTACAAAACCCACACAGGCAACATAGGTAAACAGAAATGTACAGGTTTTGGTAAAATATCTGTTACCTGATCGTATTTTATCGACGAATAAAAGAGATGAATATATTTTTCAACCAAAATAAGGCATTGCGAGTAGACTAAGTTTTTGTTTTTTTTATTCTAAAAAAAAAAAAAAAAAAAAAAAAAAAAAAAAAAAAAAAAAAAAAAAAATAATAATTAAAGTGGATTACTAAATTTGAAGGAAATTGGTATTTGTGCATCTGTTACTGCGCTGAAATGTTATTTAGAAAGCAATTATTAACAGGGGGAGGGTGTTAACTATTTTTTTTTACTTTCACCTACAATCTAATAAAAAATATCGTAAAACATTTAATTAGAAAATACTAACAATATATAAGCAGTACTAACATATACAAGCACCAGAAAAAATACTTATGCACTTATTGTACCGTGCTGAAATAAGGTTTTATTTAGAAAGCCATTCTAAACATGGGAGAGTAGGGGTTTTTGTAATTAATCTGTATTTTTACCTATTAATTTAAAGGATATCGTAAAACTCGAATTCAAATTTTTTTTTAAAATAGCGCTCTACAATAAGTGTATAAGCACTTAAAATTTAAACTTATTCTTAAAAAGTCGTAATCGACCCTAAATTTAAGTTGGAGGGCAATTTAAAAAGTGGTTTAATTTCGGTTTCATGTCGATTAATTGCCCGTCCCTAAAATCGCAATTGGAAACATTCATAGCGATATGGATGACTGACTGGTAAAATACCTACATTAACGGAAACGAAAATTTTTAGCAATCAAAACTATATATATATATAAAAAAATAACTTTGGTAAGTAAAGTTCTTTGTAGTATTCGGTTAATCGATGGAAGATCACAACTTAGTGCGGGATTTTTTTTAATTTTTGTAATATTGAAAAAAAAAAAAAATCTAGAATAAAGTTCCAAGAGAAAATATTTTATTTGTAGAAGAAAATCTCTTCAAAATATCCTTTCGATTCTTTGTAAAAAAAAAAAAAGGTGGGGAATGGAAAGGGCGCCAAAAAATATCGGGCATAAAAAAAACCCAACATTTTAAGGAATAAATTAAATTTACTTGTCTATTCTGAGAATGTCAATGTAAATTGTTTGCATCGGTCGTTGGTTGATCTCAATCGGCAAGGTAACATTGGACAGTTCTCCGGTGGAAGCTCGGAGCTGCGGAAGACTGCTGTCTGGTACGATTGCTGGAATCGGAATGGAGTCTTTTAGCGTGACAGTGTCACGAACAGGGATAGAGTTGATCGTTTCTGTAGAATTCATTTCTAGTTTGGAAGAATGACCATCAACACGTGGCGTTGGGTTTTCGTGTCTCTCTAGTGGCGAAGGATTTCGTCCAAAATCGGGGCCGGTTTTGTGCGCCAAATAATCCTCATTTCGCTCTAACCGATTTTGGTTCTTCACCATTAAGTTGTTCGCCGCTAAAAAGTCCAACATTTTACCGTTGGTTAACGACATCATTTAGTCAGTTATTCACTAGTTGGAGATGCAAAAAAAAAAGTCTTCAATAAAATAAATAACAAGCAAAATCTCGTTTTAATCTTGAGATCTCGTTTCTAAATCGCGTTTATGAGATTTTCACCATTCATTTTTTTTTTTTTTTTTTTTAAACATTTTAAATAAATACGTTATGCTTCTTAATTTGGTGAAAGGAGTGGGAGATTTTTTTTTATTGGACGGATGATAATACGTGTAAGAAGAAATTTCGATGGCCTGCCTGATTGTTCCAATGCATTACCCTTGCTTTAATCCAGCAACGTATGTCTTTATGAAATAAAAACAAAATAAGTTGCCGTCGTCTGGAGACAAGTAAATATTTTTTTTTTTTTTTTTACAAAATTTAAACAAGAACTTCGTCTTTGTATTAAATTCTTTAACTTACATAAAAAGTGTAACAAAATTTGTGAAATTATTAACAGGTTTGTTTTACAATCCAGAGATATGAAAAAGTGATCAAAATATAACAAATATACGTTATCAAAAGCAAAATAATTTACTCTTCTACCTGTCTAAAAATGTTTTTTAGTGTTTTTACTGGGCACAGCCAAAAATGAAAAACAAAAAAAAAAGGTTAAAAACTATTAAAATCCACTCTTGAGCAACTTTTTTTTAGCAGTTAGATAAAAGCCTGAATTTTATCATATGAAAAGCAGAATAATATAAAACTTTTTCTATTTTTAATTAAATTTTAAACTTTAAATCCCCTCCCCACCCAAAAAAAAAACATTCACCGTGATTTTTGTCTCAATGGGTAACACATTTAAATTTAAAAAAAAAAAAAAAGGTTTTTGAATCAATTATTATTTTTTTTATCTGAATAAGATTTAGGATGATTTTGACACGCACATTTTTATTCTATTTTGATACAAATTTTTGGGGCCGTATAAAATGACGAATGTCCAAAACCTGGATTCATAGTTTATGACGTCATCCATTCAAAATTTGAAGATACCGGGCAAATCCTTTATAACGTTGCAAAGGGATGACGCTATGTTCAAATGTAATGTGAACAGACATCTCGCTGCTCAATTTGCCGCATTCCCTTGTTAGATACGATCCCAAATAGTAATCTCTTAAGTTCTAAGTGACAATATGCCTTGTTTTAGGTTAAAAAGCGCAAAAAAAAAAAAAAAATCTACTAAACAGTCAGACATCAGGAACAGATCCTTTATTATGCAAAAAATGTTGGAATAACCCCCCCCCCCAAAAAAAAAACTGATAACATCATCCATTAAATCAAAACATAGACGATTCATGTCTTTTTGTATCACAATCGTCTCTATAAACAGTTACTGTAACGCTCTGGGTTGTCTAATAATATTTTATTCAGGTTAAAAATACAATGTAAGTTCAACATGAACAAAAAACTTAAGCACAAGGCCAACTCAAAAGAGGGAAAATGTGGGTCGCTGGTCATCCTTGTCACTCTCGAACTAAACAAAAGTTTCTCTTTGTATCTTCTTCCACCATAATACCACAGTCACCGTTTCGTACTGGGGGACGTCCTACGTAGAACCCAATTGTTCAAAACATTTTTTTATTGACTTGTAAAAACAAAAAATAATAATACAATAATTCATTCATGTTGAGACACTTTGATCTTGGTCCGAAGGCCAAGAACGTCTTAATAATGTTATACATGTATTTGACTTTATAAATGGTGAATTTCCCTTGATTATCATGGCGGTTGATGGTGGTCCAGGGGTAACGTTCCTTGCTAATGGAATCAAAGGTAACTCTGTAGCGGAGTTAGTCCTTCGACCAGCGGCAATTGCCACTTCCTTCACTGATGATTGCGAAAGCATGAAACACTAGTGTCTGTCGATATAAAAAAAATAATTATATTATAGACGAACTGTCTAAACCCAGACAAACTAATATACTGATAAACCTTTGCTCCCGTGCACAAAGGGATATCACAAAGATATGACGTCATCCACTATACTACTGTTCATCTATTACATTGAACATCGTTTATTATGTTAGAAATACTGAAGTAAGACAAGGATGATGTAATCCATTAAAATAAAACAAATGGTTCGCATAATTAGACGTTTGAACCACTCTATTTAGTTAGCCCCCTATAAAAGCGATTGGTTCGATCGCCATGTTATCCTACCAAAAAGGGTGATCTGAAAACCTCATCGCCAAAATGGTTGTGGTTATGATCTTGTTACCATACCAACAAGTGTGTGTGCAAAAGTCTTTATTATTCCTACCTAAAAAGTTTGTCCGAAAATCATATTATCTCTATCAAAGATGGTCGTTCTAAGTTTTGTTACCTCGTACCAAAAGATAACAATCATAGAGGCACACCAACCAAAAACACAAGTTTTTAAAAGTTTTTTTTTTTTTTTTTTTTTTTAAACATTGAGGTCACCGCTTATCAAGGTCCGGATGCCACTCGGGAATAAGGGTTATTGCGTGTACAGTAATCAATGGGATAGTATCGTAGTAATCGTTAGTATTGGAGATTTGATAAAGTGTCTTAATTAAGGGGACGGTTCATCAAGAATTTGTTTATGTTGGACTTGAAGACATCCAAGTTGTAGTCAGGTGGGAAACAGAGTTCCATAGGCGTGCACTTTTAAGAAAGAAGCTTTGTTCATTGAATCTACGTTTTGATTTAGGCACAGATAAAGAGTGGGAAAATTACTGACAGTGGTTTCAGCTAGACGGGTGTTTATCGTGAAAGATTGGCGAGGGGATCAGAGATTGAAGCTCGGACGAGCACTTGCCATGAAAATAACAATAAAACAAAGACAGGCTCGCAACGTCTCTTCTGTGGGAGAGGTTACAGGGAAGAGAAGGGCATCCCCACTAAGCCACGAAGTCTATTTTGTACTCTATCAAGGCAGGATAAGCTGTTTTTAGCAGCTCCTGCCCAGATGTGGCAACAGTACTCCATCCTTGGACGTACTTGGCTTTTATATAGATAGAGAATTGCATCAGCAGTGGGATATCTTCTGGGGCGGTAGAA
Organism: Euprymna scolopes; assembly: GCF_053919585.1. Lineage (NCBI taxonomy): Eukaryota > Metazoa > Mollusca > Cephalopoda > Sepiida > Sepiolidae > Euprymna > Euprymna scolopes. The sequence goes on from NC_136496.1 coordinate 67,325,725, forward strand.
GGACCCCACCATTTTCCCAGCGACCTTGGCAACAGACTTGATGTACGCGTTTCACTTCAGATCAGGAGTAAAGTTCAAACCCAGAAGCTTGTCAAAACATGGAGCCTCCCCAAGACGAGAGCCATCCATTTCAATTGATGCCAGGTGATAGGGATCAGTGTTGATGATGTAAAGATAGGAGCTTGGTTTTAGATGCCACCAGCCACCTCTTCCCCCCAGTGTACCACGCGCTCAAGATCAGAGGAGAGAGAATCAGAGAGAACTTTGTCATTTACGGCCTTTGATGTGTTGCCATAGATGGTCGTGTCATCAGCATAGATGTCGACGAATTATTTATGTGTTTTTGGGAGGTCTTTTTATTAATGTGTTGCTTATTCGTAGTTTATTCTTCTGAAAATGAAAAAAAAAATAAATAAAATCCATTACTTGTATTTTATATTGCTCTTTAACTTGTTTCTGTATTGTTGTTCATTTTTGTTAGCGCTAACAATGTAGCAATAACAACAATATTTATATTTGAGTGATTTATACATCAGCATTTGTAGTAGTTACAATAATAATAATAATGAATTCGTATTATTTGGATTTTTCGGACTACTGTTCTCATCTTGAGTGTCATTTGCGATGTAACCTCCAACCGATGTATCTTGTCGAACTCGGAAATTTGGACGGAATTTCGGACAGAATCCTGTTATTTACTTCGCGGGGTAGCATGCTCTCGTTCCGTCAGCCATGTCTGGATAGAGGTCTTAATTCGTAATTGTACTGAGAATTGAACCTTCAAAAGAATATCACTTTTACAATTGATTTTATCAAGTAATTTAATCTCTGCGCCAAGAGTTCTTGCGGACAGTTCTAGTACGAATTTTGGGAGCCTTAAACCTATTTTATTTCTAGTTGTAAATATCACCATTTATTACAATGAGAACAGTAGTCCGAAGATTCCGAATAATACGAATAACCGATCCTCATATCGAAAATTCAGAAACGTAACACAAGATAAGTGTTTCTAAATTATTTGATACTTAATCATTTAAAAACACTTATTCTGTGTTACGTTTCTGAATTTTCGAGATGAGGATTTGTTATTCGTATTATTTGGAATCTTCGGACTACTGTTCTCATTGTAATAAATAGTAATATTTACAACTAGAAATAAAAAATCTCAACTTATATCCTTAATACTGATTGAATCCAATATTTAATATTGGTACCTTATACCAGACTTTAGCCAATCAGAAATTCTCTGTAGGAGTCGGGACCCTATACCTAAATCTTACATAACGAATTGTATTCGCGCTTCTCGCGTAGTGCGGCAGTAAAAATGCCAATTTGCATAATGATCCGTCGTCACTCTGAACAATGAACACGCTTCTTATTAATGCACAAACAAAATCCGTTGTATCAGTGCGTAGACTTAACTTCCAAAGAGAGCGATACTTTGGCACATGGACTAACTACAGTTCTAAAAGAATATCCCATATCTTTATCTATGTACGGAGTATTGCTGACGCATCTAGGCTGATACATCTACCACTAGCCTCTCACTTTTAGAAAGGATTAAAAAAGTTAAAACCAAATAGATCCCGCACTGTCGGCCAAGCTCTAACCTCTGTCCCTTCGTTGAAATGTTGCATCCCTGTGCCTGTTTTAAAGTACTTTAATGGAATATGCTCTGATGAGCTCGTAGCACTTATGCCTCCTCGACGTACATACCCCCGACTAATCCAACAAGCAAAAAAAAAAAAAAATCAAATATACAATAACTAAATGATACCATAGCTAATACAAGTTACTACCTAGCTCAATTTTTGTGTGATTTAAAGTAGTTATAAATGCTCTTTTTTTAATTTCGAATATTCGTTTTTTTTGGGTTTTTTTTACGTGCTGTTTAACGAACAATATGGCGGCACATTTGTTTCCCACAAAGAAAACACTAGGCCGCCACCTTGTTCACAAAACAGCTCGTAAAAACCAAATATTTGAGATTTAATAAAAAGCATTTAGTACTACTTAAAAAAAAAAAAATGAGCTATGGTATCATTTATTGATTGTGTATTTGATATTTTCCCTTAATCGTTTGCTGGCTTCTCTGCTAAATCCTCCATTAATAATATAATAACCAAGGACCAATCCCTTCTCCATAATTTTATTTCTCTTCCCACTTATCTTTGCGCAACAGAATATATTTGGCACTTTTCCTGGCACCTTAACAACGACGACGACACGAGAAACAAAGTTGTGTGAGTAATCATTAAAAGAATTGGAGGAGGAGGAAGAGAGGGCACGTTTGGTATGTGAAGATGCAGAACAGCAATCAACTTCGTTGTAACTCAAAGACGAAACGACCTTTTTTTTTTTTTTTCGAATAAGTTTTTCTAGTAGAAAAAATTCTTGCAATCGTTTGGTGGGCGTCATTGCGTGTCTTTATAGGCACAAGAAAAAAACGTTTCGGTTTGATAAGTAAACGAATAATGTTTATAGCTATATCCGCCATTTTCTATATACATCGACTACCTTTCTCTTTCTCGATTTTCTATCCGGATATACCATCCAATTTTTTAACAATGAGATCATACTTTGGAAGTGGAAGATATACTTCGTGTGTAGGTTGACTACAGTGTGACCAATTTAGCGGTTTTACCCGCTAGATCTGGAGATTTCGTTTGGAATCTAGTTGATTAAATGTGAATATATCCGCTAGCGTTTTTTTCTTTTTTTTTTTTTTTTTTTGTAAATTCTGGAGATTTCGTTTTCCACCAACACACACGCGATTTCTAAATTTTAGTTAACCTACTTTTCGTATTCATTTCCTATCTAGTCATTATATAAGGCGATTTCTTAAGCCATATTGCATACATGGTATATGCAGAAGAGTAGTTGTTGTACATTTCAATAAAATGTCAATATTTTTAAATATCTCTGCCCTCTACGAAGCCTATAAATCTTAATCACTCACGATTTTATAAATTCTGTGCTAAATTTTACATTTCTCGACTAGTAAGACGCACCACTTGTTCACAAATTATGGCCATTGTTTCTCTTTGCTTGTTAACATTAAAATTAAGTACAAATAATATTTAAAGTCACGAATAACAATTTAAATAACATAAAAAAATGCATAGGAAACATAGTACAATGTAATATACAAAAGTAAAAATTTAGCGGTTTTCTAGAGATTTTCTTTTGTTTCTATTTAGAAAGTTTTAGTTTGCATCACTGGTTAACTATGCATTCCACCTCTTTAGAGAAATACGTCCCCAATGCGTTCCTCTGTTTATATTATGATTCCCGGAGGATCCCCCATCTATGGTACGATGCCTGACATAATGATTGAACACGAAAAGAAATGGAAATTTACAAATCTGACGAGTAAGAAAATAATTCTTATTCAGTTCTTTCCTCATCACCTTTATGACCTGGTTGAACTAATTCGTTCAGTCGTAAATAAATGAATATTACTGCATAAATAAAATGGAAATTGATTTAAACACCCCTTGTACGTATTAGTTCAGTATCTGGGTAGATGTCATATATCTCCAGATTGCAACTTCATAATTTTTCCAGTTTGAAAACAATCCTAGTATCCTTACCCCTTAAACTAACTAAAATGTACAATAAATATTTTTTTAAATCATCTACATCATAATTCAGGTCATAACGATTTAATGTCCGTTTTACATCTTAGCATGTGTTAGACGGCTTTAAAAATTGACCTAAATTGACCTATTTTTGGTCAGGTGTTTATCCCTATTTTTCTCGCGTCCATACTATGTTTTCCCGACGTTGTATTTAGAGACTCGGAAATAATAAAAAGCTTGGACACGAACTTTTCTTGGTGAAGAAAAAAAAAGTATTTATTCTATTCATTTCACGCACTCAATACAGCTGGCTGTCATTACACGGCACCAAACAGACTTCTGCTGTAAATCTCTGACTGTCTTCAACCAGTTTCTCTTTCGAAAGGGATAGTAGTAGTGAGAAGACTTTCGCTGCTCGTCCAGCGTAATTTACGAATCGCGACGCGTTTTTTCTTTTTTCTTTTCTTTACAATATCTATCCAAATATCCAAATATACTTTTTTCACATCTGAGTTCTCGTCCATCCGTATTGTTTCGCACTTCTTGCACACAAACTTGTTACCCTCTCTCAACCTATCAATAATTTCACTGCACTTCTGTACCCTATGCTTGAAAAATATATCAGAATTAATGTAGATTGAGAACAATAATATATACTGGTTGGTTGCGTCTCAAATGACCAAAGGAAAGAATCTCGTCATGATTTTTGTGTATCAATATTTTATTTATTTATTTATTTATTTTGGCGAATTCCTATATATTCTTTTACTGGCTTACACGCGTTTCATAACTCAAAACGAAAAATATTATCCTTTGTTTATTAGCTGATCTTCAGGGGCGATCAAATATTAATGTATCTATCTATATATCTATAAAAGTGAACGTGTCTGTGTGTGTGTGTCTGTATTTCCCTACACAATAACTCTGTCAATTTTAAGTCTACCGACTCGAAATTTGATATACAGGGTACTGAGATTTGGGGAAATCTTTGTAATCTGTTTTCGGCCAGAAATTTGGCTGTTAAGAGGTCAAAGTTCAACGATTTGACCTTTGAGAACTCTACCAAACTCCTCCGCCAATTTTGGGTCTAAACACTTGAAATTTTAGATATAGGTTCCTTGGACATGGATCTAACTTAATAACTTAATTTGAGCCCCAAAAAAATGTTAAGGGGCCATAATAGGGGTCAAAGTTAAAAAAATTGACCGCTATTTTAATTTTTTTTTTTTTTTTTTTTGCTCAACATACACCTCCGAACATCCGGACAACACCGGACTGAAATGCTAGTATATCTATTAAAGTGAAAGTGTCTGTCTGTGTACATTTTCCTACCAAATAACTCTGTCAGTTTTTGGTCTACAGACTCGAAATTTGGCATAAGGGGGGGTATTGAGATTTGGGAAAATTTTTGTAATCCGTTTTCGGCCAGAAATTTGGCTGTTAAGGGGTCGAAGTTCAACGATTTGACCTTTGAGAACTTTACGAAATTCCTCCACCAATTTTAGGTATAAACACCTGAAATTTTAGATATAGATTACTTGGACAGGGATCTAACTTTATAATTCTATTTAAGTCCAAAACAATAAATGCTAAGGGGTCATAATTGGGGTCAAAGTTAAAAAGAAATTGACCTCTGCGGTCTCTACCAACTTTTCTCCATGGTAGTTAAGGAAGATTATTATATAGGAAGGCATTACCGTACATATTCACACTTTTCAATATATACATATGCACATAAAGTTATGAACAGTAAATAGGGCCCGAGCAAATCCGGGCGGAACTGTGAGTACATCTATAAAAGTGAAATTGTGTGTGTGTGTGTGTGTGTGATGTGTATTTCCCTACTAAACTACTCTGTCAATTTTCAGTATAGAGACTCAAGATTTGACATAAGGGGTATTGAGATTTGGGAATATCTTTTTAATCGATTTTCGGCCAAATATTTGGCTGTCAAGGGGTCAAAGTTCAACGATTTGACCTTTGAAAACTCTACCAAACGCCTCCGCCAATTTTGGGTCTAAATACTTAAAATTTTAGATGCAGGTTACTTGTACATGGAATCAAACTTTTTAATTTAATTTGAGCCAAAAACAATAAATGGTAAGGGGTCAAAATTCGGGTAAAATTTAAAACAAAAACAATTAACCGCTGCGGTCTCTATAAAGTTTATTCAGACATAGAACAAGCTTTTTAATCGGGTTTTGGCCGACAATTTGGCTTCCAAGGGATCAAAGTTCAAAAGATTTTACCTTTGCGGTCTCTAGCAAACTATTCAGACAACTTTGGGTCTAAACATTTGAAATTTTAAGATGTATGTTACCTAGACCTGAATCAAACTTTAAAAAAAAAAAAATATATATATATATATATATATATATATATATATATACTTGTACTTTTTTGTAGAAAAAGAAATCCCATACAGTGCTCTATTATTAGGGAAAAACCTTTCTCGAAATAAGAGCAATATATTTTTTTTTGTATAATATATACAGGAATTTACATCGGTAGTCGGTACCGACGGTTTCAAGTCCAATATGTGAGGACTGCTCTTAATGTCCGCCTCAGGTTCTCTTCAGCCGACTGTATATATTATACAATATATATATATATATATATATATATATATATATATATATGCATAAAGTTATGAACAGAACATAGGGCTTAAGCAAAGCCGGGCTGAACTGCTATAAAAAAAATAATTTAAAACAAAATAAGGAATGTGCTTAAGAAAGAAGTTAAAACATGAAAATCTCACTTTAATGTTAGCTTACGAAGTCAAGGGTGACTCTATGACTGCGTTCGAATTTCTCGACCAGTAGTAATTATCAATTCGAACATTGACGATTACGTCAGCATAAAATACTAGTACCTGTAGGTATGAAAATAATTTTTAATATTTATTTGAAAAATATTATAGTTATGCGTGTGTGTGTTGTTGAATTCCATTGATCAAGAAAAAAACCAAAAAAAAAAACCCCTTCAATCTACAATCATATTTTTTTTATTTTTGCGAATGTATTTTTACAATCTTATGAACGTTTTGCAACATGTAAAAAAAAAATAACCTTTTAGTTGTGACATGATGCCCATCAGAGACCTTAATTTAATTATTAAAATAAACATATTTGTCTGAAGGAAAATAAAGAAGATAAAAGCTGGAAAAAAAAAGATGGAAAGACCGAGGGGTAAGATCACCACCCAGTTCGCTACTGGAAGGGCATGGAGAGTACTATACTCTCGGGGGAAACTTATTGCTATCGAAATTCAAGAGAAGGCCAACGATCGTTATAAGTGAGAAGTCAATGGTTAACGACCGTGGCGATAACGCAAAATGATTCGCAACGATTATTTACAGAAATGTAGGGAGGTTTATCATTCAAATTCGAGAAAACACTACTGGGTATACTTATTGTCGGTAAGCAATTACTGATGCTGACCTGTGTGAAAACTCCCGACGAGGAATGAATAATAATGGAACTAAAAGTCAATCCTCAAAAAAAGCGAGAGAGAGAGAAAAAAAAAAAACAAAAACAATGCTCATTTTTGTTTTCCTAAACGAAATACAAGCACGATCTTAGATAAATGGAGTTGTGGGTGTGCAAAGGAGGCCTCAAAGGAGAAACTCTGTTGTTTCTTATGTGTCCGCCAAGAATGCTACCACAAGAAGCAAAAACGTCGATTCTAAGGTAGATTAAACAGAAAAAAGAGAATGATTTCCCATGGGTCACGTTAATATGAAGAGCCAACAATTCCATTCATAGTAGACAGATGTTGAAAATTAATCCAGCAGAAATACATGAATAGACATAGAATCCAGCTGAGAAAGGTGCAAGCGGTTACACATTTTATCAACTAAGGGCGGGAGTATACGTGCAAACTAGAACTCTAATAGAAATTTGAATGCACAAAACCTTTTGAAATCTGGAGATTCAAACGGATTACTTAGTTTAAAGTCACACAAGTTATTATAGGAAAACTAGCTGACCGCCCTGCGTCTTCTGGTCGTCCAATACGTTTAAACAAGATATTTTAATTTATGCAGATTGCGTGTGTTTTGTTATAGAATCGATCCTCTATTGATTATTATATATTGTGAGGAATAATTTACCCGGCGAACTAATTCACAAAAATATATATAAAAAAAATAATAATGATAATATCGTTCATCAAATTCCGTCTGTGTTTGTTTACAATATCACGTCAGCTGATATTTGGGCTTGACGATCTTAAAACTAGTCTTTTCTCTCTTTATAGATAAAAGGAATTTTTACAGGGGAATATTTTACGTTACACCCTTGGCCAGTGTAACGTAAAATATTCCCCTGATAAAGTTTTTTTTTTCTCTTTTAAGAGAAGAAAGACTATTTTTAAGATCGGATTTTTTTTTTTTTTCGATTTTCGATACTTATCGGATGAATTTCTGTACAAAACAGATCTAAGAACACTACCAGACATAAGTTACCTTTGTGTGAAATTTGCAAAATATAGGCGCAGCCGTTTTTGCAACCCGCTCGTGAAAACTTAATATTTTAGATCAATTAAAAAGCATTAAAACCTATGTTAAAAAAAAAAAAAAAAAAAAAAAAATGAACCACAGAGTCCAGAGGTTAATACCATGCAAACGGTAAATTTGAGACGGGTTTAACTAGCAGATACGTTTTAACCAGCCTCGATAACCTCTAAAAACGCAAACTAGAATTGTTGGCATTGTGTTACAGTTAAAATAAACAATTTACCCTTGTTTCTTTCAAACAAGTTAAATATCGAAGACAGTTTCTCTTCGAAATAAAACAAAATATTCTCGTATAAAATATACTACGTATCAACAAAAAAATGGACCAATTTTTTTTGTTTCTTGAAAACTTTCTCATTTCAAATGTCCGCTAAAGATTCTTCCGCGTTGTGACAAGTCACTTCGGAAACGCATCATGTAAGAAAAGCCTTAACGAAAGCGGTGAAATGGCGCAAAATAGTCACAGGGTCCAGGGATTAATACCATGCAGACGGTACATTTGAGCCGGGTTTTAATGCGAGATTCGTGTTCAGCGGCCTTAATAACCCCTAAAACACAAACTAGAATAATCAGCGTTGTGTTACAGTTAATTAAACATTTACCAACATTAGTAACAAAATAACAGTACAGTATATCATACACATGTATATAATCAAATAACATTATAAATAACGCCGTAAAGCGGGCAAAAAACATCGTACTCAACATCGTAACCTAAAAACCGTATCCTGGTGTCACCGTATCCCGGCGCTCTACTGTGTGTGTGTGTGTATATATATATATATATATATATATATATATATATATATATATATATATATATATTCCAGTAAATTGAAGAAACCAAAAACAAAAATGCTATTATCTTTGAAATCTCGATGGATATTATTTGTGGGTTTAATTACTTTTTATAAGTAAAAAATTTTAAAATTAATCTGTTACTACTGTTGTTTATGAATGTTCTTAGTGAACGAAGCAAAGCCGAAATTTTGAGTCTAAACCTTAACCCGTTTCCGTTAGACAATCGATGTTAATATGTTAGTATTCACTACTATTATGCTGACTACAATATAGTCGTCCTCAAGTTCAATGTAAACAAGTTCTTATTGATCTGGTTCCTAAATAATCAAATTATACCCGATTTTCACCACTACTATTACCACGCTGTTGTCTCGGTGACCACCGAACACTCATTAACCTTTATCCTCGAGTGGCCTTCGGGCCTTGATAATTGGTGACGCACCTGGAGAAAACTAGAAGTTTTCACATTGACAACAACCAGAAGTAATCCCTGGAGTCCAGGTGACAAGTCTCATAGATTTCCAGTACTCTCCACTTCTGTCAGTTACCTTTGTAAATGATTTTGCATCATTGCAAAACCCGTTTGGCATTGACTTCTCGATGGCAATATGGCTTCACTTGGATTTGGATGGCAATAAGTCTCCCCAAGATCCCAGTTCTCTTTGCACTCATCCAACGGAAACTGCTCTCTCTCTCTCTCTCTCTCTCTCTCTCTCTCTGTCTCTCTCTCTTTCTCTTTCTCTCTCTCTCTCTCTCTCCCTTTGCTTTGGTCTTTCCACCACCACCCTCGACTATTTGGTGTGATGCTAGTCGATGCTGATACTACATTTTTTTTTTTTTTTTTTGGAGGGTGTAGTTAACGCACAATTTTGCAGTTTCAGTTCTTTTGGTTCTATGTGGTGTTTCTCTCTATATACTTTTTGTTTTACTTCTGTTGTAGTTTCTATATGACCGATAAACGTGTGTAGCTTATGTGCACCAGTTTCAATACTCGAATGATATCCTTGATTATTATTATTATTGTTGTTGTTGTTGTTCTTCTTCTTCTTCTTCTTCTTCTTATTATTATTATTATTATTATTAGTCGTAGAGTTTAAGTGGAATCATCAATGGAAGTTTATTATATCGGCATCATCATAAGAAACTGAAAGTTGGCTTTTCTAGTTAAAGATATGTTTTGTTTAGTTATTTATTTTCGGTTAAAATCAAGTTCCGTACTTTGACATTCTTCGTCATCTGATCTGATATATATGAACGCGTTCATTGAACGCCTTGGAAAAAATCATTTCTGATTAATGTCTACCAGTTTTCAAACTATTCTGCTATTCTGAAAAACAACCATGTTCGTCTGCATATTTTAAAACTGGTAAATATTAATCAGAAATAACTTTTTCCAGAGCACACACACACACGCACACACGCACACACACACACACACACACACACATACATACACACACAAGATCAGCTGATGAGGAATGTCAACAAAGTACGAAACTTGATTTAACCATTTTTTTCATTATCGAATTACTAGTATTACTTTGAAATTTAAATCGGTCGGACAGAAATGTTTAAATGCAAATAATAATTTCAGTATTAAATTAACAGCATTAACATTGGTAATATTAGAAGATTATGCAATCAAAAATCGTTATAACATATAAAATTGTAATTAATCCAATGTTTCCACACGTTATAAAAGTAGAAAGTTGCAGGTCAGTAAATGAAAGAATGGTTAAATAAATCAAACAACTTTAATGAATTCAAGACCAGAGGAACATGGCGTCGTATTTATAGCCTTTCGTATTTTATTTAATGTGACACGTGTTCTTACAAGATTGCAAGTTATTGATTTTAGTGAATAAATGGTATTATTTTATATATATTTTTTTCCTATCTGGGATATCCAAGATTCAGAGTCGATTTTTACAGAAGTTTGTTTTCAGTTTTTCACAAAAAGAATTGTTAAAAGTACTACCGTATAAAACTACTTTAAAAAAACTTTTAAATAAGTAAAAACTACTCTTTTTACGGATTATTTTTATATCATTCTTTATTTTTTTATGAAACAAATATTGAATAATAAATAAAGCATTTGTATATGTTTCTCGCAATATTTTCCTGGTAACGTATGCTAACAGGCCTGCCTGCCGTTGCTCAGTGTCATAAAAAATAAAACAGATGTGGGTAACATCTTTATATTAAATCTCATATCTAGCTACCTCTCTCGCTCTCTCTCTGTCCATCTCTCTATCTTTCTCTCTTTCCTTCTTTCACGTCCGCCTGACTCATTCTTTACTCTTGATTTAATGTACTACTACTACTACTACTACTACTACTACTACTACTACTAATAATAATAATAATAATAATATCATTCACCCTATTCCTAAAAAAATGTAGCATGTCTATTGCTTATTTATCCCCGGGCAACGGAGATTTTCTTATCCTCCCCTTAATAATATAATGAAACCTATAATTATTTTAGCGTATTCACGGACAACGCGGAGTTTATTGTACATATCTGTTCAGTCTAGCACATTGAACACTACCTCCAAAACAACGAAGAGTACCTTTTCTGGTACACAATAGTAAAACAAAATACAGTGAAAAATTTTATCCTGGGGAAAAACGCCTGCTCTATGCAGGGTTGCTCTATTTAGGATATCGATGGCTTCCGTGGAACATCGAGTAAACACATCTACTCTATCTAGAATGTTGAGCACTTTTGATTAAGTTATGGAAGTGGAAACCTCCATTCAGTCTCGAAAACAATGGAAAAACCCCTGTAAGGGTAGATGCGCGCGTAATTATTAGGCAAGGGTTGCGCATTCTCCAACCACATCTTTCCTGAATCGGAATTGCTAGAGTCCAGTGGCAAGGAGAGGTCTATGACGACTGGAAACAATGCCGAGATAAGCGGAGAGCACATACAGTCACGCATTTTAGTACTGACCAAGTTCAACGTATATCACTCACTAAAAAAACTACTGTATTATTATTATTATTATTATTATTATTATTATTATTATTATGATGATGACTTCAGACAACACTGAGTTAATAAAGACAATCTTTCTCCTTAGCAATACTGCGCTTAAACAAACCAGCCCTATTTATGATGAGCACTTTTGGATTACGATATACCATTTACCAAATGTAATACTGTAATGTTAAATTAATTGCTTCAGTTTAGAACGATATTGAAAACGTCCACCCCAAAATTGAAGATACTTCTATAGCACTATTAAAACCACTCTTTCCGAGTTTCATGTCTCCCTTCCTAGTCCGAAGAGAAGCTTAAGGAACGTTAAATAAAGAAAATACCGAGCCCGGAAGGAATACATTTAAATTGCGATGTTTTCTTCTCAAAACATCCACCCCTTCATGGCGAAATCTCCTCTATAAACCCATTAGTGCTCCATTTAAAGATTCATGAATATTTCTATTATCTTCAATTAATTTTACATAAGAATACGCTTTTAGGTTTTATTTAGATTTTCTAGCCTTTCTTTCTATAAGGCCCACACAAACACACACACAAACGTAAAATATGTATATGAGAGAGGATCCAGAGAACTAGATTTTTAAAATTATTACTTTTATTTGCTTTCAGTTTTTCTTTTCTTTTCGTCACCCACTCCCGTACACTTCATATAAAAGTAATAGAAATTTATGAGTGCGTGTGTGATACATTTGAACTCCATTTATAGACTGAGGAAGTACATTCACACACACACACACACACACACACACACACACACACACACACACACACACACACACACACACACATGCGCGCGTACATACACATATACATATTACTTCGCTCACACTATTGTCAGAATATATATAATGAGAAAGATTACGCGTAAACTTATCTCTAAACCCACTCAAGTCTAAAGATCCCCATATTTCGATGTTTATTGCCACTTAAGCAGTGTTATATATAATGCAACCATTCACAAGAGAATACAATAATAACAGGAAGATGGACATCGGAATTTCCTCCGGAAGTTGGAAACAGATATTATAACCGCAAGCACTTTTTTCTCAAACTTGCATTAAAACACCAAACCGCCGTAACGTAGTGCCTTTATTGATTACGCAAGTTTAAATTTTGTAAAAAAAAAAAAAAAAAAAAAAAAAAAATCCTAATTTCCAATGACTGTTAAAAACTATTCATACATTCATATAATGCCAACTTTTTTCTTTCAAAGTTTTCTTAATTTTATTTTAATTCAATAGATGTTCAGATAATTAATGTTTTATTGTGTTATGTATTACTTTTTGTTTTATTTTTACCTAAAAGTTACGTGTGACTTTGACATTTTCAAATAGTCTTCTTGATTTGTCTCCCTTGTTGTGGAAGAAGTTCTTCAAAGATGAAAACATGTCCAAATTAACTAATCAAGTGCCAAAATTTGGAATTGAATCTAAAAGCGAATTCTCTCATTGTTATTGATTCGTTTAAGTTATAATCGGATAGGGAGGTTACCCAATATTGTCCGGGAGTTAAAAAAAAAAAAAAAAAGTTTAAAAGTTTGTGCAACATTTTTCTTTAATCCTCTCTCTCTCTCTCTCTCTCTCTCTCTCTCTCTCTCTCTCTCTCTCTCTCTCTCTCTCTCTCTCAACTGAAAAAAAAAACGGCGTTGATAACTACATAATAACAATTGTTACTATTAACTCCCCTCACCAAAAAATGAATGAAAAATGTCCCTATATATTATCCGGGGCAATGATGAAAACGCATGTATCAACTTTGTGGGTGTGTCTTGTGTAGTTTTTTTTTTTTTTTAGCTTTATACATAGTGAAACTGATAGGGAAAAATACACCGAAATACCAAGATCGTATGTATAACATTAAAAGAAACTGAAATCTTAGGAAGATTCCCGCCATTCCAGTAATTATAGGAGCAGACTCATAACATTTTTTTATAAACTACCTAGTAAATATATCCGACTAAACAGGTGCTGGCAAGAGTGATACAAACAATTGCACTTAACGGGACGGTTAGAATTTTTTTTTTTAATCTCTCGGTTGGAATGTATGACATAGTAGGTGAATGTTTACCATCCGATAGGATGCCCCAGCTAGAAGAAAATAATGAGCAGACAACTGTCTTTTATATAATATATTACAAGTTAGAAAACCTGTTATTTATTTATTTTTTAATTTTATTCAATTTTTGTTCTTTCTAAATAATTTATTTTCTATTTGTTTTTTAGGGGCGGGGCAGTAGTAACGAATGAGATGTTTTCTCCTGAGATAAGCAGCCACCCCATGTATGATTCCAACGCGGAATACATGTACAAGAATCCCCCGAGCCGGGGCTATGAGGCCCCTTCTCAACCTAACCAACAAGTGTATGGTGGCAATCCGTACTTTGTACAACAAGTGCCCACTGATTCTTCTGATGGGTTTCGATCTCTCAGTGATCCCTATAGTCAACCAAACAGCTACGGATATGTGTCCCCAGTGACCCCGACCCCACGAGTGCACCAATACTATGCAGAACCGTATTCGCCCCAAACTTACCACCAAACCCCAGAGATTTACAACAATAACAGTCCGTATTATAATGCCCACACAGTTAACAACATGACCCCCACCTACTCTAACGCCTATCAACCTTCGCCTCGGTCGGCAGCGCCGGCGGCTCACAATGACAACTATATCGTCTCTCAGACTTACACTCCGTCACCAGGCTCACAGGCCGCCCAGCGTCACGGACAGAACGATTATGCATCTTATCAAAATAATCGGGTAGCAGAAGTGAAACCAAATTTTGGTCAGGACTCCAGTGCTTTCAGTCCGACTCAAGCTGCCCAACAAGTATCATATTTCTCAGATCATCAGTCGGCCGAACCCCAGCAAAAGGAGTTGACGAGTCCCTCTTACAACGCACATAGCAACGAAAGAAACTCTCCGTCTTATTATTACTCTAGCGGTTATGATGGTGGTCTCAGTCCCCTAACCCAAGCGCCAATCTCAGCAGGTGTTAAAGAACGCCCCGAGGAGAATCTTTATTGGGCAAAGCCAATAAATATCGCAAACACACCGGATTATGGATCGAACAGCTATGATGATCAGCCGCATTCGCTCAACACGAGTGGAGTGATGAGTGCCGGGGATGACAGTGGCATCGGGGAAGGCCATATTTCGCCATATTCTGCTGGCAGTCAGCCGTTGAGAATGACGTCGTACCAAGAAATCCCTGAACCTAACTACGTAGCTGAGGCGATTGACGAGCCAGCCCCGGTGGCCCCGGCACCACCAGCTCCTATGGCTCCTCCGCCACCACCACCTCCACCACCACCTCCACCAATGATGCCAGACGACTGGAAACCAACCAAGAAAACAACGCATCAGGTAGGCTGACAATATTTATATATTTTATTTGCATTTATATTCATTGTATTTCTTCCGATTTGTCTCCCTATGAGAGCAGTTGTAATAAACACGATGCTGTTGTTTTCTTTTTATGTGGGGAACAAATCTAGTTTCTAAAAAAAAAAAAAAAAAAAGAAAAAAAGGGTAGCTCTCGATTGGGACAAAAATTAAAATTCCCCCAGTCTAGAAGAATCTTTCCGTCACTGATAGCGGACAGAAGAGATACTACACCTTGGTCAAAAACTGAGTGCTGAGGAAGCATTGAGCGAGCTTATTTGTCCCTAAACATTGTCATGTTTTGAAAGCATATTTAAAAATAAAATAATAGTTATTAATATAATTTCAATATTTCAAGAAAAATCCTCTCAAGAAGAATTAAGAATTGTTGACGAGGCCTTTTTTTTCATTTTTTTTTTTCCTTCTGTATCCGTTATTAGAGTTTCGTTCTTATCAAGTGGTATAACGTCCGCATTAAAGAGAAGTTGAATTTTGCCCGTTTCTTCTGATGTTTAAACAATTCTTGAAGAACGTCAAGAATGTGAGTTCCATATAGAAACGTTGATTTAATTTGAAGAAAATACGCATCAAGTGCGCTTGAAAGCGAAATCACAACGTAATATTAGGAAAATAAACAAATATTTTACTGGTTTGAAATTTATAACATAAACATATTTCGGAGGTAAACTACATCATCAGGATGTTGTTTTCTTTCCTTTTTCTTCTTTCTTGCCATGTTATAAAGTTGGAGAAAGAAAAGTCTGTTTATAAATAGCCGTGCGTTGTATCTAAGCGGTTGTATTTTAAAAATGTTGAAACTATGCGTAGGAAACGCGAGATTAATGTCAAGAGTGTAAGTTCCATATAGAAACGTTGATTTAATTTGAATAAAATAAAATACGCATCAAATGTGCTTGAAAGATGCGTATTTTATTTTATTCAAATTAAATCAACGTTTCTATATGGAACTCACACCATTGACGTTATTCTCGCGTTGCCTACGCACTGTTCCAACATTTTTCAATCCTTGTCTAACTAGGTGCAGAAAAGTAGTGTGTTAAAAATTATTGTGTTTGGTGTAGACACACACACACACACACACACACACATATATATATTTAAAATCTTGACAATGTACATTTTCTCTCACATCTAGCAAGATAAATTATTTAAGACTTTTGTTTGCTTTACTCTAATTTGGAGTGAGTTCCAATTGACGTATTTAACGGAAGTGATTAATCGCAAAACTAACGTTTGACCGGAGCTTTACATCGTATGCAGGAAATAAAAAAATAAATAAATAAAAATGTAGGCAAATAATTATCCCTTTATACTCTCTCCACCTAAACATAAAAGGACGAGGAATAATGGAAAGATAACATTTATTGGTTATAGTCAGCTATCGTACTCCCTAATTTCCGCCGTGGCGCTACCGGAAGCTATGACAAGGCAAATCAGTTCCTTCACTTTTCTTGTTCTTCAGTATTTTCTATTGTGAAGTGATTAATTGAAATATAAGAAAAGGACATATTTGAATACAATAAAAATTAACAAAATTATAACATTATACAGATAAAAATAACACAATTAGTCTTTATTTGCACTGTTAATAACAAAATGAAAAATAAGTTTTTTATTTTATTTGAAAGTTTATAAGAAATATATATTTATGAAATTATAAAAATAAGGTTTTTTCCTTTTTTAATTTTTAAAATAATTTGTTTTTGTTTTTTTAATTTATGTAATAATTATATGTTTATGAAAGTATAAAAATAAAATTATTGAAATTAAAATAACAAGCAACTTATTTGTCTTATGACTGCTTCCGGTAGTGCTACGCCGGAAATTAGGAAGTACGTTAGCCGACTATAACCCGGAAGGCTGTTAAACGCAAAAAAAAAAAAAAAAAAAAGACGAGGGTTCTGATTTAATATAAACGAAATTTTTGTTGCTATCAAATTTCGCTGACCATTTTTACCGCTAAGCAAAAATATACACGGTATAAACATATCTTTTTTTTTTTGTAAATTTTTGTGTGCACGATGCACACTTACCGATGAAAGCGTGACAGTGTATTTAAGACATTTTGTGAAAACGCTGTTTTACTGTTTATGTACGTCAAATCAAGGCACAACAAATGTACGACAATGCATGACAACTGTTTCTATTGATTCTCTATTCTTGTAATAGTAAGCATAACAAATAATTTCCTCTTTTTCTGAAAAGTCTTTGTAAAAAAAAAAAAGAAAAAATGAATACTAGATTTCGCATTAATCGCTTTAAATCATTAAAAATAAACAAGTTTTAAATTTACACTTCTATGATACATACATGCCGATAAATCAACGTGTCATATTCCTCACTCCGGTATTTTTTTTTTAATTTTCTTTCCACCTTTAAAATGGCGACTTTTAAACGTTTTCGGATCTCCTGAAAACGAAAATCATCTTCAAATTTGGGGTAGACAAATAGTTTTTTTTTATATTAAGACATTTTTTTTCCAATGTATTACTTAATGTCAGTGGCGTTCGCCATTCTAAATATGGAGAAGAGGGGGTCGTATTTTTCAGTTGGGAAAAACATGATCACTAGTAAAACATAATGGATTATATTGGAAAATAAAGATCTTAATATCTAGAAAACTACGTCTGTCCCAAATTTAAATGTGATATTCGTTTTCAGTATATCCGAAAACCTTTAAAAATCAATTTAATGGTGAATGCTAGGCAGAAAAAAGTAAAAAAAAAAAAAAAAGAAAAGTACCCTCACTCTCTCTAGACCATATTCTGCGTTTATTGAATAAAATTGATTTAAATCGCAGAGAAAATTAAAGTTCTGAAATTCTTTTTAGATGAGGGTTGATTGTTTATATTACTTGTATTGGTCGGACTATTGTTCTCATCTTGAGTGTTATTTGTTATTTGTGCAAGATTTCGGCCAAAGGCCAGTCCGACCGAAACGTTGCACTAATAACACAAATAATATTAATAATAGTCCGATCGATACAAGTAATGTAGAGAAGATGTTTATATTTTTAACGGAAAACTTAGTGGCTCCTTTTTGATTGGGTCATTCGGACTACTATCCTCATTTTTTCGAACAAGACAAGTCAGATGAATACAGGCGCAACTACCCTACTACAAAAATTATGATCTCTAACAAACAAATATCACCGCCAATATCTACAAAACAGTGACCCCAATATATATCGAACGTTAGGGATAAATAAACATTTAAAAAATAAAGAAATTGTTTCACGAAAAAGCGACCCAGTTAAAGGAGGATCATCTACTCGTGTGTCGATTCACATAATGAAGCGAACAATCTCAGAATTGTTATCAGTAAATCAGCATAAAAACTGTAATAAAAGCAACAGATGATTATAATCAATGGGAGATAACTCTTTAGTCTTCCTCGAAATCTACTTTAATTTTTGTTTCGTTTTTTTATTGTTTGTTGTTGCTATGCCATATTTTTTTATAAGAAAATTTTTAATTTTATTAAATGGAATTTTGAAAGTTCAATTTAATTATTGCGGTACCGCTTTGGTTATTAATTAAATTAACTTTGTCATAGTATTATTTTGATGGTTATTCGGAGTCTTAACTCATTGTTCTAAGGGAGTTAACTCTGTCTTACTAATTAAAATCATTTTTTTTTTTCTTACAATTACTCGAATGTTTTGTTTGGGGAAAAGGTAAATTTTTACTTCCTTTTCAGCCTTAACACTCGCTCTTAAAATGACGACTGTTAACAGTTTCCGGGTATGCTAAGACCAAATATCACATTAAAATTTAGCGCAGACAGCTAGTTTTCTGGATATTAGGACCTTTACTATGCAATATAATTCTTTATCTTCTCCCAATTTACAATGCCTCCCCATCGGGCAGAGTTAGACACCAGGGTCGTTTTTTTAACGTGGAGAACAAGGAACAAAAATAAAAATTGTCTCAGTCGTGAAGGATTTCTCCTCCACTGACAGAGAACAAGAAATTGAAGTGCAGCATCTGAAGAACAGATACTACACTTTGATCTTGTCCCGAAGGCCAAAGTGGCCATTTTTTTGCGCACGTGCATGTAAACAGAACCTTGAGAAATAAATCGAACGACATAGCAAAAAATAAATAAATAAATAAATAAATAAATGAAATAAATAAAAAAAAATACAATATCGTCACATTTTACATTTTTGTATTATTATTTAACATTAATTAATAAAACTTTAAATTAAGTATTTGAAAAAAAAAAATCATTTTTCTTACAATTCGTAGTAAAATAGTTACCTCCCTTTAGAACAATGGATTAAGATTCCGAATAACCAATTTTAATCTCTAATTATACAATTATTCGATGCAAAACATACAATATTTAATACACTAAGCATCATAGAAAGAAATGCCCTCCGTGTATTTATTGAAATAGACAACCAAACAAAATCATGGTCAAATAAACATATACAGAACAAAAAATGTAACCACAGGCAAATAAGTTACTCTTCTACCTAACGGAATAAGCCATTGACGTTTTAACTTATACTAGACTACCCGTGACCCGTTGGGTCAGTATGTTATATTAGCTTTGGAATTAATGTAAAAATAGACAACCAAACAAAAATTAATGTATAAATTAATGTATAACTATTCTATTTATTATTATAATATTATAAAATATAATATAATATATCTTAATTATTATATATATTATTAAATTAATGTATAAATATTCTATTTATTATTATAATATTATAATGTATTAAATAATGTATAAATTAATGTATAAATTGGAATTAATGTATAAATAGACAACCAAACAAAAATTAATGTATAAATAGACAACCAAACAAAATCATGGTCAAATAAACATATACAGAACAAAAAATGTAACCACAGGCAAATAAGTTACTCTTCTACCTAACGGAATAAGCTATTGACGTTTTAACTTATACTAGACTACCCGTGACCCGTTGGGTCAGTATGTTATATTAGCTTTGGAATTAATGTATAAGCGTGACACTTGTGGCGTAAAGAAAATAGGTTTTTTTTGTGACATAACAGAAACATTTGTATGAAAGTATATTGAAATGAAAAAAGAATATAAATATTTTTCTATGAGTCGTTCTGTTTATAATTGTTTATTTTTGAAAAAAACAAAAACAAAAAAAAAAACTTACAGCCATTGAATTATAAGTGATTTGCCATACTTATAGGTAAATGTGCACTGAACCATAATATTAATAAGTTATATTCAAATTTTGATATATCTTTTTTAAATGAAATTGTTAGTTAAAAGTAAAAAAACAAAAACACTCTCCCCATGTTAAAAATGGCTTTTTTTAAATAGAAAATGAAAATAAAATGTCACTTTAAAAAATGTGTTCGGATTTATTTATTGATGTTAAGAGTGCAGATAATAACAAAGGTTCTAAGTGTATTAAAAAACGGAGAAGAAAATGTAAAAAAAAAAAAAAAAAAAAAAAAAAAAAGGAAGTCGGTGGGTAACTCGCCGTTGTAAAATACTCTTCTGGTTGTCAACGGGTTAAAGTAGATTTATTTGTAAGAAAATTGCGTTAAAATAACTTAAACGTAATACGGAAATGAACGACACAGTTAAAACAATACGTCATATTGTCGCGTTGATTATTTATTTGTAACGTAAATTTAAAAAAATAACATTTTCGAGGTTATTTATATATGTTGGTAGTGTAGAAGAAAATGTATGAATGTTTTTAAGAAAGGTGTCTTAAAAAATGGTGAATAAATTTAAAAAAAAAAAAAAAGGAAGGCGGTGGGGAAATCGCCGTTGTAAATTGCTCTTATGGTTGTCAACGGTTTAAAGTTGATTTATTTGCAAGAAAATTGCGGCATATAGTTGTAATACAGAATACTTGCAAAACATCTCCACCCTTCCCATGTTAAATAATAATTTCTAAATAATAAAGTTAATATTTCAGAGCGTAAGTCAAATTCCTGTGGGGTTATAACACCCGTTACAAGGTCATTTGAGTTTTATAATTATATAGATTGATAAAAGCGTTTATTTAATTTGAACACTCATATAGTCACGAGTGGTACGTTAGAACAAGAAAATGTCGAACTTAAAACGGTTATCTTTAGAGTCTCGATAATCGCTCAAAAATCGATTTCTGACAATATCGTTTAATTTTCGATGTTTGAGCGATTATCGAGACTCTAAAAATAACTGCTTCGTGTCCACCATTTTTTCCTTATTCTAACGTAACACTCAATACTATTTTATTTGTTTTAAACTAAATAAACGCTTTAACTTAAATTTAAACGCTAAATCATATTTCTACACGTAGACGAGTAACTTATCTTGCATTTGGTAACATTTATTTGTTATATTTATATATTAAGTTTTAATTTTTTTTTCAATATTTTTAAAACGTTCATTTAAAGTAATTTACATTGTTTTATGAATAATAAATAAATGAATGAATAAATTAAACCATTTCTAAGTAACGTAGTGGCGATAAAAAGACACATGAGAAGTGATACAATAATTTCCAAGAACTTTCCACCTGTGGAGTATGTTACATTGAGAATTGCTTCAGTATGAGCTACAGTATGTTTATCTTCAAATCCAATATTAATCTGTTATAAACCACCCTAGTAATTTCATTCGTTCAGTGTTTTAATCCTCTCATAATATTCTTCCTCATTCAACTGACAATATCTTCATTTTATTAACATTTATCCTAAAATGGCTTTTCACTTTGATAAGTGAAAATAAGATTTCACAAACTTGCTAGGTTAAACATTTATTATTTATTTTATTTTTTATTTTATTTTATTTTTTTTTTTTTGTAAAGTTGTTTGATATATTTGTAAATTTAATCTGTACTGAAATAAACAAGCGTTTAATGTATACTTTAGAATAAATTTCAGATTGATTTAAATATTTTGAAACATAGTTCTGTCCCTTGGAATGAGGCATAAAAGTTGTCTCCCTTGCTTTTCGTTGCGAACGGCCAAAATTTCTACAGTCTAAACAATTTTAGAAATCTTGAAATGTGATCGCATTAAATTAATGCAGAAATTAGTCGGATTTAGTTATACTTGAAAAATGTTATTAAAAGATGAAACACTTTTCAAATTAGGCATTTTTTGTTTGTGCACGCGTATATATTAAACAAATATTTTAATAAATAAAAATTCAAAATTTTCACACAGTTAATGTTTTCTCGTGATTTTTTTTCCAACATTTTGCGATTTAAAAATTTTTTTTTTTTTTCATAAATTGATACATTTTGAAAACCAATGCACAAAAAAGTTGCAAATTCATAAAAATATTTTTTCTTTTTTTAACCATGAACTTGGCTATATTAATGGATTATTTTAGGCTGATGAAAATATTATCTACGGGAATTATTTTTTAATGTCCAACCGATGTCACTGTTTATCTGTCTACTGTAAATTTTAAGAAAATATTTATTCGAATAAAAAATAAATACAATTAAAGCTAAAGACAAAATGTAAATGGATCTTTTGTAGAACTCAGCCACCGCTTGCAAAACGTCTTTGATAAAAAGAAAAATTCTCTTAACCTAAATTTGTGAGTCCTGTCTTGATATGTGTCAGGTTGTGGTTAAATTATGGTTGTTTTTGGGTGTTTTTGTTTTCTGGCATATCAACCCTTTTCAGGTTATTTAATGCTGAATCCGGTGACTTTGAAGAAAAAAATGTTAATAGAATAGATTTTTTTTCAAGTCGGTTTCTATTTAACCCATAGTTGGGACCATAACAGGTACTACCACTCCGGGTCAGAGTGGACCTGGGAGCAATGGCAATTAAAAGGTGGCTCCACACTTCCCAAAGCCCGCAAGCTGGAGCCTCACCATCGGATATAGTTCAATTGATTTCATATGTAGAAAAAAAAAATGGCTGCATTAACGCGCGCCAGCATTGTGTAAACACTGTTTTTTTTGGGTTTTTTTTTTTAAATAAAAAAATAATATTTCTATTATTTTTTAAACAACTTTAATTGTTTATTTTGGAAGCATATTCCATAAAGAAAATAAACAACCCACCTTAAAAGGAGAAATTACGAGGTTTTTTTTTAATATTTTATTCGCAGTTTTGTGTTGGGTGTCAAAAATTCCCCCAAAATTCTGATACACCTACGCCCATCTTCTTTTAAAATAACCCTGAGTTGGTCTTCGTCAATCTTGATTGGTCTTCCGGAACGAAGAACGTCATTGAGGTCAAAATTACCGTATTTGAATCTGGTAGACCAATCTCGAACAGTTCTCTTAGCTATAGCCGTTTCTCCATATACACCACAAATATCGTTGGTCACTTCGCTCGCTTTTTGACCGCGATTAAAGGCGAAAAGAAGGTGTCGAAAATGTGATTTTTTCTTCTTATCTACTTGACGATCCATTTGACCGTTCTGAAAAACGAGAAAAATTATGAGCAAAAAACGATGACCATTACCTTGTAGAACAGAATACATGCTTTCTAATGATATATAACATTTTGCCAAATATCAAAACTCGTTTTAGAACAAATTTTTTTATGAAACGGCGGGAACTTATGCAACAATCTGATGTCTGTGAGTTTGTGGATGTAGAAATAAAAGAGAAACGATCTTTTCTATGCAGTTCTCCATCATATGAAACAAATTTCATTCTTTTGAACAAAAAAAAATAAATAAATAAAAACTATTTACAATCCAATTATTATATTGTCTGTTTGGGGGCGGTGTGTTGTTTTTACAGATTAGTTTACTAAAGATTCCGAAATGTAATTAAATAAACAAAAATTATGAAATTTTCTAATTTTGTAAAACTTTGATTGATAAATCATCGAATAAAACTAATATAAATTTCTTTTGAAATTTAAATTATTCTTGTATATTTACTAAATTTCTTCTATACAAATAAGTTGAGATAAACAAAATTAGCACATTAACAAAATAGAGAAAATATAGGAACATTTATATATTTATCATATTGATTTTATATATATATATATATATATATATATATATATATATATATATATATATATTGGTTGAAGACTACAGAATTTTCATGTTCTGTGATTTTCTTGATTAACTTCTCGACACGACGTTCAAGCTTTCAAGCTTCAGGGTCTCAGACGATAGTATGACTCTTATGGTTCTTTTTGCCTGTGACGATCGTAAGCACTTGATATAGCAGAATAAAAGAAGCCTCGGAACTATATGACGCCAACTACCACCTAAGACGGGAAAATTTGCTCGCCGTGCCGAGTAAATAATAAAATCACAAAACATGTAAATTCCATGCACGCATGCATAAATAAAAACTTGCTATTGTGTGTGTGTGTGTGTTTGTGTGTGTGTGTTACTAAGCCATAACATTCGCCAGTGTCGCCATCACAAAACATCTTGTTAGATTCTCTGCGTTAATATTCAATACTGTCAGGGTCCTGTCGGTGGGGGCATTAGAATACGCCGACTGCCCACCTGCAGATGGTAAAAGTCCCTCAATGGGGATCCTGGATATGACCTTAAACTATATCCAGTGGTGAGGCCCCAGCTTGTGGGCTTTGGGGAGTGTGGAGCCACCATTGCTCCCAGGTCCACTCTGACCCGGAGTGGTAGTACCTGTTAGAATCCCAACTATGGGTTAAATAGAAACCGACGTGAAAACAACAAATATATTCTATTAAAAAAAAAAATCTTCAAAATCTTTGGATTTGGCATTAAATAACCCGAAAAGGGTTGATATGCCGTAATACAAAAACAACCAACCAACCAATCAATACTGTCAGATGAACGTGATTGCACTCTGTATTTGAACTGTACATGTTTGTTGTTTTGTTGGTCTTTTGGTCAACTGATTGTTGTTACAGTAATTGTTGGAACCGGCTTCCTCCAAATGAGGAAGTGTCTATGTAATATAAAATCGCGTTTCCGCTGCTGCCTACGATTGTGAGATATCATTTGTAGTTTATTTATTTACACATATTATAGTGGGTGGCATTAAGCTTCTCTGCACATTCGACATTTTTAAAAACGTATTTCTCAATAAAACAATTAAAAATAATAACGGTGAAGGAAGGAATGCTTTCATCCCTCCAAGAAATTAAAAAAAAATGGTTCTTATTTAGAATTCAACCCTATTAAAAAACAAGAATACATCAACTACAGAAAAATCTTTGGGCGCGTCACGGAACGGAAATGCCGTATTAAAAAAAAAATATGTTATCAAATTTTATTTTTATCAACAAAATATTTTTCCTGCGTCGTCGGCATTATAATAAATCTAGTAGTTATGAATTATTGTTGCGTTATCTCCCTTTGATTCGTGACATTTTTATCATAAATGCGGCCAAGATAGTTACCTCTCAGATACTCATGAAAGGTTATTTCCTTAGTTAAAAGTTTTTTTTAGTTTTTTTGAAGATTGAATTCTAAATAAAACCAAAAAATATTGTGCGTGAAAATTTTCATTAAAAAACAAAAACAAAAAACGCAATTTCTAAGAGGAATTCCAAAACAAAGCAGTTTATTTATTCTTTTACAGTGAAAGTTGAATGTAAAATTTGAACTTGATTATATTTAAAGGGAGATAACTGTAGTTATCTTTATCCGTGAAGAAGCGATTAACTAAGAAATAAGTCTGTTAATGTGCAAGTAATTATCTATTGAGTCTCTGTTTGCTTGCTTCCTCAATGGTGGGATGGGGGATATCCAGCTTTCAAGAAAGAGACACTCTGGATGGGGACAAAACATATTTGTATAGTACTGTTGTCACTTCCTTGCGAATGAGAGCGTCTTCAACGACTGGGAGGATGACCTCGTGAAACCGATCCAGCTCCCTAAAAATCTGCTCCTCCACAAGACGTGTTGCAAAATAGCATGGGAAGTAGGTAAAAAAATTTCATTCAACCTTCGGAGAAAAAAAAAAAATGGGGGGGGGGGTTCTTCACTGACGTAAAAGCGGGAGATAATTCCCGAGAAGCCTTGCTTAGTTGTCTTCCACAAGGACAAAATGATCGATTTTTATTGGGAATGCAACACTCCGAAATAGCTTGTTGGGTGCAAGTCCAGAAAAAAAAGTTCAGAAACATCTTTATGTACGTACCCGCTAGGGAACGAAATTGTCATATTCCATAAGACCAAATAGTTCTGTTTTTTTTTTTTTGTTTTTTTTTTTAAGAAAATCAAGTTTTGTGATGAGAGGTTATGTTCTGATCCGCCATGTTAAATAAATTAGATCAAAATCAGCCTTTAATGGGTACAATTTATTATTAAAATCGCTAAAAGTCGTTAAAAATGATTTTCTATATAAAAATACAACTATTTCCTTAATTTAAAACGTGATTTTTGGAATATGACATTTTCGATTCGTGACTGGTAAGTACATTATTTACAAAGATTTTCCTGTATTTCTCTTTTTTTTTTTTCTGAATGGGAATAAAAAATGGGTTTAACAGTTTTATGTCAATTGATTCAGACAGTGATTTGAGAGGTTTGGTCGTGATTGTACAACCCTTTCTTCACTACTATATGCACAGTCATCCTTTTACAGAGGGTATTCATTGTCTTTTGTAACATGAGTATAAAATGATTCAAGACGATTTTGCTCTTTGTGACAGCATAACAAAGGTAATGACTATATCTCTCGTATCCATTCAGACTGTATATCGACGTACACATTGATATTTTTGCCCTCAGAAAATTAATTTGATTTGGAGGAGAATCGCCTAGGTTGCTTGGTATGGTTAAAATGTTGGTCGCATCGCCGGCAGCATCAACATATAATTATCGAATACAACGAAAGATGCAAAAATCAAGTTTCAATATATGACGAATAAAGTTTTTAATGGCAAAAAAAAAAGCTACTGATTACATCTCACACTAGCTCAAACTCTACAAAAGCATTCTTTTAAAATGCAACCAAGCATCTCTGTAAGAAGCACTGTCCATTTGTTGGTTTGCAAAATTAAAATTTAGTTTGACTGCAACGTTTAAGTTTGAAATAGCATTCCGCACGTGCAAAGTGTATACTGAATGAACACATCTTAAGAATGTTTTTTTTTTCCTCTCTTTTGAAAATCATCCCAATTTATCATTTGTGTTTATCATTTTTATAAACAGAAGCGCGGATGTCTCTCCCATAGAATATTCTAAATATATCGTGGGTTAGTGTGACGTCATAGTATGTGGGTTCTTCTTGGTATTTTTTTTTTTCACCTTCTTTCGTTTTTCTTCACCTTCTTTCGTTTTTCTTCGCCTTCTTTCGTCTTTCTTCGCCTTCTTTCGTCTTTCTTCGCCTTCTTTCGTCTTTCTTCGCCTTTTTTTTCGTCTTTCTTTGCCTTTCGTCTTTCTTTGCCTTTCGTCTTTCTTTGCCTTTCGTCTTTCTTTGCCTTTCTTTTTTCGCCTTCTTTTTTCTTCGTCTTTCTTTGCCTTTTTCCCCCACTCGACAAACAATTGCGAACAGAAAATTCCGTTTTAACAGTTAATCATTTGTCTGAACAACAGCTATGTTTCATCTTTTTTGATTAAGAATATTTTAATAGAATCAAAGCTTTGTTGTGAGATATTTACAACCTTTTTTCTCTTTTGCTTTTTATTCTCAAGTTTTATTAAGTTTTATCCTCTTTTCATTATCATCAGTACTAGCATAATACCCGTAAAAAATGAAAGGTGCATTTTACCTATTGATTGCCTTTATTGTTACTTGATCTCTAACAGGTGCGCGTTAATGCGTGTTTGTCCTTCCAGGAGAATGATAGCAACTAAAAATAATATCCTGAAAAAGTCTTCGACCATATTTTAATCTCGAATAATTGTCTACTTTCCAACGTATGTATTGTGCACTGTTTATTTACAGTCGATAAACGGTTATCTTGTAAAATGTAACCCATGGAATCGTTAATAAAATTCACAGAACTTTTGTAGAAAAGCCCCATCAAAATAAAACCCCTCCTCAAAAAGAAACAGACAAAATACGCGTTGTACTAGAAAGACCACGTATTTCTTTTTAAATGAACGTAATCCATTCATATATACGGCACAATCGCGTTGACACACGTCGACAGACCATCAAAGTTAAGCGACGATTAACCTGGCCAGTACCAGATGGGGGACCATTTGGAAAGGCTAGGCGCTGTATGTATAGCGCCGAATCGTAGAAATTGCCAGGATAATATATTGGGTGCGTTTTATTCACTGGGGGGAGAGGCACTCCCAAATAAACTCGTCTGGCGGGTAGGCGACAAAGCGATATTTCACGTAATGGTGCACCGGCAATCTGCTACAAGATGCCTTCTCTGAACCTGCATGTAAAGTGCATGTGAATAATAATATCTGAAGTGTGTGCGACACGAAGTTGCGCCTCGTGGACCACGTAAAAACACTTCTTAACTGGGGCTTGCTCAATCCTAATGAGCAAAGATGTCTACTCGGATCCGAGTTCTACCAACGACGATGAATCCATTCATGTCATGATGGACTGCATAAAAATATCGTTTAAACTCGTATTTTTGCCGCCATATTAAACTCACATTCCACGATACGTTTTATAGTGGTGTTTATTCTGAATTTAATACAGCTTAATTCAAACACGGCGTAAGGCAAGACATCTATCTATAAATATAAAACCGAAATTGTATGTATGTATGTTCGCTTTCGTGTATGTCCGAGAAAGCCTTTTTTCCGAGAAGAGATCAGTCGACTCACTTCTTCTTTACAACTTTTATATCATGTCTAAATGATAATATCGACGACTTAAGAACGGGAATCGCGTGTGCATTTACCCGACTTTCACGCGTTATTTTTTCCAAATATTTCGATCGCCGCGCCTTTCTTTCGCTTTTCAGTATAAAACAAGTGAAAACTGGCTTGCAGCCGCGTCATGTTTCAAGGTCAAACATCACGCGACTTAAGTTTCTCGCACCTTTTAATTTCATTTTATAAACGTTAAATTAAGATGCTTTTCATTCCTCTTCTCTCGTGGCCAAGATGGTTAGGTCCCAGGTTTTTTTTCCGTTTCGTTTCCACCTCCACGTCAAAGGTTCGGGGTTCAAGCCTACTTTCCTACTAAAACTTTTTTTTTTACACCTCCAAACAGCCGGCCAACGTTTTTTTTTTTTTTTTTTTTTTTTTTTTAAACAGGGTTATTTTGATCACCCCCCCTCCCAACACACACACCTACAAACACCCGGGCCACACCGGATATCCCCCGCTAGTCTATATATATAAAAGGCAAAATGTGTGTGACCATTTCGTGTATGTCTTCAAAAGGCTTTTCTCGCACACGCTCCCGGGGTCGTTACTATCGCTTAAAACTGTGTATATTGGTCCTAGATAATAATATGTAGGATTTAGGAACGCATATAGCTTATAGATTTATTTACGTTGACTTTTACAAAATTATTGCTATTTTGGCTTCTCGCGTGTTGATTGGGCTTTTTAGTATAAATATGTGAAACTAAACTCAAACGACGTCTTCTCGGCATTGCGCCGGGAAAAACGTCCAGAAGCAATCAGCTTTGACCAATCTTGTATATCAATACAATTGGGAGCTGCTTTCCCGTCCCCAACATCTGTTGGAGGAGTTGGGGGAAGAAACAGTCAAATTTGGGTAAACAAACCCAAACGCTGCGTGACCTCTATTTGACCTTCTTAATTAGGTCAAATGGAAGCAGCAGAGTTAACTTTTATTGCGCACGCCTGTTTTTATAGTTAAATAAATAAATTCAAACATGCTTAACGTTGTCTGTCGCCGTGGCTCAATGGTTAACGTAGCAAGGTTTTTTTTTTCACACATTAATTTCCAACTCAAGGGTACGGGTTCGATCCTCATACACTCACCTACCAAAACATTTTTTATTATTATTATTTACACCCCCCCCCCCGGAGTTTTGATTTACCTCAAGACACCTGGGCATCGCCGGGTACCCCCCGCTAGTATATATATTTAAAGCGAAAATGTGTGTGTGTGTGTGTGTGTGTGTGTGTGTCTGCCAAAGGCTTTTTTCGATGGGCTTTTCGGTCGGCTCACTCCTTCTTAAAACGTTTTATATAATGTCTAAATCATAATATCTACGAGTTATGACCGGGGGTCGCGTCTATTTTTAATTTGCCCGACTTTTACGCGCTATTTTCGATATTTTTCGTTACGCTTTTCAGTATAAAAAAAAAGCGAAAACTGGCTTGCAGCCGCGTCTTGATTCAAGGTCAAACATCACGCGACTTAACTTTCTCGCACCTGTCAATTTCACTTTATAAACGTTAACTTAAGGCACTTATCACTTCCTCCTCCCTCGTAGCCGAGATGGCTAGGTCTCAGTGTTTTTTTTTTTCCATTTCGTTTCCACCTTCGCGTCAAGGCTTTAGGGTTCAAGCCTACATTCTTGCTAAAACTTTTTTTTCTCTTACACCTCCAAACACCCGGCCAACTTTTTTTTTTTTTTTTTTTTTTTTTAACAGGATTGTTTTGATCTCCCCCCCCCCCACACACACACACAAAACACGCATCTCCAAACACCCGGCCAACGTTTTTTTTTTTTTTTAACAGGGTTGTTTTGATCTCCCCCCCCCCCAACACATACACAAACACACACAAAACACACACCTCCAAACATCCGGGCAACGTTGGGTACCCCCCCCCCCCGCTAGTGACTTATAAAAGCAGGTCAATGGCGTGTGTGAAATGTGCCTGATTGGCAGGTCTTTTACAAGAATAATTTTTCCGTTAGTGCCGAGGGGGGGGGGGTCTCCATATTCACAATCCTTTCTATAATCCAATTATATTCAGTATAAACAAACTTCAGTCTATGATTGACTTGTCCACCAAGTTTCATTCATAAATACCCAACAGTCTTATAAGAAATTGTAAGAGGTATGTCCCCTTTGTCTGTGTGCTACGCAGACAGATATGCTTTAGGAACTGTTACAAAGGTGTTAAACACACGCATCCACACAATGACAATAAGAGACACGATTGGTGTCACTGTACATACATAGACGACATCGGTATATTTTGTACACGCATTGTAAGGACTATATATGTACCAGCAGACAGTACAGTCCGTGTAACAATACATACACAAGGTATTTATTCTGTACTTAAGTTAAAAAAAAAAATCAGTAGCGTCTCGTATATATACCCTCAGGGGGTAATGGAAGCGCGTATATTTATTCAATATATATTTAGAGGTGGTGGCGTCGTACATACACCTGATATACTACACATGCAACTACAAAATAATAGAAAATAGAAAATCACACAAAATCCTTTCGACTGAAATTTACTTCACCTTTCTGATGATTTGACTTTTTTTATTATTTTTATTTTATTTTTGGTAAATTTTTACGACGTGCCCCAGCATATTCTAAAGACACCAACCTCTCCATATTAAGAACGGATTTCTGAATAAACACTCCCCCAACCTAGGAAGCTGTTCTTAACATGGGGAGGTCGGGGGTGTTTATTCCGAAAGCCGTTCTTAACATGGGATAGTGGGGGTGTTTTATAATACGCTGGGGTAGGTCGTAAAAAAATACCTTATTTTTTATTTATTTTTATTTTATTTTATTTTTTTTTTTTTTTTAAGTTTCTAAAATTTTGACGAAGATTCCGTAAAGAAGCGGAATATGTTTTCTTACACCTTTTTGTATTTTTGGTTTCGTCTAGTTTTCCATTTTTATTCTGTTTTCCATTTTTTTTTTCGTCCCCTCCCCCCTCCCCTCTCTCTCTAAAGAAAACGATTATGGAGCCGTTTCATTGGTAATGAAACCCATTTTATCAACTGGTCCCATCTTTGTCGGTCATAATTGTTTTGGCTGCTTGCTCCCCCCCCTCTCTCCCACTTCAAGGGCGAACAAAATAAGTCCTCATTTTTTTTAGGGGGGAGGAGTATGTGTGTGTGTTTCTAGCTTGACGCACAGAAATGGTCAGGGGGTTTCAGTGATGGCGAATGCTCTCTTTTCAAAAAAAAAAAAGAAAAAAAAAGTCAAATCGAGCTGATCAATTATGTTGATCTTAACAAAGCCACCATTCCCAGCACCTTACTTCTCATCGTGGTCTCCTCCCAACCATCATCCCTAGCCAAACACTTTCGGGCTTGTTTAGTCACCCACCCCCACCCCAGGTTATTTCCTAGTTAACAGGTCGCGAACCTCGGCTAAAGTTTCTTTGCAAAAAATAAAGTTAAAAGAAGAAGCGAAGAGTTCGTTATCTTGGGTGTGGATATTTATAGAAAACCTGAGGTGAAGGAGACAGAGGAGGATAAGAAGACTTTTTGACGGAGATAATAGAGAACTTCATAAAGGAGGCAGTGTACGAAGGTGCTTCTTCTTCGTTTTAGACCAAGTGGATGATGTTAACAAAATGAAAGGAAAATAAAAAATTAAAAAAAAAAGTAGATAATTTAAAATGGTAATAAACAAAGCAAAAACGTTACAAAAAAAGAAAAAAAAAGAAAAAAGAGTATAGCAAAAAACGAAAAAAAAAAAATGGCTACTAAAAATAAAGTTTGAAAAATTTAGATATGAATTCGTTGTTGTCTGAGTGGGAGGCGACGATCGTTGCTGTTGAATCTTTCGCGTTATTTTATTTATATTTTGCACCAGGTGAGGATCGTTGTCGTCGGTTAGAGTCGCTTCTTGTTTTGCTTATCAGAAAGACACTATAAAAAGGAGAAGCCGCATCAAGAAATAACGTAAGGATTAGAATAGCAGTAAACTGGGTTAGAAAAGCCACGAAGTTTGTGAACAACACTACGAAGGGTTCGTCATCCGATAATGAGCACCAAACATTTACAATCCTCGAAATTTCTGTTGCTGTTCAGCGTTGAATAGCCGAGAGCTCGGTAGACTTGACACCCTTACACGAAAAGGTATATTTAAACCGGAAACCATGAACTCATGGAAGATGATGGTGAGTTCTCAATTTTACCTTTTTTTTTATGGGAGCACCAGCACCTTGTGGGAAAATGAAGCAAATATTTTTTTTTTAACTAGCAGGGCGCCTGGCGTTGCCCGATCATAAAAACGTTTAAATATGAAATATGATATCTTAATTTCGAATTTATTATTTCAGAATAGATTCTTTATTGTATTGTACCCAATATATAGTAGAGATTTCAAAAGTAAAAAAGATAAAAATAAATGACTTGGATCTCATCAGCTAGAATCGAAACCAAAACATTTAGCGCTCGCTCCAGCCTTGATCGCTACGTACGACACGACGCTACGTTTGAATTCTCGTTATATAGATAAGTAGCTAAAAAACAAACATACATAACTTTAACGTATATGCACATGCATACAAGAACACTTTAAGTCGATTTACGCCTGTCACGCTCCATTTTTTTTTTTTTTTTTCAATTTTGACTCCCTTAGCCAGTT
Source organism: Euprymna scolopes (assembly GCF_053919585.1). NCBI lineage: Eukaryota > Metazoa > Mollusca > Cephalopoda > Sepiida > Sepiolidae > Euprymna > Euprymna scolopes. Next base: position 67,359,383 of record NC_136496.1, read on the forward strand.
GATGCCGACACTCCATTTGGAGGAGGGGGTTTAGTTAACTTTCAATTTTGCGGTTTCAGTTTTCTTGGTTCTATGCGGTGTTCCTTTATCTTTTTGTTTTACTTCTGTTGCAGTTAATATATGGCTACTTAGAGTTTTTGGTTAATGTAGATTAGTTTCCGCATTCTAGGATTTTCCTTAAGCTATCAACTGTTTTCGGCATTACCATCTGCTGTATATACTCGGTCTTCCCCTTTATTCTGATTTCTCCTAGTTTTTCTAATTCCTTTAAAACTGTTCTTAGTGCTCCCACGAATATGTTGTGGTTGTTGTAGATGTTGTTATTGTTGTGGTTATTATAGTTTTTATTATTATTACTAAAAATCGAGGTTAATAGTAGAGCGTTGAAAATGAATGCCCCTTCATCAACAAGCAATAATCACACAAGTAATGTTAATAAATTTTAATAATAATAAATTTTAATAATAATATAAAATAATAATAGTACCTCTCCCACTTCCAAACAAGAAAAACATGTGGTGACATCGGCATCTGTTAATATCTAAAAAAAAAAAAAAAAAAAAAAAGGTCGTCAAGCACCGAGGAGGGATGAAAAGAACGAGGGGGGGGGTAGTACCATGCAAACCTTCACTGAAAGGACATGGGGCTACTGTAATTGGGGGGGGGGCTTATTGCCACACAATTTCCATATCTGTATTGAATTATAATTGCTGCCCTTCTCCCAATGCATACATCGTCCAATATATGTTACCACATCTTCTAATGACATTGGTCAGAACCAAAGAATAGCAATAATCTATAATTTCTGACTAAGGATTCCGTTGACAACATAATGCCAAAATAACCTTTGACTTCCGGCACAGGTACTCGTTACGAATTTATTTCTGTCAATTCGCTTAGCAAAAAATAAATAAATAAATAAATAAAAAATAAAAAAAATAAAATAAAAAATAAGTGAATAAAAATAAAACCACCTGGCCAAAAGATTGGTTCTCTGAGAACTGCAACATGGTCGTCTTTAAATCTAATGTCAATAAACACTTGTCATAAACCGTCCCCCACAAGTGATGACATTCCATTCATCACTTTCAATCCTCTCATAATAATCATCATTCAACAGACGACCCCTCTATCTCATTAAAGCTTATCTTGAATGGCTTTTCGCCTTGATAAATGATGTATCAATAACCAAAAGAAATGTTTTTAACAACTATCATTTAGAATATTTTCTTCTTTCCGGACAATTTGTCCGAATCGATCAATATTAATAGATGTTATAAAAATCGATCTTAATCTGGAAGGCGGGTATCGATTTACGTAAAGTTGCAAAGTGAAACAAATCCGCGAATCACCAGAAACTATTACACCACCGATTTCAATTGAACCGGAAGAAAGCCGCTTTGTCAATCAGCATTTCTAGACATCGGAATGCCCTCCCTCCCCATGAGATGTAATAAGTTCGCCAACGATGCATCATTTCAAAGCGAATTTTGGACACGTGCTTCGCCACTGTATCTCCCCTGTATCCCTAAATACTAACTGAAGATGGTTTTATTTTTCTCCAAATTTATTGAATTAAAAATGAAACTAAATTGAATACACACTGATCACGATATATAATCTTTACAATCGTTTTTACTTTTTACTTATCTTAAAATTCAAGTGTTCAATCAAAATTAATCTAAATCTATATAATTATAAAACTCAAATGATCTTGTAACGGGTGTTGTAACCCAACATCCGGTTTACGACTTTCGGTTGCGCATGCGTACATAAACAAATAATCAACGCGACAATAAAATGTATTTACATTTTCAGCATCCCAATTGTTTTTTTTTTTTTTTTTTTTCGCGTTTAAATTATCCAAATAAACAATTGTTAATACTTTCTGCATTTTTTTTACATCGTTCATTTCCGTATTATGTTTAAGTTATTTTAACGCAATTTTCTTACAAATAAATCTACTTTAACCTGTTGAAAACCATAAGAGCATTTTACAACGACGATTTACCCACCGCCTTCATCTTTTTTAAATTTATTCTCCATTTTTTTAATACACCTTTCTTAAAAAAAACATTCATACATTTTCTTCTACACTACCAACATAAATAAATAATTTTTTTTTTTTAATTTGCATTACAAATAAATAATCAACGTGACAATAAAACGTACCGTTTTCCTGTGTACGTTTTCAGCGTCCTAATTGTTTGTTTTGCTTGTTTTTTTTTTTTTTGTTTTTTTTCGCGTTTAAATTAAAAGATATATCAAAATTTGAATTTAACTTTAAGTGTTATGGTATCTGTTCAGTGCACATTTACCTATAAGTATGGCAAACCACTTATAATTCAATGGCTGTAGGTTTGTTTGTTTGTTTGTTTGTTTGTTTTTTCCAAAATAAACAATTATAAACAGAACGACTCATAGAAATCTATATCTATCTATCTATATATATATATCTATATCTAATATATATATATATATATATATATATATATATTTCATTTTAATATACTTTCATAGAAATGTTTCTGTTATGTCAAAAAAAACTATTTTCTTTACGTCACAAGTGCCACGCTCATACATTAATTCCATAGCTAATATAACATGCTGACCCAACGAGTCACGGGTAGTCTAGCAATATATAAATCCAATAAAAAAAAATTAAAGGTGTTGTCTCAAACTTTCACACACTGTGATGCATGATAATTGATATATTGATCCGAATATCATTTTTAAAATTAAATAATTACAAAAATAGGTGGAGTGTTATAGGAAAACTTCCCTCGACTGATTTCCCAAAGTAGGCTTCACGGAGCCCATGGGGCCTCGTGAGTTAGGCTAAGAGGTACCGGAAGGGCTTTCTTAAAAAGGGCCAAGTGCTTTATATGAAAAATTAAATAGCTGCAGACATTTAAGTATTGATTTTTTTTTTTTATATATATATACTGGAAAGAGATATACGTAATTACAGGTGTAAACATTTTTAGGATGGTGTATGAAAAAAAAAAATTTTTTTTTAATGAATTAACAAAAAATACAACAATTTTTGATTAATCAAAATCAAAAAATGGTTGTAAACATTATCATTAGTTAGTGTTTATTTTAGAAATTATCTTGTTAGTGTTCCGTGAAAAACTTTTGGCCTTTTCAGGGTCTCCGTGATGTCCTGGAGTTTGGGAAACCCTGGCTTAATTGATAGCTATAGTATTAAAAAAAAAAAATGATTTAGAAAAAAAAAACATAAGAAAACACTAAAATATGGAGGCTTTATCTTCCAACTTGTGTAGTGAGTATGTATATCATGCTTCCACTCACAGTGTATGTCTGTACGTATTATCCGTACCGCTACCACTCGAAACGGTCACTGTATACGTACTGTCGTTTGCAGTTCTCCACTGTTTAACAGTATTTTAGCTCTGAGCAAAGTGTGTTATCTGTTCTGATACTATATTTCATTTTTTTTCTGTCCTCGGGCAGTGAAAAACATCTTTCTAGACTGAAGCATTTAAAAACATTTATCAAAATTCTAAAGTGCTCTGCCCCCCCTTTTTTTTAAGAGTTAAATTTTCCCTTTTAAAAACAGACTTTATGTCTAATTCTGCACTCGGGGGGGGGGGGGCAAGCAACTAGGTACTGTTTATCAGTATTTTTTTTTTTTATGACGCTAGACAATCTCTGTCCTTCCCATTCCCATTTGGTTCGTTTGTTTGTGACTTTTCATCTCGCCCAGTCGAATAACTTCGTCCGTGCATGAAGCATTGCACATTATGTCTGGGTTAGTGCACCAACCACTTGTCTCTCTCTCTCTCTCTCTCTCTCTCTCTCTCTCTCTCTCTCTCTCTCTCTCTCTCTCTCTCTCTCTCTCTCTTGGACAAGATGCAAAAAAAAAAAAAAATAAAAAATAAATAAATAAATAAATAAGAATATTAATCTAATAGGTTCCGCACTGTCTGATAAGCTCTAGCCTCCGCCGCATCTCTTTGTTTGTTTTGCAATTACTTCCACGGAATGTGCTCCAATGAACTTGTTCCCATCCCTTCAATGTAGAGATCCTTAAATCGAAATTTTGTTGTTGTTGTTGCTCTGATTACTACTTTTCTTGGACCGCTTGCCTTTGGAATTCCCTTCTAGTGCCCTGCTTCCCCGTCTGCACCATCATGTAGAACATTAAATGAAATGTGAGCAAACATCTTGTTGCTTAACTCATCACTCGGACTCTCGCCCTATAAATCAAGTCCCTATCACAGTAACCTCTTACGCTTTTTTGAGAGGGGGCGAAAAAAAAAAGGCTTCAAACGTGCACGCGCCAAGAAAAAGAAGTGGGGAAACCCAATCAATTTGTCGGTTTTCGAAGAATATTCGGTCTTTCGTCTAAGATAGCGAAAAATATTACAATATTTTTTTTTGTAGATGAAGTTCACAGAAGAAAAAACTCAACAAAATAATAACAAACATCTGCATTTCACACGTGAGTGTGGCGGAAGACATTAAAAAGCACAGCATCTTTTCTCTTTCCTTTTAAAAATAACAAAGTTTTTATTCAACGATTTGTGATATTAAAAGAGAAATTATTCGTCCATTAATTAAAAAAAAAAAAAAAATAAATAAAATACAGTTACTTTATGTTGAAACCAGTCTATATGCGATGTTGCTGCTTATTTGAAAATAATTCACCTTCCCCCCCCTCTCTCTCTCCCTCCCTCCATCCTTTCTATCATTTCTAAGTCGAATGCGTGGAAAATTCTAACAGACTTTGTGTCTCGTCCAAAATCAGAGAAGTTCACAAATAAAATTCTGATGAACAGCAACAATGATAATTATCATTATTATGATCTTTTACTAGTGGAGATTTGGTATCTTTCAATGCTCATTTCATGTTGGGGTTAGTGAATTATCTGTTATCTTGTCATAATACCACTCTTCCCGGCATTATCATTCCAGAGATTATTCCCTTCTTTGAAAAGGGTGTAATGAAGTATCTGTTCGTATGAAGAATTCTTGGTAAAAATATTTATGACAAGAAATGGAAGTACATAACAATTAAACGACCCGGATGTAAGCGTTACACAGAAAACAACACACATGCTATCGTATTAATATATAGATAATAATTCTGGCTATCAGGATCTGCGATAACCTCGTTTCGCAAGGGCCATTTTGGTGTTAACCCCTGCATACATTCCGAATATAAGATATTCCATTCATCGTGTTGAAGCTTTTCTTCCACCACGCGGTCGCATTATTAGGTGTTGTATTTTCGTGAATATCAGGAGGTCGAAATATAAAACGGAATAAAGACGAAAATAGAGAAATGGTAACAATAATAAAATTGCTTGAATTGTATAGATTGCGGGAAGATTTGTGAAAGACGAACGTAAAAGCGCATAGTACAACACATATGAAAGTGTAACAATCGTAGACTACGTTACTACGAGAAGATTCCGCTTAAAAGTACCTAAACACAATCGAAATAACATGTGTTGCCAGGACAGACATCTTATTGAGAATACATTTGCTACATAAAGTAAATACGACCTATTCTTGATATCTGGGACTTATTCTGATAACGAATGTTGAAATAATAGAAAGAGTTAATATCTGTAAACGAAAGTCACGACTCATAAAACATGTGTCGGTCAATACGTCAGAATCGTGAAAAGCATGTCATGATGCAGAACACCCAACGCCAAAAAATGAACAAAATATTCGGTTGTAAATTTGCACGTGATCGAATTTAGCTACTTTTATTATTAAAATTATTCAGACTGATGTTCTCATCTTGAGCGTTATTGTCACAACGTTTCGGTCGATGTAAAATCCGACCTTCTTCGGGTATATCTTGTTGAACGCCGGAACCTTACTCTTCAAGAGGTTGAATTTTCAGTCCTCAGTGCGGGTGACACTCCAAATACAATTATAAATTACTTAGGAGTTCTACCCAGTCATGGACGACGGAACAAGAGCGTGCTACTCTCCTGGATTAAATAAAGAGTTTCGTCCGAAATTTTGTGCATATTCCAGAGTTCGACAGAAAGATTTCCGAGTTCGACAAGATACACCTTAAAAACCTCGGAGGTTACACCAACCGAAATGTTGTGAAACACCACTCAAGATGAGAACAGTAGTTCGAAGAATCCAAATTATACGAATAATCAATACTCCTCTCCAAAATTCAGAAACTTGGATTTATATATATTGACGACTTCTGATGAAATCAAAATTAAAAATTTCGCAAGAGCTTTCTTGTCAACGTAATAACTACCATATTAGAAGTAACATTTGAGCTAGATAAAGAAAACTTTGGTCTGCAAGCCTTAGAGAAATTTACCTGTTTTTCAGGGAGGTGACGGTAGCTAAGTGGTTCACAACATGGACTTACTGAAGACTTGGAAGTAATATATATATATATATATATATATATATATATATATATATATATATATATATATAATTAGTGGCCTGGCACAGCCACAGCGGAAACAACCAAGCAAAAAAGAAAAAAACTAAGCAAAATTCATTCCAAAGCAGCAAAACTGAAGCTGGTCTGCCAGGAAACTATATATATATATATATACACACACACACACACACACAAATGTAGGCAAATTAGGGAATATATTTTATTGGTTTGAAAATATAGGTTCGTTTTTACTAATTGTAATAAAATTTAGCCATAGAATAGTATTATAATTAGGGCTATGACAACAGCATATTATTTTCCTTTGTTTGATCTCAGATATATATCCATTGATATCTTATATTTTTATGTAGAGTGATGTGGTTTTTGGTTGATTGTGTCTGTGTCGGATATATATTCGAGTCAAAACAATGAAAAGAATATGCTATCGTCATAGCCCTAGTTATAATCTTCGAACCAAATATATGAGCATTTCAATATTCAATTTTGCTAACAATGTGTGTATGTATGTATATATATATATATATATATATATACACGCACACCACTTTTTGGCAATTTTATAAGATCCAAATCTCTGCGACTATGTATCAGAATTTAACAAATGAAGGCTCGTTGAAAAGGTAATGACCAGAATTGTGTAGTGGGCTATGTGACATTTGCCCTTAAGGTCGCACATTAAGGAGATCATCGATAGCCTATTTTGCCACTTTTTACAACCATAAAATGTTTCAATCATAGTCATTTGTTTTCCTAGTTTTGCATATGAATTACAAAATATATTTCCCCCTAAAACCTCTGGCCTTTATAGAGGGGAGACTAAGACTTGCTGCTATGGTTTCAAATGATCTGAAATAACAACAAAAGGAGACTTGATTCCAAATATTTCTCATATGTTATATCTCCCCTCTTTGGTTTCAATACATGGAATAAATTTCAGTGCATAAGAATCATTTGATACTAGAGATATACATAATCGCACCTTATTTCTAAAGGCAGGGAGATATAAAGAGGTTTTGGGGATGGATATATATATATATATATATATATATAATGACGTTGATGTCATCAGCTAGATTCGAAACCAAAACATACAGCTCTCCAACCTAATTTCTTAGCCCTTTTTAAAATGTGGAATCGCCCGATCCTCGAAGACAAGGTTTAAGCAAGGGTGCAACGTCCACAGAGTTTTTAATTATATAAATATATAATGTAAAGTATTTTATTTAAAAACTATACACAAGTGTCTGTGATACAAGGGTTTCATCGTAACAAACACTCAGTTTCTGGGGTAGAAACCGTCTTGTAATAGTCAAGTCCAATGATTATAATCTTGCAGAGATTGAAGAAATGCTAATCTTTTGTTTAAAAATAAAAAAGAAGTTCTGGCACTAATAGATAAAAAATATCCCGCCAATCATGCGCCACACGCATTTGATCTACTTTTGTGAGTTCTATCTAGACATGCATCGCGATAGAATTGAATTAAGATTATAAACATGCAGAATAAACACCACTGTGGAATTCATCGCAGAATGACGAACCCGCACCGATGAGAATTTATGTGAAGACAGAAGCATTAAGGAAAACTTTCACGAGAAACGCTCGTCTTCCTGAAAACACTATCAATAATTTCTCCCACTCTTTATCTGTACCTAAACCTAAACATAGATTCTATTTCTTAGAACTGCACGCATGTGGAACTGTCTTCCGTTTGCCTGCTTTCCAGCTGACTACAATATGGTTGTCTTCAAGTCCAAGTTCTTGATGAGCCGTCCCTTTTAAGTTATCCAATTTACCAAATTTACACAATAACGATAGCTATATTGTCCCATGTACTACTGTACAGTCTTTAACGCGTATTCTCGACTGGCCTCTGGGCCTTGATAAGTGGTTACTCCTCCGTAAAAAAAAATATTTTTTTAATGAAAATACTCAATGACATAACAGAGCGAACTATTACAAGACGGTTTCTACGTCAACAATGAAACCTCGGTGCACCAAACGACATTGTAATGTGTAGCTTTAAAATAAAATACTTTGTATCAGCTTTTGTAGAACTTGCAATCCATCGGTTCATTGCCTTTTCTTCTTTTTTTTTCAATAGAATTATGACATATTGTGTGTATGTGCTGAAAAATATTTTGAAGGATAGATATCCACCAGAATATAAATGTATAAAAAAGAATGTTAATAAGCAAACCCCTGCTTATATAAAACCCCAAAAGAACTATCACCAGTTTGTTGATTTCTATTTTGATATTTCGTTTCATTTACGAAACTTTGTGAAGACAGCAGTTATTCGCTTGCTTCCAAAATACTATTAAAAGTTTCTCTTAGAAATTTATATTTTTTTCTTAAAATAACATTTTTAAAGACTTTCGTTTAGATTTTTATGATAGCAGTTTTTACAAACCCTTTTAAAATATTTAAATGCTCATCGTTTTATTTTATTTTTTTTATTTTTTAGAGAGAATATCAATATTTTTTAAAATTCATCACTTTTCCAATAAACAAAATATCACATTCCTTTAAAAAGGTAGATAAATGCAGTCAATTTGTATCATCTATGTTGTTTTCCTAATCCCACTGAAAAAAAAAAATAGAAATCAAGTTTAATCTCTAATGTTATGATACTATCGGCGTTCCCTCAAGTGTTGGGAAGTGGGTGAGAAAGAAAAATAAACATGACAAAAGATGAAATGGGTTTATTGTGTGCACAAAAGTATAGGAAATGGGGTTGGTGAAAAGACAATGGCTAAGAAGTTGTTCACCAACATACACAAAGAAGAGCTGAGGTGGAGGTTGGTCAAGACGTGGCGATGATTGGAACAAAATCGGTCAGTATATTTTAAGATTAGTATTGAGTCTTGGTGGTGAATTTTGCGACAGTTTTACGGTGATTAGGACGGTTTGCAGACGATTTTACGTTTGCGATGGTTGGCAGCAGTTACAATGTTGAGGACAGTTGCGAGTAGGATATCTTAGGAGCCAGATCATGACTTGGATCAGGTCGAGAGATTTGGGAAATCGAAATGAGCTAATATCAACTGACGAAAATCTGCCTCCACAGAAAAAACAAAAAACAAAGAGAGAGAGAGAGAGATGTGAGTGCTTAGAAGGTTGTTTCCCACGATCGTGTCACACACGTACCCAAAGTGCAACTGATGTTTCCACAAAGTATCGGAGTCTGTGTTTTCCTTTTTAGTTATTTTATTTTTATACTTAAGAACTAAATCGTGCCCCAGTCAGCAGCTGACAATGTGAGGGTCGACAACACAGCCAGAGGAGAAGATTATGGAGAAAAAAAAACGTTGGGGTCAGCGGTGATGTTGTTGAACAGGATCTACCTTATATAACAATGTTGGAACCCTCAATTTAAGGGACAGGGTGAAGGTATCTTTTATTACTCTGGATCCATTTTTTTTTTTAATTATCTGGCTAGTTCATCTCCACATGAATCTAAGCGACCCTATCTAATAGGACCTTACATTAACACTTGCTTTTTTTTGTTACTAACTTCTAAACTGCTATTATTTTTGTTAAACTGTTCTACATATTGTTTTAATTTGAAACCCCTACTATATACATCACGTGTTTCTACTCGACCAATAAGGCATTTACGCGTGCATCATGGGAACGGGCGTAGCTAAAATCAAACTCTGTCAACTGTACTCACGCATAACTTGATAGTGATCATTTCCGTTATCCCCACACATTATCCAGACGACGGCAGCTCAACATATTGGCAGCTTCAGTCTCGTTGGTAGATGACATACAAAAGTACGTTTCCTCTCAACTTTTTTCGTGTTAAAAGTGTCTTTTTCGTAATTTCGTTTGTAATCGTGATTAAAAAGGGGATAGTATAAATTCACATCGGTTTGAATCCGTTTTATTTTTTTCCTGACAGTACATATGCAACTCGCTCACTCACCTCGATAAGAGTGGGAGCAGCTATCTAGAGCATACGCACACATGCTCTCTCTCTCTCTCTCTCTCTCTCGCCCTCTCTCGCTCTTTCGCCCTCTCGCTCGCTCGCTTTCACTCAATCTAGCTATAAATATCCAATCTGTTGTTACCACGTTATACTAGCAACTTCCACTGACGTAATTGCCGTGACACGTAGCGCTCAGTTGACTTCTAATGGAAAATTTGACTCTACTTAATTTTAATATTGTCCGGAAATTTCTTATTTTAACTCGATTTTTACAGACATGCATCTATAGATTATTATACACGTAACCTTTTGTATTTGTCAGGTGTTAACTTCAAAAAATATATTATAAAAATGGAGTTCCGAGTATGACCCTATTCTTTGTTACAAAGGATGTGAAGTACGCGGGATTCTCACACTATACTTATTCATGTGAAATCTGTCCTTATGTGGACGTGAAGAGAAAAATGGGGAGGGGCACACGTTTTTTTTTTCTCTACCTTTTTTTTTCCAAAAGTTTGAATTTTGTACTTCGACAAAGACAACTTTTTTTTTTTAAATCTAAAATTCATGTGCGCAGATTTTTATGTTTTAGTTGAACTTTTAGAGTTTTAAAATAATTCAATCCGATTTTACATAAAACAAAAAAACAAATTACCTTTTTAATATTTTACTAGAAAAATATGTGACCTGTCAGGTCATTCATAGAACTCTGGTTAAATTTTTTGAATAAATAAAAAGTGAGTTTGCAAAGCTAGTTAAATATAAAAAAATAGCAAAGTTCAAAATTATCCACATTCTCTGTCTCTTAACCAGGTCAGTGGTTCCAAACCATTGGTGTGACGCGAAATGATTACTGGTGTCTCGAGAAGTGGTTACAAATTGTTTTAGTTGAAAAACAGCGTTCATTTCGTAATAACCAGAGCTGTTTGTATTAATAAATATAAACTCGAACACTATTTATGTGATATTGGTGCGTAAATATAAAAACAAAAGGAAATAAGGCGTAAAATAAATCGTTTGTACACATCGTTAGATATTTTAAATGTTGCCTAAGAATAAACATTGTTAAATATTCATTTAAATATTCATTTTTTGTGATAGGTGTGTCGGAGAAATTTAAAGAGCTCCGTGGTGTGCCGCCATGTAAAAAAGCTTGGGAACCACTGAACTAGGAGATCAATAGTATTAATGTTTGTAGGGATATTCTCTTTTTATAATGGATTATTCTAATATTTTCCACTGTCTTTAATGCATTTAAATATTAAAGAGACCGGCGCCTAGAATGAGAACGAGGATTGAACAATATACAGCGAGAGAGGGTGAAAGTGATAGTTAACAAGAGATGAATCACTTGATGGATTATTTTGCAAGTTACAGCTAATTATAATAGTTAATGTGGAAGCTTTTCACACATAACTCAATCCCAAAAGTGAGCAATATTTTAGGATGGATTTTGTGTGATTAAAACATATAGGCAAAAAGAATAATATATATATATATATATATATATATATATATATATATATATATATATATATATATATATATATATAAGCTGTAAAAAAAAAACTATTAGCGACCTCCCACAGTAGAAACCGTAGACTCATAACCTCTCACTCCCAATATCTTAATAAATTAAGAAAATTGGATACAAAGCGGTCCCGATACACCACTAATTAATTATACTCGCTGTAAACCAACACACCCCTAATTAAAAACGACACTCACCTAATCATGGAAGAAAACGCTAACATAAAGCAACTTAGCTAATTTTATGCTAAGAACCATCCACTGGTTACCCTCCAGCTCCACCTTAAACGTCCGCCGTTTACATCAAACTAACCGAGCAGCAACACATTTTGCCAACAATTATATTTAGGTGAGTGCGATTTATATACTTAATAATTAAGCATCCGAAAACGTTTAACTAAAATAGTCTATGGGTCGTGCGCGTGCGCACACTTAATTGAAATGTCGACAGGAATTATTATAAAAAAGTAACACTACATTAGGAAACCAACAGCACAACTAACCCCAAATGATAACTTAACACTCTAACCAGAGAACTAAATGAGCGTAACACTTCAAAGATGAATAAATATATGCTATTTATGCACCCATTTATATTTCGATAGTCTAAAGGTCCAGCCCCTAGAACTAAGCATATTAACGTATCAAATGCATAAATATTATAGTATCTTACCAACTATCTCTTTGTATGGCTCATAAAAATCCTGACGCTATGTTCGCCAAGTGCCCTTTTGATAGTAGTCGCATAGACTTCCAAAATACAAAGCAACACTAAGTAATATGAACTTTTTCATTATTCGCATATATCCTTTTCTCTCAATCTGGTAACCTGTTTTATTTCTTTTTGTATTTAAGAGTGTAATTTATTCTTTGTTAGTATTGTATTTAGGGGCACAATAAATATTCACCCCTTTTCTACCTTTTTTTTTTTTTTTTTTTTTTTACTCATCTGCGAATAAATGTGTGGGCATATATTCATAGCTTTTCGATGATGCTCGTTTTTACGAATGACGTAATAGCCGACATAACTACCGACGAGTTATGGAATTCCCACTCACCTGAGATTTTCTATTGTAGAAAACATTTTCTTTTTAATCGTCAAAGAGAAAAGAAATGATATCTGATGTCTGACAAAAAAGAGAAGACAAATAAAAAAAAAACAATTGATTTTATTATCAATTACTTTTAATGGTCGAAATTTGGCGAGATTCATTTTCTTTGATGATTGAGGTCCAATTTCGAGGCTGAATTAAATTTTTTTGTCCCAAAATTATTTTTCTAAAAACAGACAAACAAAAACAAACAAACAAACAAACAAACTAAAAAAAAACAAAAACGTAAAAACATTTTCAATTTTTGATTATGGATTTTTGTTTTGTTCGTCTATACGTGTTCGTCTTCCCTCGGCGTCTATAACCTTCCCCATATTCACGGAAAGAATTTCGCCTTTAGAAATTTAATATGAAACGAATTTTTTATATACTTACTTCATGTGAGGTATTTATAAAGTTTTTTCTTTTCTTTTTTTTATTGTTTTCATTTATATTTTTTGTTCTGGTTCACACCAAGAAGCGACTGTGAACGGAGGAACATAAGTGACGAAATATTCATTGTTTATGTCTTTCTTAGAGAATGTGTGCATTTGAATTTGCCGAACTGTGTTCATTGATTTACGGTGTTGCATGAATTTTCTTCTTTTTTTTTTTTACTATTTCCGTGTCGAATTTTTTTTCCTGCAGAAAAAAATGTCTAAATTTATCGCAGACGTTTGTGCTAGTTTTTTAAAACTAGCAGTTTGCCAATAATAATAATAATAATAATAATAATAATAATAATAATAACAACAACAACTCAACCCACCTCTGCTTGTGTGTGTGTTACTATAAACTGGCGCCACACCAAATAAGTGAGGATGATCCAGAGGATAGAAAGACCGAGGAGACCAGACCTTCGCTCGTTGAGTTCAAAGGACTGAGACTTTGAGGGGGGGGGAGGCTTATTGCCACCCAAATTCCAGTGAATATCAATTATCGCTACCAATGAAAAATCAATGGCAAGCGGTTGTTGCGATAACGCAAATTCATCTGCAATGGTTATTAAGAGGTGGAGAGTACTGGAAATCTGGGGAGACTTGTTGTCACACAGACTCTAGAGAATACCACAAGTTGTTCTCAAAGTGAAATCTTTGATGATGGCCTGTGTGGCTACTCCTAGTGAGATAATGATAATGATGATGATGATAATAATAAAAATCTATTACTAATGGAGATTTGGTAATTGTCTGTCTGAAACCGAAACTATACTATTATTTTCACACAAATGTATTATCGTTCAGTGCTTAATTCAGGGAAGTGGATATCTGTTCTGTTGTCATACCATCCTCGCAGACGCTACCTTTTCCGTTGGCGATAGTGTAGTATTTGTTCTGACATTACCTTCTCTTTCGGGGATGCTGTGTAATATATAATTGTTCGTATTGATACCACCTTTCTACGCATTACCTTTGTTTCTAGTATCAGTGTACTACATGTTCATTTGTCATGATACTATCCTCCCTGGCTTGCAAACTTATGCGACCAGTGGAGCATATATTTACTACTAATAGCAATAATTGCTGTCGAAGTATTTGAGCTACCTGGAGCAGTGCGATGGTTGTAAAATACACGACAGGCGTTGATGTGAAGAAATGTCTGCCTTTAACAACACCCATAATCTATTTTTACCACCAACTTCTTTGCCAGGGGAGTCTTACACATATTTCTGCTGCAGCGACGATAATTCCTCGACACCTCACACAGTTTATGAGAGAATGAGAAGCCATCTCTAATTCTCTACGTATTAATGATACGAGAAATATGCTGTGCCTGCTGGTGGGCTGTGACAGGTTTTGAAGAAATTAGATTCTTGTCTCTAGAATGTTGGAAAGATAAGCTGAAATGAAAATGCAATAAAGAAAAACATACCCGGCGAAAATTAATGATGTGTGTTTTTCAATTAAATGTCCTGCCAACAAAGTGTGTTCGTGGTTTGATTTAAAGACCAACAAATCTGATACTGTGCTAATATCCGCTTAAGCATAGCATCACTTGTGAAATGGGATCCCTTTTTATTTTTTACGTTACAACGACTGCACTGTTCATGTCTTGTACGAGCGGTGACAATTAAAAAAATATGATTAGAATAGGCTTTTCGCCTTTATCCCACGATCATAAAACGACTGCTGATTGGTTAAAGTCTTGCCTAATCAGATGAGGCGATTTTAGAATACAAGAGATAATTTATGAACACAACAGATAAAGGGAGATTATCTATTTCAGAAAACAAGGGAAATAATTTATAAATATATTCTTGGTGCTTCATTAGAACCACACCGTTATGAAAATATAAGTTTATTTATTTATTTTTAATATGCTAGCGTTTGTTCGCCATGTTGCGTGTCTCTGTATTAAACAATAGAAACATAAAACGTCAACTATTTAGAGGTTTTCGATGCCTCGAAAAGCGTACTTTTCATGTTTCGTGTACCTAAAATGTTATATTTTGTGCTACCGTAGTTTGATACAGACACAAGCAACTTAGTGACACTCGTGTTGTAATAAGTAACATTTAGAATTAATAGAAACCCAAGAACACTTAGGAGGTTTCAGACTGCTTATGCATGTTCTATCTTTCTCAGAATACTGATCGTCTCAAACTTGCACAGAAATGGGCATCTAAGCAAATACATTTCAATCAGACACCTGCGATACGTTGAAAATCTTATTTTGCTGATCTTTAATTCAGTGTTCTCTCTCTTTTCTTTTCTTTTTTTTATAAATCAACATCGGTATTCGAATGGTTTTGTATTCTCAGGCTGACATGATCCTCGGTTCGACGACACAAATATACAGTGTTTTATGCACGCACATCTGTTCTTGATGGTAATTGTTAGTTGATCGCTTGAAGATTGTAGAACGCCTGTAAGGTTGCACTTCTGTGAAGCTAAAATATCTTTTGAGATCCAGTGAGGTTAACAAAGCGAGAAGGTCGCAAAGAAGCTTATTCCGGTTCAATAGCCGATCATTACGTATTTTTGACTCACTTCGATTGTGATCTGATAACTTAGCAAACCTCTTCTCTCTGGTAACGTGGTTATTCATTTGGTTCCATTTTCTTCCTTTGTTCCCCGCATTTTGATCCTGCCAGCTTTTCTTTGCAGAATAACAAATCCAAGCAAACGGAACTCACCGTTGTTTAAAAACTAGGTGCCATATGAAATTTCGAACTGAGTTTATGCCTGTTCACTTGAACTACCCAGTCATGATGTTTCTAGTTGGAAAAGGCGCAGTTGAAAGTCGGAGTTCACATCAACCGAAACGCTGTACAAATAACAACCAAGATGAGAATAGTAGTCCGAATAATCAAAATAACTCAAAATAAATTGTTATTCCTCTTTTTTATCAATGAAAAACTTGCGATATGAAGTCTGGCTGTCTTTCCTTTGTTACGATGATCAGAAAAAAAAAACTATGAAATTTTTTGCATGATGCTTTTGGTTAAATGTCTGTCAAAGATGTTCTTTTTGCTCGGATTCATGGTAACTTTTATTTTTCCTGCTCCAAAAATTCTTTCAACCATAAATAAAACCATGTCTTTTTTTTTCTAACAATTCTTTTTGCTTTGTAACAGAATCCGATTTTCTCTTTCTGCGCAAATTATCCCGCGAAAAGAATTCCACACCAGACACAAATGGTTTCGTATGCAATTACCCACAGGTGTTTTATTTCCACTGCATATTTGTTATTTTCTCATCTTTTCATCTGTTCGGGAGCGGCAGTCGTTTTCATCAGACATTCGAGCGAGAATTGTCTGGAAATGTTTTGTGGCTATTATGCTTAACGATTTTTCATTTTCTGTCGAAAATTCTGTAAAAACTGGACATTTTTCTGGTCTTCTTGATAGTCTCATTTGATCACGAGAGACAATGAATAAACTTTAGAGAAATGCCTGCACCATGAGTATTTTATAATTCACCGTAAAACAAGAAATGCACTATTACCAACCGCACTTCTCCTTATCCGATATTGGTTATGTTCAGTGGCAAGAAATAGCAAATGATTGGGAGCAATACAGAAAAGAACTGGCGTTATTTTAGAGTTTTTCTTCTTCTGGATTGGTTGCTTTATATCAAACATTCATAGGCTTCTCTAGTTTGCTATTTTATTCATAGCTAGGAAGATGAATTCGCATGGTTTTTCATTTTACATGCAAACATTTTCTATCATATCTGTCTGATTTATTTTTTTGTAAACGTCTTCTTTATATCAATCACAGATAGACAAGACTCAGCTGAAATTTTTGACAATCATTTTTATCGAAATGATATCACATTGACTTTTGACTCAAAACAAAATAAAAAAACACTAAATTTTCTTTACATACGCACTAAACAATGCTTTTCGCAAACTATATTAACTTAAAAAAGCTTTTTGTTAGATATTTGTGATACGACCTCGTATTTCTATGACAAGCTTTGTCCGTTGGTAAGTTGTTGTCGCAACGGCGTTCTCCCTGTTTCTTCCCTGGCTTGCGCTACATCCCAAACCATGATGACCCAAGCACGCAGGTCTTGAGCGAGATGACAGGAAAAGGCCAGCCAGTCGCGGTCAGCCGTCGAAAGCCGATAAAGCGGAAAGCGCAGCCAGATCATCTTAGATGATGGTTGTCCAGTTGCTCAGCTGTCCACCACCCGGACAGAAGTGGAGAGGTTTACATCACGAATAAATATTCCCTCCGGGTGAAGAGTTTCATGCTCAAACCATCGAAGACGCCATAGCAACAGAACAGACAGACGTTGAGTCGATCAATTTCACATGCATACACACAGACACAATCCCTATCTCTAAAATTCGACCATTTATCCAACTGCAAGTTGACAAATGTCCAATTCATATTCACAATCGAATAACAATAGGCTTCTTTTTTTTTTTTTTTTTTTTTTAAATATTAACTATGTACGTATGTTGTAGGATTAACTTGTTTGCATATTGCTTTTCAAAAGGACATCTTGTTAATTAACTATTCGTTTTCATTGTTTTGTAATTAAACTATTGTTTTCATTTTAATACAATTTTATTCGTGAATATTTTTATATCGTCGATAAATATCTTCCTGGTTCATTGAATTTTGCGGGGTTACGATTTTTTGAATATTTAATTTTTTCCCAGGCAATGCCAAGGCACGAACAAGAATAGCATACTTTTTTTTTTTTTTTTTTTCAGATAACATCTTTTTCCCCACTATGCCCAACATGCGTTTTTTTTTTTATAATTGCGTAATTCTATAAAATGGATTACATTGTGTGGGAAATAGACAAGTTAATCTATTGCACAAGGCGTATCAAATAGGCAATAGTATGTTGATCTAAGTACACCATTAAACTTCTTGGTTGGAAAAGGTTCAGTTCGCTTTTTTTTTCCCCCATCGCTTTTATTTAACAAAGATTGAATCTGGCTTATCTTTTTCTTCTTGGAAAGACGATAGCGACCAAAAAGCGGTACACGTTATTTAAATTCACGGGGGTAACACGCTCTCGTTTAGTTAGCCATGACCGGGTATTAAGTATTTTGCAATTGTATTCTTCATATTCAGAAGACGATCACTTACAACTGAAAACCCAGTACTTTATCCGTTACGCCGTATGTCTTGCGGGCAATTTTAGTATGCATTTTGAAAGCTTTAAACAAATTCTTGTTTTTAGATGTACAATTTTACTACTTTTCACAATAAATCTCCACATATTACTTCATATATTGGTGTGATTTTGACTTTATTTTGTACTTTGCCCACTTTCCCATTACAATTCTTATAAATATATTTATAGATATTAGATATGAAATTGCTTTCGTTGGTATTATTGTTTGCACTGGTACTGAACAAGCGATTACTCATTTAGCGGGGTTGGAAATAAGCAAAGAATACCAGAGAATGAAAAATGACGCTCGTACAGGATACGAACTTGCGCACCAAAAGAGAAATACGCACATGTTCACAACAGCAAACACCAAGTAGGTGTCACGATGAATTTCACAGCTCCATGCAAGGCTATTTTCTTTTGTAACATGAATTTAGGGAAGGTTACCGACATTAACCTTGCATGAACCGACATAAACCTTAAGAGGTGTATAACAGATACATAAAAAAAAGACTTAAAGAAGAACGGACATATTATTTTAAATTTTATCGATAATATTGAACAGAAATAACTTGGATGTGTTAATTCCCACAGGAGAGAACTTGAATGGCTAAAGAAGAGAACGTGAATAGCTAAAGGAGAGAACGTGAATGCCTACGCAAATGTCTAAGGTCTCTCTGTGCACAGGTTTGTCAAGATAACGTGGAAGGAG
Source organism: Euprymna scolopes (assembly GCF_053919585.1). Classification (NCBI taxonomy): domain Eukaryota; kingdom Metazoa; phylum Mollusca; class Cephalopoda; order Sepiida; family Sepiolidae; genus Euprymna; species Euprymna scolopes. Next base: position 67,378,653 of record NC_136496.1, read on the forward strand.
AATACTTTTCACTACAAGTAAACTCCCGGCTAAATATTCAAAATGCCATAGTATTTGCAGCCCAAATAAAATCTCGTCAATATGGCTAACCCACACTGGCTTTTACGCGGAATGCTGCACTTTCTCCAAGTGATGTTATTTGAAGTAATAACACTAAGCTGGGTACTCCATCAGACTAGATGAATTCTTGTCCTGGAATTGAGTAAGACCAAAACAAAGGTATATTATAACGTACTTACATGGTCAATAGGGGACTGGAAAATTATGTGTCCAAATTTTTTACTAATTCAATGTTTGGGATGTAAAGGAGAACTTTAATGGAATATTCGAATATCTATGTATCTCATATATAGGGCGATGACAACAGCATATTTTTTCCTTGTTTTGATTCTCAGGTATATATCCATTGATATCTTATATGTTTTTAAGTAGAGTGATGTGATCCTCGTTTGAGTGTGTCTAACTGTGTCGGATATATACTCGAGAGTAAAACTGTTGCTATAGTACTACTCGTATAGTGTGATCAACTGTTAGCCTCAGGAAAGGGGCCCCTTGATTCCTGAGAACTTCAACTGAAGTAAAATGAAAGAAGAGAAAATGGCATCATCATAGAATGCTTGAATAACTATCGATATGTTCAGAGAAGTCGTTTTTTTACAAATAACTCATCTCTTAAGATTCGCACCGGTTAATAATAATATCAGTATAAAACAAACAGAAGAAAATAAACAAAACAATTTTCATCTCGAAAAGAAAACTGAAAAATCGATTATCTTTCAATTTTATTGATTTCCTTCACGATCGATTTTTATTAAGTATAAAACACGAAAAAAAAAAAACTCATTTAAAAACCATCAAGTTCTTAGACTTCGTAAAATATTAAAAAAAAAAAGAACGTAACGAATACGAAAACCGTAAAAGATATTGGTCAAAATCGTTTCGCTTTTCATTTCCCTAAAATTATTTTTAAATTGCTCGTTTGAATTGGCAAGCGTGCAAATTATTGTGGCGATCGAATTTTAAATAAATTTCAAAATTCCTGAAACTTTGTTTAAATAATAATTTCAAAAATAATTCAAAGCTAGCGTTTCGTATTTATATTTGGAACAAGAGTAAATTCAAATAAACCCGTTTATCAAATATACCTCTGTATTTGCCGCCCCACGAGGGCAGAGTTAGACATGAAGTTTGTTTTTATGTGGAGAAAATCAAGCTCCCCTAAAATGGACACTGAATTTGAGGAAAAAATAAAAATCACCTCAGTCTAGAAAAAGATGAAGTTTAGTATCGGAACAGATACGACACTTTGCTCATGGCCAAAATGGTCGCTTATTAAGTTATCAAATTAACTACATATTAGTTCAAACATTTATGCCGATCATGATTTATTATCTTAGGACATCACAGTAAGTAGAAAAACAAAAGAACGACCCCATTCGATTATGCAAGGGGAATCCCCCGTGTATATCTACCGTGGGAAGATATACACGAGGGTCAGGAAAGTTAGATTGGAAATTCAGTGCCTAAGAGGAGGAGCATTCCGGATTAAAAGAAAAGTGCATGGGCAGCTTCATCGGCACTCCCTGGCAGGGGCGCCTCAAGCGATTCACAACAAACTAACTCCTTTATCAAAGAGAAAAGATAAGGCATCGGAAGGTGGATCTCTTAGAACTGTACAGGACCAGCAGCATAGCGCAATCAGTAGTGAAAAGGTCATTGCAAGAATTGTCTAGACTGTTGATTTTGGTGCCAAGATGATAATCCCAGCGACACCGAGACGCATGCAATCCGCGCGTTTAGCGATAGAAAGTAAATTCGTATGAATTGAACATTGTACGACTTTTTGATCGACTCGATCCGGTTGTTGGCTTTGATTAACCCGATTCTTTCTAGAATAAGGTACTTACATGAGAGTTCACGTGAAGGTTGCCAACATCCATAGTGAAAGTAGTCACATAGAACCGACAGGATTCGAACACTGTACACTCAAGTCGTCAGTTTGCGTCGTTATCCATTTTCCCACCACTTACATTTCAACGATGAAACAGCTATTTCCACGAATGCCGCTCATCTAAAACCTTTCACACGATTTTATTAGTACATTACATTGTTGCATATATATATATATATATATATATATATATATATATATATATAATTTGTTTTTAACTCATTTCAAAGTGTTTTTTAACATATTTCATTAACTGTTTGCTCATATTATAAGCTCTATTTCCTATTTGGTTTTATCGAGCTTTTATATCTGGCTGAGATAATTTTATAAATATTAATTCTTTAATATTTATAATTTACTTTAATTTTACCATCTTGGATCATTTTGGTAAATTTAATTGTAATTTTCATTTTATATATATATATATATATATATATATATATATATATATATATATATATATATATATGGTGATTGAGTAGAATAGTGATGCTTTAAAACATTATTACGTACTTACTTGTGAGGAGAAAATTTCAATTTTTCCCCCGATTCCGATACAATTTCCGATTCTGATTCTTTATAAATCTCTAAATATTTAACAATAGAGTTATTTCTTCCCGACTAGCGTAAGAAACGCGTTGGGTATGCAGATATTTTCTCAAACGTAAAAATACACTTGTGGGGGATTTCTGTAGATACTCGTTTTACTGCTAGTTTAAAAAATTAATAAATATCTATTATTTTATCATCATTATCAGCAGTGGAATATTTTGCTTTAAAGAAAATCAAATAATAAAAAAAAGTCAGTTAAAAGAATTGCCTTTGGCATCGGAAAATAAGCATACAGTTTTTTCGATACCGATTCCGATACCTCCAAAAGCTCCGATTTTTCCGATTCCCAATTCCGATTAATCGTCCCACCAGTACTTACGTGTCATATTGAAATTTGTATAAATCCCAAAAATTCTGAAAAATGATCCAGAAGTAATATACTTAAAATAAAAATCAACCCCAATTACATTCCGACATTTTTTGCGCTTAAAAATAAAGGATTGTAATTATTTAATCAAAATGATCGATTGTAGTTACCTCCTCCTGTAATCTTGCAAACAGTAAAACATATGATAAAACTATAAATCGATAAACTCAATAAATTTTAGTGTTACTTGTAATTATTTTTCTACTGAATCAGCTTTCGTACATTTTGGAATTCATACTAATTTCGACATGACACATAAGTACGTAATGCTTTCACTTGAAATGTGTTAGTTTAAAACATCACTGTTCTATACAATCATCAAATCCATTTTATACAACATCAAAATCGAGTGAAATGTTTTAGATGCACCAATTATTTTAATAAATAATCGACCAGGAGTGAATGGTACAAATAATGATACTTCTATAGGAGAGGATCCATATTAAATCGAATGTTTCCGATTGCGATTTACAGGACAGACTGGAAATGGTCGAGTAGTCGCCGAATAGTCACTTAGTACCAACATTAAATGAAACTACTTCATTTTTGTCCTTACTTAAGGTGAGGATCGATTAGCTCCTCCTTTCCCTCTGTGTTAAGAATGGGTTTAATAATTTTTTTTCAAATCCGTAAGCGAATCCACTTTACATTATTGGTATTTCTTTATATAGAGTTTTCTAAAAAAAAAGTGTTTTAATTTTTTTAATTTATTTGTTTTGAGGCGATAAATTTTCTTTTAAACCCTAATCTAGTATCGTCTGTCTTTTCATCCTTCAATTCATAAACTGCTTCAGTTTTTTTTTTTTTTTTTTTTTTTTTTTTTTGTTCCATTAATATCTGTTGGGAACATACAAACAAATATAGGTCCTCTCAGAACACAAAAAATAAACAAATCAAATCTTAAAATTTTTGCGTCATTGACACAAATATTTTCTTTATCTTGTTTGAATATTTTGCAAAATGTATCCTTCAAAAATAAAAATAAAATAAATAAATAAATAAAAATAGTGCATCCTTTTCACTGTTAAAAATGGGTTTAATAATTTTCTTCAAATCGGCCATAATTCAAATTTATTTCTTTTTTATTTTCGAGGAAGTTATTTTCATTTTATTCTATTTATTTTATTTTATTTATTTTTTAACATGGAGAGGCTAAAAATGTTAATCATAATCTAATCTGATTTTGCATTCGTATGCTTTAGTGTCTCCTGTCTTTTTACATTTTTCGCGGCTTTCACATCGTAAGCTGCTTCGGCCATATCCGGTTTGTTTCGTAGATCTCAATAGGAAACATTCGGGGAATGCCCACTAAGCACTCTCCTTGAATGTTTAATGCCTCTTTCTGGACAGGGGTTTGTCAGGGTAACCTGGTATGAGGATACATTTCACTATTAGTAAACCCTGACTAAGTATTCAAAATCGTGATATTCGCGGCTCAAATAAGAGCTCAGCATAGCTAATTCACAATGACTTTTACGAAGACTGGTGCATCTTTAAGTGAGGTTGCCTATAGTAACATCACTAAGCTGGATACTCTATCAGACTAGATGAATTATTGTCCTGAAATCTAGTAAGATCAAGGGACCGCAAGAAAGATATACTATAACATATTTAGATGGTCAAATGGGGAGAGGAAAATTAATATTCTTAATATCTTTACTAACTTAACATTTGGGATGTAAAGGGGGTTTAATGGAATATTATGTATCTCATATAGAGAACACGTGTTAGCCTTTAGGGAGGGCCCCTTGATATTTTTTAGAATTTCAACTGGAGAAAAATGAAACAAAAAAGGAGCGATGTCGATTTTTTCCTAAAAATAACTGACACGAGTTTTTATGTTTCGATATATTTGTGGCAAAGGCCTTCGGGTACAGTTTATTATTTTGTCACAAATCCAAGCAATCCTATTATGCAAGTCATACACTCAATGATTTACATTGCGTGACTTGCACTTTGCTTGTCGTAATTGGTTGACAATTTATTTTCTATTGCACTAAACGGCAACTATAGTATTTTATCTTTATATTATATTAAATAACATCGACGAAATATAAGTTTCGTGTTCGACCAACCCTAATTCCGCCACAAGCAAACAATCTGGATTTCCTTACAAAACCAGCAATAAGCGAAACACAAAAATGAAATATAGTTAAAACCAATTCGAATTTTATATTAATAGATTTTGTCCGTTCATACGTCACGGTTTTGAGCATAATAAAATATATTGCGGAAGTTGTCTCTTTTCAAAATATCGATGGTTTTTAACAACTTTTAGAAATGAAGAATATTGCATTAATAATAAATTCCTAATAAATAAAGCGAGTGCTATAACTAGAAATTAAAACAAGATCTTTCAGTCTAGGAGGCTACCAACTGAGCACTTTGAACTTTCTTATAAATACGATGTAAAACAGTGTATAACGTTGTACAGCCTTTTTAATGGTTACAAATAATCTTCATGTAACATGGCCGTTACATTTTAACATGGTCGTTACATTTTAACACGGATCCGACGTTGTGTATGAAAGTCTTGCAAAGAAACAAAAGAAAAAGAATTAAAATCGAGTTTTTTTTGTTTGTTTTTTTTACTAAAAAAAAAAGGGGGGAATTTATTAAAGGTATTTCATAATCACATCACTGCCACATATTTCCCAAGCCAGCGACAATATGGTCGTGTCTCTACTTTTTCTCTCCGGGTCAATTAAGTTTTCTTTTCCGCAGCTACAGCCAGCTGCTATGTCTACAGCTCGCCCCCACGGCACACGGTCGTCCGACAATTTTGTTAAATTTCGGAAGTCTAACGAATCCTGCATCTTGTTTAAAATTCCCTATGACACAGACACGTCCTTTTCATATCGCCACGTAGTTAAAAACCTCTTCGCGCCGACACATAGTCAAAAAAAAAAAAAGAAAAAGAAAAAAGAACTCTCCCGTGCCGACACGTGCTTTTTGTTTTTTATCTTTTTTATTTCTTCCTCTACCTCCGCTGTCCCGTCACCTCTCTCCACGACTTGGTCATTTGCATACGTAAGATGTCGCTGATGCTACACACGTGTTACTAGCTTCGTTACAATAATATTAACCAAATAATTATAATTTGGCGTGATGTCATAAGTTTAATATACGTCATATTTTAAAATATGAATTTTTTATTTATATAATAATAATAATAATAATAATAATAATAATATATATATATATATATATATATATATAAACATAAATGCATATATTTATATATAGTGGAATTAATGGGCACTACGAAAAATTAAAGATGGGTGGATTTGTTGCAAAATAATTTTGTCATACTTTTTGGTCTCTTTGCTGCTTATGTTTGAATTTGGTAATGAATTGTACATCTCGGTCCATTTATGGAGACGAACGGGAACAAGTCTTGTTGACTGGAAATTGTGATGTTTATGCCTTTATGTGAAACAAGGTTTTTATTTCGTGAGCGGCTGCTGCGTTTGTACGAACGTCAAAGTAAGCCACTGATTTTAGTACATCCCTATCCCACTTAGTACAGGCAGATAAAGAAGTGAAAGAAAAGAGGAAAGAGTAAGCTGAACGGAGAAAGAATGAGTAGCTTTAACAAGGTAGTATTTATTTGTTTATTTATTTTTACGTTCGTCTGTATCGCATCCGTACTTACACTTATATCTTTATTTAGGTTGTTATAGGGATTCCAGCAGCGGTTCAAGAATGGAGGTTGGTTCCTTGAGGTGCCCTTACTGAGAAATAACGACGGATCCATTCTCAACTATTTTTGTACCAGACTTGAGTGCATTCGAGACGGTGGGGGGAGGTCTTGTTTCACCACCTTACGGCATTGAGCCACAGTTTGCTATACTGGGAAACCAGTAAATACAAAGATTCAATAGAAAACGAAGATATGATAATATTCTTTCGTCTCTGGTTTTCCATTGTTAACCTATAAATTGGTTAACATCGCAAATGGATTAAAAAGATCCAATTTATATTCGGATTACTATCCTTATTTTGATTATTTTTTTCATAACATTTCGGTCGATCTAATCTCCGACATTCTTCAGTTTCAAGTTCGATTGGAAGGTTCCCAACTTCGAAAGTATGGACTTTAAGAAGATCGTAGTTTACATTGACCGAAATGATGTAAAAATAACAACCAAGATTAGAACAGTAATCTATCTATTAATATGATAGCGTGTGTTATTCTGTGCCACGCTTACATCCGGGTCGTTTAATTGTTATGTACTTCCATTTCTTGTAATAAATAATTTTACCAAGAATTCTTCATAAGTTTTGGTTTCAGTTCGATTATAGCTGATGGCACTTAAATCATCTATATCTTTTTTTTATATAAAAATGTTTACCAAGAATTCCTAAATTTTGGTTTCGATTATAGCTAATGGCACTTCAATAATCTATTTATTAAACATAATTTTATCAAGAATTCTTCATAAGTCTTGGTTTCGGTTTCAGCTAATGGCACCTTAGTAATTTATTTTTTTTTATAAAGAATTTTATAAAGAATTTTTCATAAGTTTTGGTTTCGGTTTCGATTATAGCTGAAGAAACTAAAGTTGTGTGATTGTGTGTGAGAGAGAGAGTGAGTGAGATTCGGTTTTGATTCAAGCTGATAAACCCAAGTCATATAGATATATTTTTTATTTTTGAAATCGCAACTTTATAATATATACAAATCAATAGAACATTAACTTTATAATAATATATACGAACTTTGCAAGAATTAAAATATCATATTTAAGCGTATTTTACGATCTGGCTATGCCGGGCGTCCCCGTCCATGCTAGCTTGGATAAATACTTTTGCAGTTTTTATAAAATAGCTACAATAATATCAGAGCTTCTCCATTGACGCTGAATATCTACAGAATGCTAACATCAATATATTACATATGACTCAGTCCCATGTGGAATATCCACAGGCCCCGCTAGTCCAAATAATTAGAATAATACAAATTATTCAATCTTATCTAAAAAAAAAAAAAAAAAAAAAAAAAAAGTCCATACACGATGTATAGACTTTTGGACTCTTCTTCGTTATCATACCGAAAATCGAAATATTGAATTTCTAGTAAACCTAATTGCCATGTCACAGTAATGGACATATTAAAAATTTATGAAAAAAGATAAGTTAGAAAAATAATTATTAATGAAAATAGTGTTTGAAGACAATCAGCGAAAATTAAGTTTTGCAGAAATAAGAAACCGGAGAGTTTGAATCGTTATAAAAAGGATGTAATCATTTTCTGAAAACTGAAAATCTTAAGCCAATTTAGCAAAACTCAATTTTCGCTACTTCTCTTTGAAAACTGTTTTCTACCTCATCGGTTTTCGTAATTTTGGGGTGCAACATGTCAATCAAGTAGATGCCATTGGTGTTACTTGAAATTCAATATTTCGAATTTCGCTAGAAGAAAAATCGGCTTTTGTTTTATTTTCGTCTAGAACCCGCATCTTTATTTCTTCCAGAATTTAAGCGTGACAAACTAAGGCAGATATTCCAACCTTAAGCATGACAGATCAACAACTGACGGTTCGCTTTCGAGCTAGGATAAAAATGTAGTAACTGTTCTTTCTTAGATCAGAGAAGGAAATTATCAAGTCATTTTCATAGAAAAGTCTCGCTACTAATGATAAAGATATGCGTCGTGTTAAAGTATAGTTGTGTACAAAGTGAAAAATTGGATGTAGGGATCTGGGTTTTCCTTATTCTAAAACCGAACTGTTTAACTTTGCCCTCATGGGGATGTAAGTCAATAGAACTAGACTATACTAATTCACAGACCGAGAGTGTATTTCTAATCACTAATAAATGGCCTTTTTTTTTTTTTTTATTATTTAATTATTTTTATTATTATTATTATTATTTCTTCTTCTTCTTCTTCTTCTTCGTCGCTTGAGGATTCGTTTTATTTCGTAGTGTCCTAAAATGCCTGAATTATTATGCAGGTCGCGACGAACCCCCCCCCCCTGCTTGCTTTGATGGGTACTTCTTTTTTTTTCCGAATCGGTCACGTGTGTATTTTATTCGAAAGTGGAGTCGAGACTGTCACTACCACCACCCCTTAAAACTGGTCCCGCCTCTAGTGCACCCATCCATTATAGATGAGCGAGCAACAAAAAAAAAAAAAAAAGAAAAAAAGAAAGCGCCGGTCAAACAACAAAAAAAACAAAAAAACTTGCTAATTCAAGGACCGTCCCACCCTTCATCCCCGTGTGACGCCAACGCGTGCGAATCCGGGATTTATCACTTGGGTTTATACACTGTCCGGAAGAGAAACGACGACGCTCTCTCTGCAAAGTGGTTTCTGTCTCACCTCTCCTATAATTTCTGGATTTTTCGCTGACGGATGGGCAACATAGTAAACAAAAGAATATAAACAGAAAAAAATAAATAACTCGTTGCATTTGATCCTTACAATTTAATTTTTATTTCGTTTTGGAATTTTCGATTGATTTTTTTAAACTTAATATTCAATAGTTTTAATTGTAAGTGTTGCGTGTTGCGTTGCGACCCCATCCAACACATATCCCCACCCCTTTAATCGTTATTCGTTTCTTTTTCCCACCATTTCTATCTCGTCAAGAACAGTAAAAAAAAATAATAATAATTAAAAAAAAAAAATAATTTAAAAAAAACAAAAAAAAAACGCGAGGAATAAATACAATCAATGAGGATGGTAAGTTTTTTTTCTTCTTTTCTTTTCTTTAAATATTCTATCGTGGTTACAAGTGAAAAAACGGTGAGATACCGGCACAGCGGCTCACACATACGCACGAAAGATCTGACACACTCACAATCATACATTAACGCAGACACTCATGGGAACGAAGGGACATATTTACCATTAGACGAAGTTTTCCAATTCAGTTTTGAAATATAGATATTAATAATACAAAATTCTTTAAGACAACTAGATTTGTATTATATATATATATACTTTTTGTGGTATATTTATAGCTCTAGTATTGTACTGCTGAGCTATTTTAAAGAACTTTGTATTAATATCAATTTGAATACTAAATTGGAAATGTTTATTCCAATGGTAAAATACACACACATATATTAGTGATGGGACGATTTCAATATTTTTCTCAGATTCTGATTCTTTATAAATCTACATATTTAGTCGTATAGTTGTATTTTTTTTCCCCGATCTTCAAATAAAGACTGTTTGAATAAAACTTCTAAAAAAAAAATTTAAAAAAAAAAAAAGTTTCATTCTATACGGTTTTGTTCATCCGTAGATAAAGACATGTCAGACGTCACTTTCGTCAAATGGTTTTGTAAACAAAGGAAGACGAATCGGTAATCTCCAAAAATACCGTTATGTAACCTCCGAACTTCCTAAGATGCACTTTATCGAGCTCTGGAATCTATACGAAACTTTGAACTACAAATTACCCATGGCTGACGAAACGAGAACAATCTACTAGTGATGGCACGATTCCAATATTATTCCCGATTCCGATACAATTACCGATTCCGTACCAAATTCCCGATTCCGATTCCAATTCTTTAGACATCTACATATTTAACTATATAGTTGTATTTTTCCTCCGATTACTGTAAAATACACACATGCTAAATGTGCAGATATTTTCCTAAACATAAAAATATACTTGTGGGGGATGATCTATCGATTTTAGCTTCACTGGTGGTTAAAAATCAATAAATATATATTATTTTATCAATAAAACTTCTAAAAAAAAAAAAATTAAAAAAAAAAAAAGTTTCATTCTATACGGTTTGTTCATCCGTAGATAAAAAACAATGTCACTTCCGTCAAATGGTTTTGTAAACAAAGGAAGACGAATCTTCAAGATTACCAAACACACATGCTAAATGTGCAGATATTTTCCTAAACATAAAAATATACTTGTGGGGGACGATCTGTCGATTTTAGCTTCACTGGTATTTTAAAATCAATGAATATTTATTTTATCATTATTACCAGCAATGGAAGATTTAGCTTTAAACAATTAAAAGAATCGTTTTGGTATCTGAAAATCCGTACAAATTTTTTCCGATGCCCTCAAATATTCCGATTCCCGATTCCGATTAATCGTCCCAACACTAATATATATATATATATATATATATATATATATATATATATATATATATATATATATATATATATTAGCAGAATACCCGTCCAAGAACGGGTAAATTAATTCTGCGAATAGAACAGTTTTGAACCACTTTCATGTGCCATTAAGGAAATCAAATATAAAATAGTATGCTACTTAACTTTGTTCAACATTAGAATAAAGATTCTTGACAAAGTTCATTACATGATTTTTGTTCTTTAAAAATGTCTAAAATTCAGGACTAAACGCTTAAAGGAGCCTTAAAAATATGTATGTATTCATTTACCACACCTCAACTTTATGTTGCAAAAAAATACGTAGAGACGTTTTAAATGTTCATGTGTGAATTGCAAAGTTGACAAAAGATTTGTACTAGCCTTTATGGTATAGTACACGGATCGCCAAGGCTAGTATGAACCTTTATTTCAGATTTGAATTAAATTTGATCCATACTCATTAGACATCAATTAAGATTACATAAATTAAAAACAAGAATTGTGGGTGTGGGAATGTGCGAGGGGGGGTTAGCGCTGCTGATGGTGATCATCTAAAAAAATCATCTACATCATCTAATTCTAAACCATCTCTACCACCACTACATCTTCTTGGGTTCTTATTCGCTATTTTTAATTTATTCAGAATATCTTGAATGTTTTTATTATGTAAATATTACTTTTATTAGTAACCTACGGAACTTTCACCAGTCCACCACCACCACACGACACTGACTCAAGTAAGAAAAGAATATAGTTCAATGTTATAAAAGTATTTAAATAGGTTGTAACCCGGATACAAGAGACTTATCCGGGGGGGGGGGCATACAACTATATTATATCCGGGTTACAACCATAACCTGATTTCTTACATCCGGGTTCCCCATACTTCCGTTCAGTCTGGAAAGACAAAGGATACCTCTTAGGGGCAGTAGCGCGTGTAATTGTGAGGCAAGGGTTGCGCAATCACCAACCACACCTCTCCTGAATCGGCACTGTTTGAGTCCAGTGGCAAGGAGAAGACCAGGACGACTGGAAACAATGCCGAGATAAGCGGAGAGCACATACAACACCTGAAAGTTCCAAATGGTCGCCCATTAAGTACTGGCCAGGTCCAACGTTGCTTAACTTCGGTGATCCAGCGGGAACCGGTGTGTCAACGTGATTATGACATCCAGGTTACTCTGTACATTAACACAGGCTCTACTTTGGGACCAGAAAAAATCTCTCTTATATCCGTTTTTCTTACATGATGGTCTCTTATATCCGGGTTACATATATATATCTGTCTGGTAGCTAAGAATATTGAAATGTTCATATCTTTGATTCTATGGGACGAAACTGCATGACAAATCTGCAGGCTTTTTTTTTTTTTTTTTTTTTTTTTAAAGATTATAATACTATTCTATGGTTAAAATTTTATGACAATTGGTAAAAAAGAAAACAAAAAAAAAAACTATATTTCCAAATCAATAAAATATGCCCAAATTTACCTACATTTGTTAAATAGTCTCCTGGCAAGCCAGTTTTGTTTTGTTGCTTTGGGATGAATTTTTCTAACTTTTTTTTTCTCGGTTGTCTCCCCTGTGACCTTGCCAGGCCACTAATATATATTCATATTTGAATGTTTACGCAATTGTTTGGCGGGATATTTTATTTGTTGAAACAATGTGGAGTTTAAAAGTTGTTTTTTTTTTCTATTGTATTTATTATACGAAATGTGAGTTAACGTTCGTTTCTTTACAGCATGTTTTCCTATATATACTTTAACAACACAAAATACATTCTAAAATGTAGTTTAATTTTGGGCTTATATATATATATATATATATATATATATATATATATATATATATATATATATATATATATATAAATCTTGGGCTTATATAAATTTATAATACAGTTCGTTAAATATTAGATAATTTGATCTAAGTTATTATGGTTAAACTTTTATTATATTTATTTATCTAATTTATAAAACTCACTATGTCGGCCTGTCTCCACATTTTTAAACTATCTCTTACGAAACTAAAAGTCGCATAGGGGTACTAGGTTTATTTGTTTACGTTGTTATAGGTTAATGTTTATGTGCGCATGCGCAACCGGATGTAAACCGGAAAGTGAGTTACATCACTCGTTACAAGGTCATTTGAGTTTTATAATTATATAGATATATGAAATCTGGACAAATCAAAATATCACATGTAAGCATATTTTACGACCGGGCAAATTCGGGCAAAGCCGGCCCCCACCCCGCTAGTTAGCTCATAAATCTAATATGGCTGATGCTTGTCTATGATAAAATACTTATTTTCTTGTAGAGACTAAGTTCTATGCATGAGGGATGTAAAGTTTTTTTTTTTTTTAAGTTACTTCCGGAGTCGATCCTTAGTCTTTTGAAGTGCTGCTGCGTGAATAAAAGATATTTACTAGTTACATGTTTATTTTTGTTTGTACGCGAAACGGTTGTCAACTTGCACTGGATTGTTTTGAATTTGAGGAGGAAAAATCAATAAAGACTTGGACGATTGTTTACTTGGAATTAAACGAAATTTACATATGTACCAAGAATTGTTTAGTTAAATGTAAATTTGTGTATGATCGTTTCAAAGACTATATCAACTTTAATATACAATCTTATCAGCAGCACAAGAGAGAGGGGGTGACACCAAGTTTACATTTAAATGAAACCATCATAACCCATTTTTTTTTAATCGAATCGATGGATAATTGGAACAATAATCTAATTTCGTTTCTCCACTTACACACTTTAGTTCTGGAACATAACTTCTCTTCTCTTGAACTGACGATATATCTGAAGTATTTAAACTTTTCGTAATTCTCTTATCTTTTTCTAATATAATCATTAGATGATTAGTTATCATCCATTGTTATTTTCGTGTTCTGACTTCAGATTATTATTCCTTATATAAATTCTTGATTTCACTTAGTAGAAAAAATTTCAACGGTTATCTACGTTATATTTTCCTTCGTCTGTCCGTCCGTTTCACTTTTTTTTCTTTTTTTTTTTTTACGGAAATAACTGGCTGAAATTTTGTACGAGCCTTTATGATAAAGTGCATCGAACTATGCATTGTGGTATCCGTCGGATGCACAGTTATGGATTAATAGGGATTAGTATCCAATGCAAAAATAAACACAAATTTAACGATATTCTATCATCAGTTTAGCATTAATCATTCATTCTAAGTCAACGTGCCATAAGTTTTGTCCGCTTTTAACGGGTATGTCTAGTTTAATAAGAGTTTAATGTTTCTTTATAATATTACACAAATTGAGATGAACACACTACCTCCGGTTTCAAGCTAACAGAGTGGACCCAGGCTAAAAAAATACATTTAATTCGCATTTTGTTGAATTCAATCAGTACACTAGCAAATAGATACCCAAGTGTTTTCGAGATTGTGTGTGGTTTTCTTATTTTTAGGGGGATTTAAAGAAAACGCTTCAAGAATTTTGATTTAAAAAAAAAAAAAAAAAAAATTAGAAAAAAGGGCCAACCAATTCCGATCAAATTATTTTTCTGTTTAAAATTTATTTGGAGTAAACGAAACCGGAAGCAAAATGATTTAAATAGCGACTCAGTGCTGTCGAGGAAAGGGAGGGGTGGTGTTTGTTTAATTAACGAAATGGCGACCTTTGACCTTTATGTACTGGGTGGGCTTCGCGTTTGTTTGTTGGTTTTAGATGCGTTGACGACCCTGTTTTGTCTGTCAGTTAGGCTTCAGTTTGACATAATACTTTCCTCGGTCTGTCGCTGTTTGACTGAATCTTTCGTTCGTCCTTGTAAGACATTCGCAGTTAGAACTCATTTTCTATCACAATAGAAAACAGACAGTTGTTTTCTCCCCCCTTCCACGTGCCTAGTATCATGCGGATTTTCCATGGACACGGTTTTACAGAGGCTTCCCGCCAGTGGAATGCATCATTAGATGACTGCTTCCCTGCTGATTACAACTTGGTCCGTATCATTTAGATTATTCGGACAACTTTTATCATATTGAGTGTTATTTTCACAACGTTTCGGCCAATGTAACCTTCTTTAGGTGTATGTCGGCAATCTGCATCGAATTTCGAACGGAACCCTTTAATCACCGTTCCGTCAGCCAAGTACTTCGCAATTGTATCTTGAGTATCGCACGCACTGATAATTGAGCCTTCAACCTCAAAAAAAAAGTGTCGCTATTACTGAATTTTACCAAATACGTAGGCGTTATGCCAGAGGTTCCCATCTCAAAAGTTTAGGAACGTAATACAACTTGGTCGTTTTCAAATCGCATTCAAATCAACAAATTCTTGTCATAAACTGTTCAATAAGAAATCAAACGTAGTTCATACCATTGAATAATCTTAGTACTCCCATAGTGTTCCTCACCTTTCGATTGCGGCTGATAATCGTCTTAAACTTCAACTCCAACATAAACAAGTTCTTGATGAACCGCCCCCCTAAGTAATCCAATTTACAAAATTCCCACTACTTATGTTTACTACGCTATAATCACATTGACTAATGTATACCCATTAACCCTTATTCTCGAGTGGCCTCCGGGCCTTGATGAGTGGTAATTCCTGTATATATATATAAAAAACAATAACTTATCTTTAAATAGTTCTTGGCCTGGATATGTGCTGAGACAATAGTAAAAAAAAAAGTTTCTTGATTGCTACTGATTGAATGATCGCATATTAAGGATATCCTGTCGCATCGTCGCAATATCGCATACCTGTTGTGGTTTCACTAATACTTGCACGGAATATGGAGCGATGAACTTATTGCGTTTTTACCCACTCAGCGTAAATAGCCATGACAAACTCTATCAGCGAAATCTCACCCCTTCACTGTAAAGGTCCCCCAGATATCGAACACTTTTTTTTTCACTTTAATAGCCTCTTTTCTCGGGCCGCTTGCGTTTAGAATTATTTTCCTGTTCCCTCGACTGTACTAAAATGTAATGTGGACAAAGGCCTTGCTGCATAACTCCCTGCTTAGAATGCCCAATTTAACAGTAGCGTCTCGTTTGGGGTGAATAACAGTTAAAAAAAAATGGCCGTTCTCGTTGATTGGTGGATGCTTGTCGACATTGTTTAATATTGTCGTTTGTGTTTATGTTAAACTTTTTACTCCTTTTCTTTTCCTTTGTGTGCCATTGTTTCCGCGTTAATTTGTCGGACGTCGCAATAATAAGGAAGACAAGAAAGGTCAGACATTATCGAATCCAGGTTAATTAAGTCAGAATAATTGACAGATTTCATTTAACCTCTAATCTTCACTCCGATTTCATCTAACAACAACAAAAGCAACAACATAACACTTGAGGTCTCAAAAATAAAAATAAAAAATTGATGGCCAGTTTTGTTTTTTGTTTGTTTGTTTTTTTTTGGGGGGGGGCATGAAACTGATTTGAGTGTAAGTTTAAAAATTGTGGATAGCAATAATTAATAATCACCAGGGAGGAAACAAGTGCTTTTGTGCCCTTTCCTAATTTTAAAATGGGGAAGGTTCACCTCTGACCTCTCATCTTCCGCCCCTTTCCGTTGAGGGCAGCAACAAGTTAGTTGTTCTCTTTCTTCTCCTTGGTAAAGCCATCATCCAAACAACTGCCCCACTCTAATCGACTTCAATGGTTCAACGGTTTTTATTAACGATTATCCCCCAATCCACCCATCCATTGCCATTTTGAATGTTTTTGTCTCCTACCTCCCCGGGCTTGGATTTTTTGTTTCCACCGTTCTTTTGTTTGGGCTGCCATTTTGATATTTGTATTTGCCTGTTGACTTGTCCTCTCTCTCTCTCTCTCTCTCTCTCTCTCTCTCTCTCTCTCTCTCTCATATTATATATATATATATATATATATATATATATATATATATATATTCATAAGGGTTCAATAATACTATTACTACTAGTCATAGCCCCTCTTGATAAACTCTTCTAATCTTGTTCTTTCTTATCTACGAACGGCGTAACGTAGAGTGAGAGAGAAGGTAGGAGTAGAGATTTTTGCCCCCCCCCCCGAGAAAGAAGCACTTTTCTCAATAACCACGCTTTGGATTTTTTTTTTTAATTTTGCACAAACATTAGTCATGGTGAAAGTAAATTTTTCACTCGTGGAGGGGGACCTCACATGCTCGGCTTGTTTTGTTTGTCTTTTTAATTACTTGAGATCACTTATCAAGGTTCGGAGGTCACTCTAGAGTAAAGGTAGACGGTGTTATATAAAAAGGGCTGCCCAACAAGAACTTGAGAACGACAATATTATAGTTAGTTATGAAGCAACCCCACAATATTGTGTTCCTCAGACAGTTCTAGGAAAGAAACTTTTCGTGAAATTTTCGTTTAGTTTTAAGCACAGATAGAGTGGGGGAAATTGTTGGCAGTTTTTTGGCTAGATAACTTATAAACTAATAGCAGGGGTGTCAAACAACATACAGTGGAAGAGGATGAGAGTGATAGAAACTCGGCAAGAGGTGAGTTAATTACAGATTACAACTAATTAGAACAATTAAAATGGAGTTTTTTTTTGGGGGGGGGGTCAAACATAAACTCAATTCCTAAACTTAAAATATTTTAGCATGTATTTTTGTGTTACTAAAATATATAGCAAAAAAAAAAAAACACGGCTTTAGTATAATACTAGACGTACTGGCGATTCATCGGGTCATAATCACTAGTTATTTTAATTTTGATTTCATTCTAATATTCATAAACTGTCACATATGTATATATAAAAATAGGTTTATAGATGGCAAAACAATGCAGAGATGTAACGGATAGATTCAAACCGAAACAACTTAAGATATAATAGTGGAACCCGCTATGCAGTTTCCATTTATTGATTCAATTCATGAGTGTATAATTACACATATATGTAATATTTTACATATATGTTCTTACTGGCAATGGGTGGTTAAGTGGCATATCCGTGATGTTATGTTTTGAGACGTCTTCCCTTCGTCAGACGTGGTTTCGACTTTCAATTGTGCATTATGGAGCCTATTGTAGACGGAGCTATTCCGCGAAAATTGGAAATAAATTTGTTTCAGATTGTCATTATCGGGCGTGTGCTGGGACTCGATATTATATATATATATATATACATATATATATATATATATAATATTAATATTAATATTTAACCTTAAATATTTATTTTTGTATTATTAACTGATCTTTATTTTTTTTAATTACTGCGGTTCTGCTAGACCGAGCTATACTGTAGAAATTGGAAATCAACTTGTTTCTTTTATATGCACATTAAACAAAGCTTCAAACAAACTACTTTAACCTGTTTTAATACACTTTGCGTAACTAAAAGTAATTCTCTATACTTTTGCATCATATTTAGTAGTAGTAGTAGTAGTAGTAGTAGTAGTAGTAGTAGTAGTAGTATTCGTAATGTAGAAAGCGCTGTGGAATTTCCACGAGTCTTAATTATTATTCTTGTAGAAAAAAGTAAGACTTTCGCTTCACACATATATCGGTACACACCATAAACCCGTATGTAAATTAGTTAGTGACACTGAAAAGTCACTCTTAAATGCTCGCGTAGACACTTACAAATATTAGAGACTTATTGAATCAATATAGTGAAAGGACGCGAGGGAAATATTTATCGCAAAGCTAGATGGGTGACTGCTTCAGTTAATTATTAATTATGGCTAATTAGAAAGTATAAAACAGATTTTCTTTTCAAACATAATTCAATCCCAGAATTAAAGTATAGTTTTTGCGTGTATTGTGCTTGTAAAATATATAGGAAACCAGCCTTATGGAAATAAATATTTATCAACGCACATTTAGCATAATAGATAATAATTAATTTTATACGGCATAATCACGTTGACACACTAGCTCTTGTTAGATTACCGGGGTTAAGTGACATTGAGCTTGGCCACTACCAGATGGGTGGATATTTGGAAACAACAGTCACTGCTTCAACCAGAACTTGCTCCCATACTTACGAAACTATTTAAGCGCTGCCTTAAGGAGAAGTGCTTTCCGACCCCCTGGAAGACCTCATCAGTTTGCCCTGTATTTAAGAATTCAGGTGATAAGTCATCTCCCTCTCAATACAGACCAATAAGTCTTCTCTGTGTTATGAGTAAGTTACTGGAATCAATATTAAATAGAGAAATAGTCAACCACCTCAGCAGAAACAACCTTCTTAGTGACACACAATATGGTTTCCGCTCTGCAAGATCTACCGCAGATGTGCTGACGGTTATATCCCACAGGATTAGTGAATCTCTTGACAAAGGCTTCCTTTCTAGGGCAATTGCTCTTGACATATCAAAGGCCTTTGACAAAGTATGGCATAAGGGTCTACTTCACAAGATTTCCAGCTACGGTATAACTGGAAATGTTTTCTCAATCATTAAATCATTTCTCTCCGATAGGCTCATAAGAGTAGTGGTAGATGGACAAAAATCGGAGGCCTGCAATATAAATGCTGGAGTCCCTCAGGGGTCAATCCTGGGCCCAACTCTCTTCCTGATCTACATCAATGACCTCCCTAAACACATACTTAAATCATTCGTTGACATCTATGCTGATGACACGACCATCTACGGCAACACACCAAAGGCTGTAAATGACGAAGTTCTCTCGGATTCTCTCTCCTCTGATCTCGAGCGCGTGGTTCAGTGGGGGAAGATGTGGCTAGTTACCTTTAATGCATCTAAAACCAAACTCCTATCCTTACATCATCAACGCTCTGATCCCCAGCTGGCATCAATTGTGATGGATGGCTCTCGTCTGGGTGAGGCCCCGTGTTTTGACAAGCTTCTGGGTTTGACCTTTACTCCTGATCTGAAATGGAACACGTACATCAAGTCTGTTGCCAAGGTCGCAGGAAAGATGGTGGGATCCTTCTACCGCTCCAGAAGATATCTCACTACTGATTCAATTCTCTATCTATATAAAAGCCAAGTACGGCCAAGGATGGAATACTGTTGCCATATCTGGGCAGGAGCTGCCAAAAACAGCCTATCATGCCTTGACAGAGTACAAAATAGACTTCGTGGTTTAGTGGGGGATGCCCTTTTCTCTACCCTGCAACCCCTCTCCCACAGAAGAGACGTTGCGAGCCTATCCTTGTTTTATCGTTATTTTCATGGCAGGTGCTCGTCTGAACTCCAATCCCTGGTCCCCCCTCGCCAGACTTTCACGAAAAACACCCGTCTAGCTGAATCCACTGTGAAAAATTTCCCCCACTCTATATCTGTGCCTAAATCAAAACGCGGATTTCATGAGCAAAGCTTCTTTCTTAGAACTGCACGCCTGTGGAACTCTGTTCCGTCTGCCTGCTTCCCTCCGGACTACAACTTGGATGTCTTCAAGTCTAATGTTAACAAATTCCTAATGAACCGCCCCCCTAATTAAACACTTCATAAAATCTCCTCACTAACGTGATGTACTTGCAATAACCCTTATCCCTGGGTGGCTTCCGGGCCTTGATAAGTGGTGATCACTGTGTAAAAAAAAAAAAAAAAAAAAAAAAAAGTCACTGTATGCGAGGATGGGGTGGAGGTGACGACGAAACTTTCATGAAAACAAAACAAACTGAAACATGTCTTTAGCAACTACTTTATTATATTGGCAACGACTCTTCAGCTTAGAGTTTAATATCTTACCAATTATAACAAACAGATCAGCACCCCGATTTCTGATGTGGTTATTCATCATCCAAACCTCAGTATAGACCAGAAGCAAGGTTTGCTATAAATGTGACACCTAATGTTGGAGATTTTGATCTAAAAACTTTAATTCTTGCAACAAATATCCCTTATCTTAATAATATATAGGTAAGTAAAAATGTTTAATATCTACATAATTTCTGTTTTATCTTCTACATAATATTTTCATTGCAGAAATTCTCCTCTGAACCAAAGTACCGTAGGTTTGCAATAACATATGCCAAATTTATTATGTCTAGATTATTAGCCGCTATTTTATGTAACATTAGAACGATATTTTAGATGCATTTAGTCGTTAATAAAATCCTACATTACATCCCAGGAGTAACATCACAGTCGCACCATCTTTAGACGAAGTAGTTCCTACTTTTCCATCTAAATCTAAAGTCTTACTACCGCCCCCAATCAAGACCGGGAAGAAGTATACACATTATAACTATTATCCTGGCATCCGTCGTAACTGGATCATACACTCAGACATACAATTATCTTTCGATTTTTCGATTCGAAAATAATAATTTCTCCCTTCTAAAATTCCGGCAGTTCTCATTGGCTGAGAGCTGCTGCAAAATCTATTTTCCAGATTACAGGCCTTTAGAAATATGGCAGCCCTCTCTATACGAAAGTGTAGCTTGAGGAATATTAAACCAAATACAAAAATATTAACCCCTCATAATCAGAAATGTACGTATTTATACCCTCAGTTACCTACACACACATTATCACCACACAACTATACCTTACAAAAAAAAATCCCTGAAACAAAAATAAATAACATTTACGAATAGCATTTTTTTTCTTTTTTCGATTTCGAACCTCCTAAACAAATCGACGCTGATGCTATTTTTTTTTTACTTTGTTTTATAACGGGGCGTTTCCTCTTTATACTTTTTTTTCATTTATATTTTTTCTCAACATATGCAAATATTAACATCGTGTAGATACCCCCCCCCCAAAAAAAAACTTCTGAAACATAACATTAATACTTACGGGTAACTTTATTTTTCGTTTTCGTCATTAACCGTTTAGAATTAAGTTGACGCTCCAATATTTTATGCAGGTGTTTGATTATAGACCAATTATAGACCCACTTTAAAATGACTTTTTTCTTTTTGTCCATAGTATTTGCACTTCAGAATTCTGACAGTAATTATCAAGGTTAAATTTGGAGCAAATATTTTGACCCTATACACTTCATAAAGCCGTTCTAAAGATGTGGAGGTTGGGCCTGTTCATTCCGAAAGCCGTTCTTGACATGAGGAGGTTGGGGGGTGTCTATTCCGAAAGCTGTTCTTACCTTGAGCAACAGCACCAACAAAAACCGTATTTTTTTACGAGACGCTAGCGTATGTTTGATTATAAACCAATTTTAATGAATCTTCTTTATGCCAGATCAAACATACCCATTCCTGTGTCTCGATACATCTTCTATCATTATATGTGATGAATTTTCTAGAATAGTCAACCATATAGGAGCCTATTCGTGACCAGACACACACACAGACGTTCAGCTTTATATTATATATATATATATATATATATATATATATATATATATATATATATATATGGAATCCACATACAGTACTGTTTCGCTGTATCACAGCTCATCAGTGCGGCTAGACAAGCAACCTTAAGCCAGGATCGAAACTCGACCGTCCAAACGACAGTCGGTGCTACTAACAATTACGCTAGTCGGCTGCTGCTATGCGGGTAGTGAATTAAGAATGTTTTGACATTGTCCAAACGCCGAAGCTTATGTGTATGTACCTGCTAATCGGTATGTGTGATGACACGATGCCACAACCATCTCCAGAAGTTCTGCTCCAGCCATGTGGCGAATCTCTCCGAACAAAATATTCGATTCGAATTGATAACACACGTATGTTTCTATCAGTATTTTTCCCGCAAATCAACTGAGCTATTCCCCTCCCCCCTCAAATAATTTCATCAGAAAAAAGTCTCACAAAGTCTGACCTGACCTTTCAGCTTTTTCAGAATAGTCGACGGTTGGAAATGATCCAAACAAAAATTATTCTTTTTGTCCATCGTTTTAGAAACGAGCAAGAATGTCTACGGGCGTCACATCAATGAAGTACTTGCTTTATATATATATATATATATATATATATATATATATATATATATATATATATATATATATATATATATATATATAAAGCAGGGTTGCTCTGACATTTGAAAAGAGAATCCTTTTTGTTTTTAAATTGTCATCTGAAAAAGAAAAAATAATAAATAAATAAACGTAAGCAACTAGAAAACGAACATACGTAAACTTAATTAAATTTTTCGGACTACTGTTCTCACCTTGAGTGTTATTTTCTCGCTTCAGTCGATATAGATTCCTTTTTAAGGTGTATCTTTTTGAAATCATTTCTCTTTCTGTCAAACTCCGGAATCTGCATGGACGTTCGAACGGAATACTTTATTTAATTTAATTCATGCGAATAGCGTGCTCTCCTTCCGTCAACCATGAATGGGTAGAAGTTCTAAGTAATTTAAAATTGTATTTTGCGTGCCACCCTCATAATAATCAATCCTCATCTAAAAAAAAAAAAAAAAAGAATCAAAAACATTTAAATGCTGCATGTTCAAAATGGATTTATCAAGGTTCTTGGTCAGTTAGAAAACATCTCAAACAGATATGTGAATGTCCATCAGAGTATTGTCAGGCCTGGGAGGAAATTCAAAAGATAGGCTGTCATTATCACACAGGTTGGAGTTTGATACAAAGTTCTGGATTCACTGCACAATCATAGAATAAAACCATCTATATATTCATAGAATAACGTGTGTGTTATTTATTTTATGTGCCATGCTTACATCCGGGTGACTGTTGTTTAATTGTTATGGACTTCCATTTCTTATATATAATTTTACTAAGAATTCTTCATAAGTTTTGGTTTCGGTTTCGATTCAAGCTTATGCACTAAAATCATATGGATATATATATTTTTTATTTTTGAAATCGCAACTTTATAATAAAAAATCGATAGAACATTAACTCTATACTAATATATACGAAATTTGCAAGAATTAAAATATTATATTTAAGCGTATTGTACGATCGAGCTACGCCGAGCGTTCCTGCTAGCTTAGATAAATACTTTTACAATTTTAACAAAAGAGCTACAATAATATCAGAACGTCTCCGTTTACGCTAAACATCTACAGAATGCCAACATCAATATATTACATATGAATGAGTCCCGCTTGATTTTTGATAAGCATATTTGATTTGAACTTATGCTGCAAATGTCTGCGATGAAAATTAATTTATCATTTTTACAATTACAACGAACGAAACTTTTCAGTTTGGAACATATCTATATAGTATGATCACGTTGACACACCAGCTCTTTTAGATCACCGAAGTTAAGCGACGTTGGGCCTGGTCAATACTAAAATGGGTGACCATTATGGAATACCAGCTGCTGTACGTACTCTCCGCTTATCCCAGCATTGTTTCAAGTCGTCTTAGACTTGCCTTGTAACAGGAATTAAAAAGTGTCGATTCAGAAAAGGTGTGGTTGATTATTACGCAACCCTTACTTCTTTATTTGTTTATTTTATTTTTTTGTTAATTGCTGCGGTTCTGCTAGACCGGGCTATTCCGTAGAATATGTAGAACACGCTCAGCTGGTTCATTGAAGAAAAATCTGTCTTTTTAAGGGATTGAATTGGCTCTCAGAAAATAAATTCCGAAAGATATCTGATTGTTCCAAAATATAATTATTTAAGTTCTGAATATTTTTAGATGAGAGTTGATTGTTTATATTACTTGTATTGATTGGACTACTGTTCTCATTTTAAGTATTATTTGTGCAACGTTTCGATCGGATTTTCCTTCGACCGTCCTCGGGCATGTTGTTTCCAAACAGTTAACATGCCTGAGGATGGGTGAATGGACAATCCGACTAAAACGTTGGCCAAATAACACTCAAGATGAGAACAATAGTCCGATCAATGCAAATAATATATAATTACTTATTTTTATTTAGGATAGTGTGTGCGCACATGAGCGCACAAACGAGTTTACGCATTTTGATTTTAGACGCCGACGTGTAAATTTCGTGCTATATATATATATATATTAGATATAGATATATATGTTTGTTTATTTTTATATAAATCCGTCCAATTGACACAAACGCTAGCAAGTAAAAATAAAACAAAAAACGTGCCTATTGGAACTGTTTACTTTGGATACCCCATTTAAATAATATTTAAATCTTTGATTTTATATATTTATAATATTTAAACTCGTATATTTAAAGCTCTATTCTCCTGCGTAACAAATGTCGATCCTTCCTCTATAGCTAGTTCGTAAAGTTAGCTCCAATCGACATTTATTTAGACGACTCTGATTGTAATTATATAAGCTCGTTTTACTCCCCTCTTCCTCATATATATATATATAATGATTTATGGAAAAATCATTTACTTAAGCTCTAAGAATCCAATCTCAACAACCAATATGTGTACGATCATTTCTGAGACGATACAAATTTTTACTGAAAGTCTTTGCATCATTACAGGAAGTAAAGACCAAATAGAAAATTTAGGCATATGATCAAGGCTAACATGAGGATAGCTAACGTTTATACAGCAAATCATGAAGTTTATAGGTTAAAGAAAGTTAATTACAATTTACGTAGAAAAAAAAAATTGTATCAAGGCCACATATCTGCACAGAATTTCGAACGGGATCCTTTATTTAATTCGCAGGGTAGCATGCTCTTGTTCCGTCGGTCATGGCTGAGTAGTTGCTAAATAATTCGCAATTTTATTTTGAATGTTGCTCGCACTGTGGAATGAATCTTCAACCTTCAGAAGAGTTTAACTTTACAACTGAATTGCAAAGTACTTTATCCACTACGCTACTATTTATACTAAAATTGTCTGTAAGGATAATTCTAGTATGACTTTTAGGAGTCTTAAGCCTATTTTATTTTTAAAAATAAGTTTAGGGCTCTTATTTTTTATTTATTTAAGCCCCCTAAAATTCTAGTATGAATAGTGGCGTAGTGGATAAAGTACTTGATAAAATTCAGTTGTAAAGTTACACTCTTCTGTTAGTTGAAGGTTCAGTCTTCAGTGCGGGCGGCGCTCAAAATACGAGATGGTTTAAATAAGTTTCCAGACTTTTGTGTACGGGCATTTAAAATTGTCGTAGACTCTTGAAAATTCAGTATGTTATTGCTATACATCTTATGAGATGACTGACCAATTTTTATGATTTCAGGTTCAAATGAACAGCTACTGAAGGAATGAGAATACAACCTGCTAAAGCTTGATTGTAACAGCTGGGGAATTAAAAAAATGCAATCTGGACGTGTGGACACTTTAGAAGAATAATAATGCAATAGAATTCTGTTTTCAACTTAGAACATGCTACAGAGACGTATGGAATCCTTCAGCCTACTTTTGGACCATCTTGCATGAATCGAGCATCAGTTTTTGAATGGCATAAGAGATTAAAGGAAGGCAGGGAATCTGTGAGATGATGAGAAGTGTGGGAGGCGTAAGGAAGTTAGAACACCAGAGTTGATTGGCCAAATAAAAAATTTCATGGATAAGGACCGTTGTGTGTCTATAGAGATAATAAGTGCACAGATTGTGTGCACACGTCACACACTGACATAAATTATTTGCAATGAACTCGAAATGCAGAAAATTTGCCTGAAGTTTGCCCCAAAAGTGCTTAGAGAAGATCATAAAGAAAGACGTTGTCATGACAAGATGAGCATCAAGACAGTTCCTCATCCTCCCTATAGTTCAGACCTTGCTCCCTGTGACTTGGTTATTCCCTAAGCTCAAGGAAAACCTTAGAAGCTGTCGTTATGAGATAATCAAGGAGATGAAAGAGGCTGTGACGAGGATCATTACACAAGAGGATTTCCATAGGACTTTCCAGACGTTGTTGGAACGGTGCAACAAGTGCATTGCAGTCGGAGGAGAGTACTTCGAAGGAGACTAGAGTTTCATGTGTGTGCTATGAATAAAAGTGCCTATACGAAAAAAAAAGTCTGGAAAACTATTGAAGGCACCTCGTACATTCTTCGTTTGTGGTTGCTTTTTAATAGATTTAAGGCTCCTAAAATTCGTACTATAATTGCCTGAAAGACTCCTGTTCGGTTTTATACTAAACTTGAAAGGCTATACTTTTAAAAATTTTACCTTAGGTTTTAAGTACCGAAAACATTTCTACAATTTCAGACATTTTCCAAATATACAGGCACTTGTTGTTAGACGTCTAAGTTTAAAAATTGTTCGATGCTGTTTTTTTTTTTTCTTCGTAATCTTTTCCGCAGAAGTGACATAATTTGTCGTCGAGATTTGTTGCCGAAATTAGGCAGAGCGTGTAGATTCTATTAGAGGAGTTTTGTCAGTCGGTTGCTGTTATTTCGTTTTTTATGCGACTTCACATTCATTTATGGAGCTTTGTCTGTAGATCGATTGCACTTCAGCTTGAAATAGCATTTTAACGAGGATTGAATGGGCGTATCTTAAGAAAAGTGGGTCTTGTTTTCCTACGGGAGAATAGATTATAACAGCGCCCGTGGGGGTAGCGCGTTGCACGCAGACACACCCACGTATGCATACATTGAATATACATGAGCACACACACGCACACACTGTCATACATCACAAAGCAAAAAAATTTAATTATAAATACTATCTGGAGAACCTTTCTACGCCTGGCACGCGCGCACGAGACAGGAGGAGAGGGTATATATATATATATATATATATATATATATATATATATATATATATATATATCTCACATTGACACACCGGTTTTCGTTAGATCACCGAAGTTAAGCAACACTAAGCCTGGCCAGTGTAGGTGACCATTTGGGAATACTACCCACTGTATGTATTGCGCCATGACCTAGAAATTTCTGGGTTAGTATCTGGGGCGCGTTTAAACTGAGATGCACTCTTATTCTTTTAAGACGTGTATTTAAAAGGAAAACTAAGTGTAAAATCTGAGGCATACTGTCTGTTCTGTTTTGTGGCAATCACTTATGTTACGTTGTGTCATAAAATGAGCGTTTGTTGTATATTGGTTGAAACTCGGAATGGAGATGATATATTAAAACGTGTCTATTTATAAAGGATTGAGTGTTTAATTATCTTACCAGAGTTAATGTCGTTGTGTGTGTGATCATCTAGTGGTCTTTCTATTACATATGTTCATATGCTGTTAAGTGTGAATATGTGTGTGACATGTCATTTGAACATACCTTCTGCCATTTTGTTAGTCCATCTGGAAATCCTCGTCTGGGCGGGAGACTTGATACCTGTTTTTGGGGACGAAGATTTATTTCACACCAAGACAAGAAATTGGTTCTATAGTTTTTTTTTATTCACCTTCCAGTTAGTTCACAGAAGATTGGAAAGTGAATTTAGCCTTTGTTGTAGATCTTATTTCTACCACGTCAGCGTTCGTTCCCCACCCCCAGCGAAGGGGAGGAGACAACGGCGAAGCCGTCTGCTCTCTTCCAAGTTCCAACCAAATCTCGATTCAGCTAACCTCATCACATGACTCACACGCAATCCAATCAGCTGATCTTAACTTCCTGTCAACGTGTCTACACTGTAATTCACACTCTCTCTCTCTCTCTCTCTCTCTCTCTCTCTCTCTCTCTCTCACATTTGCACCGAATGAGTTCAGTTGTGTTTCCAACAAGTGCGGATGATCCTATGCAAATCCTTCACCAGTAAACAAATCCTCTGTGTCATACGTAAGGATTCGATGGCAGAGTCTATTTTATATAAAGTCGGATATATGTGCATATGTTTATATATTTGGATGTACAGGTTTCATTCCTAAATTAACTGATCATTATGAATCTTGAAACACAGTGCACTATGAGCTATATTTAATTTAGTTTTACGCAAAGAGGGTAAAAAGATAACGAAACCCTTTCGTTAAAATTCTGATATCTCCGATTAAAAAACGATCATTACAGCTTATTTTAGTTTCTTTGGATGATTTTAAAGTTTTTTTATTTTTTTATTTAGTTTTTTTTTAGGAGGAGTATATGTGCACAATTTTCTCCTTGAAAATATTTCAGATTTGCATTGAATTTCATCTATCGTCATTTTTCATGTCACCAATTAAGCAATATCCCCCAGATTAAAATTTTTTTTTAAATTTTCGATATTTTCTAGAATCAAAATCATGTAATGGATTTTTATTAAAATTTGAATAACAATTCTAGATATTAGGTTTAGACTTGGTTATAATCCACTATTAAGAGTGGTGTGTATACACCGATTGGAATAATCGTATATTTTGGCAGTCGTTTTTCTGAAATTTAACAAGAAAATTGGTTGTTCATTTTTTAAATGTTAGAGGATTTTGTCTTTGAAATAAAATGTTTGAAGTTTGTGTGAGATGGTTACAGTTTAATACTGTTGTAGAATATCGTATAGAAAATCATTGTTGATCTTCAGCGTTTGTAATAATAATTTATTCGACTCGATTCTCTCTCTCTCTCTCTCTCTCTCTCTCTCTCTCATATATATATATATATATATATATATATATATATATAAATGACAAAAGCCCATTTTCCAAATGTCATGATGTTGACCCTCTTACATTTTATTTCTTTAATTACGTTAACCTTCACAATTCTTAACAGCAACGGTTTCGTAGCACAAAATCATTAACTTAATTATTATATCAATCAATGAATTTATTTTGTCCTTAACTCGTCAGGAGAAACAGCAACTATCAATCCAGTTAAAAAACATAAAATTAATTTGGGCATGATTAAAAGAAAATCCGAAATTTGGAAGAGAAGTTGAAATTACCTTTTATTTTACCTGTTATTACGTCATTTTCAATATATAATATATACGCACATCGTGTGTGTGTGTGTGTGTGTGTGTGTGTGTGTGTGTGTGTGTAATATATATGTATGTATTATTTGCTTTTCTCCTTTTCTGACGAGGTTTCTGTCTCATTACTCTTTCTGTAACCCTTATAGACTTGATAATGTAATAAAGCTCATACGTAACTTTACGCTGTATCTTAACTTCTTCTCTGTTATTAGTCGCGTACAAGCGACTCTATAAGTCACTCCGTCGGTCTGTTGGTTGGTCGGTCTGTCGGTCTATCCATAACACTTTTGTGCTTGGCCTTTTTGGTTAAGATCAAAGGTCTGTTATTAATAGATGCTATTCTTAGCTTTTTAAGCTTTTCTTGGCCTATATGTATATAAATGTATATAAAGTGTTTATGCATTTTTTATATATTTATTTTATGTATATATCTCTTTCTATTATTCTATAAAAAATCTATTAAGTCGAAAACGGCTAAGTCGATTTTTATGAAATTTCACACAAAAGTACTTTGTTTCTGGCAGTGTTCTTAGATAGGTTTTGTATCGGAATATTTTTGATAAGTATCGATAATCGAAATAATCCGATGAAAGAAGGAACAGGCGATTTCGATCAAAGTTAACATCTTATGCAGCTTTCTATCACAAGTGCATTTGAGAAGTTTTATTGTAACATAAGCCAAAAGGCCCGATATATAAAATCATCAGTAGGTTCTTTGATATGGCAGGGGCGTATTTGAAATGAACGTTTTTGTGTAGAGCACATCTGAACCATGATACTTGACTTTTGCACTTTTAAACTTTAATTCAAGCCATCATATATAAAATAATTTTATAAAATCAAAATTAGGTTCTCTACAGTGCAATGTAGATTACAATGTATTGGGAGTTAAGTCATTGCGTGTACGCACGTGAAACTTTCTACCAATGCGCCGCGATGAGTCCCCAATTAGAGCAGGCAATCGATCAATTTGATTGAAAAATGGGCGATTTCACCGATTTAGATGACAATAAAAATGTTGGAGTGTGAAATATTTCTTGATCTTCATTAAATCTTGAGCAACGTCTGATCTTCTTGCTAGTATGTATGTATGTATGTATATATATATATATATATATATATATATATAAATATATATTTCTCTTTGCCTGTTCCACTTTTTCTCGGAAACTATTGGACCGATCTGGTATGGACTTTTGTTATGATAAAGTGCGCCGAACTATTGTGGTATCCGTTCAATGCTCAGTTAGGGATTAATGGCGATTAGTATTTAATCCAAAATGAGTACAAATTCAACCATCAATTTGGCATAAAGCACTCCTAAGTCAACGGGCTATAACCTTTTCCCTCATTTTTAATTGGCAAAACGTATAATATATATAAGCAAATATTGATAAAAATAACAGCTATTTTGTTCATTATGAAACTTATATCAGTTTTTTTAAAAATCTTTTTTGCATTAAAATAATAAGAAACATCGAAAAAACAAACTCATTTCAGAAGAAAAATTCCTTCTGCTAATTTTAACAATATTTGCTTAAATGAAAAAATGCTGCATAAATACACTTTTGTTGCCACGACTGTAACAGCTTCGGTGTCTACTTTGCATAACGTCACGTTCTCTCAGCATAAGCCTTAGTAATGTTTTTGGTGCCCGCGGTCTGTTAAGCTAAAATTTAAAAAAATAAAATCTATATATACATAAAAGCGAAAATGTATGTATGTATGTATGTATGTATGTTTGTGTGTCTGCTAAAATCTTTCGACAGACTGAACAAAAATTCACACACTTGGTCTCATATGAAAGCCCCATCCTTCGCAAGACAAATATCGAAAAATTGGTCAAAAACGTTAATTTTTTTCACCCTGAAACCAACACTTTTCTACAGGGGGGGGGGGTCAGCAAAAACCGTCCTCTCATGACGAGATCGGTTTTACGCATGCGTCTGACGACGTCATAACCTGATTTAGTTTAAATATTTGAAGAACTGACACAATTTCATGTACGTCGTGTTAGTTCAGTTGATTAGATCGTTGGGTAATTAGCGAAACGTTTTGGGTTCGAATCGTTGTGTGAGATGGTTTTTTTCCGATTTTTAAAATTTTAATATTGAAGCAGGGTTATTTAAGCCATTTTTCACGTAACGTTCATTTTTCTGTTTTTTTTTTTTTACTTCGCTTATTCTTAGGTTTTCATTAACACCCCCCACCCCGACCGACACACACACAAAAACACCCGGGTACCCACCGATTTTTTAAATTGTAATATTGAAACAGGCTTATTTAAGCCATTTTTCACGTGTTTTTTTTTTTTTTTTTTTTTTTGTGTGTTTTTATTTTTCAGAAGTTTTAACGTTCGTTTTTCTGTTTTCTTTTTTGTTTTTCAGATTTTTACATTTAACATCGTTCGTTTACCTTACGTTAGTTTCTTTTGTGTTTTTTTTTTTTACTTCGCTTATTCTTATGTTTTGATTAACCCCCCCCCCCCCCACCGCCTGGGTACCCCCCCCCCGCTTTATTTTTCAGATAAGTTTTAACGTTCGTTTTTCTGTTTTCTTTTTTTACTTCGCTTATTCTTAGGTTTTCATTAACACCTCCACCCCCTCCCGACCACACACACCTCCAAACATTCGGTCAACGCCGGGTACCCCCCGCTAGTAAATAAATAAATAAAAAATACGGACCCTACCAAGCTCCAGTCTCTGTCCCATCACCGCAATGTTGTATCCCTGTACTTATTTTTTTGTTTTTTGGGGTTTTTTTTGTTTACAAATATTTACGCAAAATTTGCTGCGATGAACTTGTACCTTTCAACGTAAATACCCTTAACCAACTCGACAAGCAGCAAGATTCAGTACCTTCACCGTAGAGGTCTCCAGGTGCCGGAAAACTCTTTACTTTAAGCGGTTAGAGGAAAAAAGCTTTAGTTTTGAAACTCCCCCCTACTCGGTTTCTCTCGACTTTACTGAAATTAAAAAAAAAAAATGTGAAAAAAAAATATCTATAATACCCTTTTCGCGCGAGACCGACAGATAGACAGATTATGCATTCTGATCCCCATTGTTAGACGCATCCTTTAACCTTGAAATATCTTCAACTGGAAGAAAAAATTCCCCGGCCAGGAGTCACGTGGTTTCGTTGAATTCCACTTTGAAGACTCTTGACCTTTAAAAGTGTCACTCAAACTATTTCATTCGAACACAGACGTCATTATGTAACATTTCTTCTCTCTCTCTCTCTCTCTCTTTCTCTCTCTCTCTCTCTCTCTCTCAAACACACTTGTGTAGAGTGCATTCCTCCCTTGTCACCTAACCTGTATGTCTCTCCTCTTCATTTCTTCCTTTTTTGAATTTGTTATATTTCTACCCCATCACTCACCTCTACTCATTTTTTCTCGCACATCGATTTACTTTATCATTCGGTCCTGATTTTATGATTTTATCTCTTTTACACGCCCCCTCCGCCCCTAAAAAAAAAAAAACAAAAAAACTTGCGCTAAACGTTTTCGAATTATTTGCAATTAAAATGCCGATGTGTTTACATAGAAAAGTGAGGTCATCTTAAAAATTCAATATATTAAGGCAATATTAATCTTCTTTTGGAAGATAATCATATAATATTATGGAGTGTAATGATGGACATGGTTTGACCCAGACGTCAGTTATGACAAGAGGTAGCGATTTGAGCGATTAAGTAAATGAAATGATGAAATGTGAAAGAGTCTGTCCCGATTGAGAACGCAGAGAGAAGAGACGTCGTATATCAAATTAGGGATAGGTAGGCACGTTTAAACCTAACGTAACCATAACCAGAAGCCACTCGAAAACCGATTCGAGTTTCTAATTTAATAAAAGTTAGTTTAAGCACGATTGTTGTTGTCTCTCTTTTTCTTTATACGAACCTTGCTTCAGCTACTGGTCGAGGAATACGTCGTCAGTATTAGACTACGTAGAAAGGGAGAGTAGCGACGCAATAAATAAATAAAATAAAATTAAAAAATAACTTCGGACATTTTTAAATCGGATTTTGTTTCGTTTATTTTAAGAAAACGTATTCGATGAACCCGTTCTTCACAAGACTTAGACTTTTGTATTTCTTGGATTTTGGGCATCGGATTTTGCCAGTAAAATTTAAATGGATGTATCAGTCATAAATAGACTTAGCTTCTCTCTTGGAGCAATACCATGTGTCTGCTTCTCGGCTGACTATAACATAGTCGTCTTCATGTCTAATGTGAATAAATTTCTATTGAGCTTGGATTATTTAGCCGTACCGTGACTGATTTTGCTGACTCACCATCAACCTAATCCTTAACTTAGAGTCGTCTCTGGGCCTTGATAAGTGATCTTTCGAGTAAAAATAAATAAATAAAAATGTCTTGGCTAGGCGACTTGGTTGCACATTGACCGATCAGCTTTCGGTTGCAATGATTTTATCTGTACTCTGAAATACTACTTCAGCTCCATTGGGAATCACTGTCAGTCAGCAAAGAGAACCATAAAAGCAATTAAAGGTCTCCCACTCCCTCTCGTGTCCACTGAACGCCCAAGCAGGAACTATCTTCGTCTAAAGATAACTGCTGGTAGATTTTCGGCAGCTCAAAGAACTTTCAAATCTTCACCTAAACTCTGTTTCAACTTTCTTCCACTTATACCAAACAATTTAGGTAACTTTATTTAATAAACACTTTTGTTGTGATAAAAAGAAAGATGTTTTTCACTTCGTGCAACGGTTTTCGTCACATACTACTAATATATAAAGACAGTTTTAAAATTAAATGGTCGCTTTAGTTAAAATTCTTGTCGACTCCTACCGGAACAATAATTTTTATTTAACAAAAGTCGCATCAAATAAAAGAGACTACCTTTAGAATGAGTTGCTCGTCGGTTATTGGGCAGGTTCTTTTTAATATCAACAATATCATCTTGACTTTACGCTATCGGATATATTCTTGCGTTTTCATCGTCCATTACTTTGTTTATCTCTTGTAATACTTATGTAGATGAGTTTAACACATCGATAAGAGATTCAGTGGCTTTTTGTTTTAAAAATAAGTTACCCACTAGCTTACGCCGAATCTTTTCTAGAACCTTTCCCTAAATACCCCAACCCCCACCCCGACAAAAAAAAAACATTTCGGATTGAGGTAAAAAATAAAATTAAAATAAATTAAAAAAGGTTTCATTACTTACTCAAAAGGATGGATTCGTGTAATTTGCGTATTTGTGCTAAAAAATATAATTCCCCTTGCATTTCTGCTTCTACATAAATTCACATAGATAGCTATCCATTCTGCAATTAGTTCCACAGTGGCATTTATTCTGCGTTTTGTATGACGAGAAAAAATTTCAACTATCTCAACGTGGATACCTTAATCCTAACCTAACGCTAACGCCACGTATGTCTAGCAAGACTCGCACAATTAGGTGTGATATTATCGGCGCCCCCTCCCATGTTAGGAAGCAGGGGAAAATATGAAAGAGGAAATAGGCTTACCACGGTAAATAAAGGAAGGCTAAGGTGCAGATGTCAAAATTCACGTTGAATTGTTGCGTTGTTGATGCATTTATAACCTCTCTTGGAAGTCTATTCTAGAATTCAGGATTAAGAAAGCGATTCTCCTCGGATTCAATCGAAATCTGCAGTGAAATAGTTTCTGCATAGATCTTTTTGCTAGTGCAGGAGTGAATAATATATTGTAATGACCATTGAGGAATTTGTGTTATCGTCGGCGCTCAAGAAAGAAGAGGTTATTTTCTCGAGGTTGCTTTCACAGGGTAAATCCCATAGACCCTGCATCATTTGAGTGGGCTAGTATTTAAACTCTTTTTAGATGCTGGATATCACGTATTAAATATCTACCAAAGGTCTACTCTAACAGTGGCTTGACGAGGAGTCATAAAGAGAGAGAAATATTTCAGAGATAGGTTTGCAGAAAGAACGTCGAATGAGAAAACAGTTTCTTTGAATTGACGTATATTTTGAATGACAAAAATTGACATTAAAAATTATTCAGCACCTTAAATTCACAGAATTCTTGTTTAGGGAAATGATTAATACTGTTTGTTTTTTTTTTATTGTTTTTACAAATAAAATCTAAAAATAGTTGAAACTGTTGGCAAAATATTTAATTTCTTATCTTAAAAAGATAGTTTGAGATGAGCAAAAAATGAACGATGCCATATTTATGTGATTTGGGGCTATTTTCGCAAAAGAGAAAAGTTAGTGTTTTTTTTTTTGTTTTTTTTTTCTTTTTCTGGCAGAAGAATAAGGCGTGACAGATTTCGTGTAGAATAAAACAAACACTGGATTTTTATGCCAAAAGAAAAAAAAAGGAACGAGGAAGGCTGAGAAATAGTTACCAGAAAGTTGGCAGTTTCCGACAATGTAAATAAGATATGCCATATTATCTTAGTAGTTTGGCAATTGTGGCGAGAGAGAGAGAGAGAGAGAGAGAGACACACACAGACAGACAGACAGACAGACAGACAGAGAGAGAGACAGACAGACAGAGACAGAGAGAGACAGACTCCTTCATGCACCGTGAAAGATGTCTACTCTTAATTTCGTTGACATGATTTTTTTTGTTTTCTTTTTTCAATTAAGTTTTGCTATTCATATATAAAAGTTTTTGTTATATTTAGGTTTTATTTTAAGAGAGAGTCTTATTATAAGTGATGCTTAGAGAGTCTTAGAGTCTTAGTGAGAGATGTGTTGTAAGAGAGATTGTTCGTGTTATGACGATTAATATATATAAAAATGTTCATACTTAGAAGTGTAATAGAATGAGGAGACAGTCTTCCGACAGTCTTAGTGTTCATATTGTGTATGTAAGATGTGTATGTAATGACATTTTAAACCACATGATATACATAAGACATATATAACAATTTTCACTTTACCTTTTGGTAGAATTACAACACAAAGACGACGTTTATAAAAACACATGATGGGTTTATTTCTTCACACGACCGGTCGTGGTTTTCTGAGTCAAGAATTCAAAGCTTCAAATTTTAAGTTTCAAAAGTGACCGTCTCGCTTCTAGACGTTCGAATGTCCATGTCTGGACTGTCGTCTGTCGTCCTCAGACTCTCTCTGACTCTCTCCCTCAGTTTCTCCTCGCTTAACTCTAAAGTTTTCTAACTATATCGAGAACTTCCCATTTTCCATGACGCCATACACATGTTAAAACATGTGTCTTCTTTCACGTGTTCTGGACATGCGTGTCCAAAACTTTTTCCTTTGTTTACAAAAAGAATTTTAACCTATATTCCCAGTATGTTAAAAACATGTTTATTAAATTATTCTATAGTTGCATTCCTCAATTGAATTTTTCATAACAGAATTGACAACGCACATTCTTTTCTTGAAACTATTTTATCTTTAAGTTAAACAATTGTTTGTTTTACATTCCATTGCTAATTCTCTCTCGTAATCTATTTCTAAACCTAAATTACGAGGTTCGAATTTCGTCTATGCTATTTCATTTTCATTTTAACTAAATCTCTCTATTTTTATACTTACATGAAAAGGGGACAGCCCTTATCATGTAACATTTTGAACGCACGCAAATAGACACTCGCACACATCATTCCAAGAGTTTCACCTCTTTCTTCTCCATTATCTGTTTGTTTATATATATATATATATATATATATATATATATATATATATATATATATATTTCTCTTAATCTATCTGTCCGTTACACTTTTTCTCAGAAACTCGTGAATCGATCTGGCTGAAATTCTGTAACGGACCATTGTTATGATAAAGTGTGGCGAATTAAGTATTATGCTATCCATTCGATGCACAATTAGAGATTAGCGTTTAATGTAATAATGAGCACAAAATAACCAAATGCAACCATTAATTTGGCATAAAGCACTCATTCTATGTCAACGGGCTATAACTTTTGCCTTTGTCTAACGGTCTAAAAAGCTTAGTAATGTTTTTTTTTTATGTTGTCATATAGTCGAAGCCAAAATAAAATCATAACTTTTGTTTGCTACGAGTATGTTTTTTTTGGTTTCCCTTTTTCTCATTATCAGAAAAGGAAGAGAAAGCAGAACAAATTGAAGAAATCAGAAAAGTTAACTTTTTATGGAAATCACACCAGATTAGTTATTTATTTGTTCCCCACGAAACAAAATGTGACACAAAGTCTGTTTAATGTGGGAGATAACCAGCTCCCCTCAAAAGGGGCATTCTCCAAAAATAAAATTGCCTTAGTATAGATGGGTTCTCCCTCCATTGACCAAGGACAATTAATATGAGTGCAACATCTAAGCAGACACCACACTTCAGCCACTAGTCCAGTACGAGTACCGGATATCGACTGATATCCAGGCTAGACATGAAATCACTTTATGTATGAAGCTAAAAATATTACTCTAAGATCAAAACTTGCCGACAACAAGTGTTAGATGAAATAGATTCTGACCCCCAAATCAGCAATACTTTCTCCTTTGTCAGAAACATCGCTCATTGAATGTGAGGACTAAAGAACAAAATAAGGAAAACAAGAATTACGAGGCTGCCGAAAGTAAACCAACGTTTCACTTTCTACTCTCCTCAATTTAAAAGCAGATGTTTACCTGAAAAAAAGGATGGGAGCCGGATGAACCGAAACATAGTATAAAAATAACAAATAAAAACAATTGTCCAAATAAAACTTCTTGCATCTTTGTTTCTCTCTTTTCCTCTCCTTTTTTTACCTTTTTTTACCGTCTTTATTCGTAAACCTATGTATGTTTCGCCTAACCCATTCCTCTCTTGTTTTACTGTTCTGAAAAAAAAAGTGATTCGGATACTGGAGCTACCTCTTTCAAATATAATGCAAATATTTATTGCTTTGGGGCAACTCCAAATGGAACAAAACAATAACATTCTTGAATAAAGGTAATTGCGTTCACTCCACCCACTTTCACAATAATATGAAAAGAAATTAAAAAGAAAAGATCTAAAAATATATATGATATAAAGTAATTTTCAGATCGTAAACAGCTTCAGCTTATATATTAAAATTTTATATGAAATTAAGTAATTTTGAGATAGTAAACTGCTTCAGACATTTCTGGGAATTAGTCCATATACACTCTCTTAAATATATATATAGATATATATATATGAAATATAGTAATTTACAGAGCATAAAATATTTCGGCCATTTCCGGGACTGACTCAGTATACCTCCATCCTTAAAAATATATATTCATTTAAAGTAATTTTCAGATCGTAAACTGTTTTAGCCATTTCCGGGACTGACTCTATATTCCCACCTCTCTTAAAAATATATAAGAAATAAAGTAATTTTGAGATCATAAACTGCTTCAGCCATTTCCGAGATTGTTTCCGTATACATCCGCTCTTAAAATTTTATATTAAATAAATAACTTTCAAATCGTAATCTAATTCGGCCATTTCCGAAACTGACTTCATACATCCCCTCCTTAAAAATATATATAATATAAGAGAGTTTTAAGATCGTGAACTGCTTCTGCCATTTCCATGACTGACTCCGTAAAAAACCCTCTTTAAAAATATATATGAAATATTTTTTAATTTTCATTGTTTTTTTTGTTTTTTTTTCACTTTTTAAAATATTAACGTTAAAGTGTAGTATAGTATTTCTTTTCTATCCTCGATTAGTGAATCGTTCTAGACTGAGAAAACATTGTTCAAATTATGCAATGCATGAATATATATTTGATTTGACAAGAATTCAAAATGAAAAGAACAATTAACTTGATAACGTCAATGGTAAGAGTTCCATATAGAAACGTTGATTTAATTTGAATAAAACAAAATACGCATCAAGTGCGTTTGAAAGCCAAATCACGACGTAATATTAGGAAAATAAAAAAATATTTTACTTGTTTGAAATTTATAACATAAATATATTTCGGAGCTAAACTAAATCCTCAATATATTGTTTTCTTTCTTTTCTGTTCTTTCTTGTTATGTTTTAAAGTTGTAGGAAGAAAAGTTTGTTGATAAAGAGCCGCGCGTTTATCTCAGCGGTTGTATTTTGAACTGTTCAAACAGTGCGTAGGCTTTTTAAATACGACGAAACACGTGTCGGTTGATAATTATATTTTAAAAACTAGCGGGGGTTGTTTGGAAGTGTGTGTGTAAGGGGGTGGGGTAAAGTACAGAATAAGCGAAGTAATAACCCTGTTTAAATATTTAAAAAAAAAAAACGATGTTAAACTCCTTTTAAAAAATCGGCAAAACAAAAACAAAAACGAAAAAACAGCGACCAAACGTAAAACTTCTTTAAAAAAAAATCGGAAAAACAAAGCAAAAATCGGGTAAAAAAAATAAATAAAAAAACACAGCGAAAAGCGAAAAAAATGGCATAATAACCCTTCAATTGGGTTAAGTCCATGGTGCGTTTCACCCAGTAGAAAGCATAGAACGAAAAGGAACGTTAAAATTCCATTCCATTTTTTTAAGCAACTACGAAATAAAGAAACCCCAAACCGGTGTTCCTTCGTAACTGTCCCCTCTGAACGATCCCACAGCGGTGTAAGTTGTGGCGGGAGAAGGAGGAATTTATTAGAGAGGAAAGATCTTACTACTGCCATTGATTTTAACCGATTTTGGCAGTGAACCCTCAGCAGAAAAAATATAGGAATCTACGATTATCGAGGAAGTGGAGGGGTAATAGGCCTATAACACACCTCAGATATTGTGCTGCAGTTTTTGCATGTTACATTCGCATGAAATGTCTTTATTTTCAATCCTATTAAGGTCATATATATATATATATATATATATATATATATATATATATATATATATATATATATATATATATGCCGGTCCCCATTTGGGGGTACCAAATTGGTCAAAAGGAAAATTATTCCCAACTCGCATTTAGGTAAAAATACACTTTCATGTAAATAATTGCATTCATTCAAAACGTATTGCAAAAACAAATAAATAATATCTATATCTAACGTGAGAACGTATTTGGTAAAATATATGATTTACACAGGTACATAATTGGTGGAGGTACATGTGTGATAAAGGTATGTGACCTTACGCAAACAAAAAAATTTCGTCTAAATATTTTAATAAAATAAGCTCTAAATTGTATGACGCATTCATTAGTAAACATGGAAATTAGATGATTTCTTAATTTTCTTTAATGATTTGATTTTTTTTCAGGTTCCTGAACATGAAACGGAGACGATGAATCCGTATTGCAACAGTAGCAGCACTGGTGGTCCGCATGGCATTGGTAACAAGGTGCCCGATGCCTTGTTGAATACAATGATGAAAAATAAAGATCAGAAACCTTTCGCTTACATCCCTAGTGGAATCGACCTCAAGGAAATGGCAGAAAAAAGAAAGTAAGAGAAAATAACTATACTTTTTCGGTTTAATTAAATTGTACCTTTTTATTAACTGGTAGTGCATTAATTTGTCACACACAATATTTTTAGACTTTTTTTTTTTTTTTTTTTTTTTCAAATATCCACTGAGGTGGTTGACAACTTCTCTATTTATCACAGACTCAAACAACATATGACGCACAGGCAACTGATTGGTCTGTATTGAACTGTAGAAGACCCGTCCCCTATATTTTTAAATACTGAACAGACTGTCAAGGTTTTCGTACGTGTTGGGAAGCATCTCTCCTTAAGACAATGTTTAAACAGCTTTGTAAACATAGGAGATAGTTCTGGTTGCAGTTTTCATAGCACTATGGCTGAAATGTTGTCAAGGTTTGTTACTTTTCTGGAATCAATGTTATTGATAAGTCTAGCAACATCTCGGACAGATGTGCGGATGTCACTCAAGGTCTTTTCAGTTCAGGGAGGAAATTCAAAGGTCCTGATCACAGGGGTCCTGATTAGATGTGGAGTTCTTACCGAAGAGTTTGGCTTTGTTGAAGGCATATTTTTTAAACTGATAATTTAAAAAGAAAATAACTACTTTTCGAACGTTATTTATTTATTTTTTTTTTAATCCTTTGTTATTGTCTAGTATAAGGACAGGTTTCTTCGGACGTTCGAAAGCTTCAATTTTAAATTGATTTGAACATGGTCTTCTGCCACAAAGTAATGTACTCCTCTTTTCTCGTCCTTTAAATGAGTCCTTTTAATCTCCTTTAATCGTTTTGACATGACGGGATACCCCCCCCCCCAAGCCACCGTAAGGACTCTAACAAAACGGATTTTTCCAATACGTTTCATTATGTTTGTTCTCGGAAGTATGTTTTGGTTGAGTCATAGGAGACCATCATCTCGAGTCTCTCTTCTTCTTCTCTCTCACCCCCACCCCCATACATACACAAAATAAAATACCAGCTGAATATGACACCGTCGTTTTCAAATGAAATATTAAAAAAATCTTGTCGATCTTAAATAATTAAATTCTGTCCATTACACCTATCACTTCCGATCCGCTTAAGATGTTGTTCATTACCAATTAACAATCTCATCAACTCTTATCGTTGAGTAGCTTTTGGGCCTTAATAAACGGTAACACACAAGTAAAAATTTAAAAAAAAAAAACGAAAGAAAAAAAACAGCTGATTATGTAACATCTAAACAACACGCAATCCATTGACGTTTTTTTTTTACAAGGTAGTCACCACTTATCAAGGCCTGGAAGCCACTCGGGGATAAAGGTTATTGCGTGTACAGTAATCAATGGGATAGTATCTTAGTAATCGTTAGTAGTGGAGATTTGATAAAGTGACTTATTTAAGGGGGCGATTAATCAGAAATTTGTTTATGTTGGACTTGAAGACATTCAGGTTGTAGTCAGGTGGGAAACAGGCAAACGGAGCAGAGTTCCACAGGCGTGCACTTCTAAGAAAGAAGCTCGAGAATTGCATCAGCAGTGAGATATCTTCTGGGACGGTAGAAGGATCCTACCATTTTTTCCAGCGACCTTGGCAACTGACTTGATGTACGTGTTCCATTTCAGGTCAGGAGTAAAGGTCAAGCCCAGAAGCTTATCAAAACATGGAGCTTCCCTTAGACGAGAGCCATCCATTTTAATTGATACCAGATGGAGATCAGAGCGTTGATGATGTAAAGATAGGAGCTTGGTTTTAGATGCATTAAAAGTAACCAGTCACCTCTTCCCCAGTGTACCACACGCTCAAGATCAGAGGAGAGAGAATCAGAGAGAACTTTGTCATTTACGGCCTTTGATGTGTTGCAATAGATGGTCGTGTAAGGCCCCTTTAAAAATCGATTGCTCTTATAAAGGAACTCCTGAAAATGATTCCATGAGAATGCATTCGTATAATCAGCATGAATAGCGATAGAAAATCTATCTTAAACTGAAACGTGACAGGATAATCCTAACCCTAACACGGATAGAGTTGCTTATTAAGATGATTGGATGCTTGTAAAAATTATTTACGAAATTTGTGCGACTTCTATTCGATTCCCAACTAACTATAAGCACGATCTTTTTCGAATCCAAAGTTAACAAATTATTGTCATCTTAATTAATCTAATTCCAACCATTTCACCCATCGTTTCCAATCCTCTCATAATGTTGTTCATCTTCCAAGTAATAATCTCATTAATACTTATCTTCGAGTAGTCTTATATACACTACAACGTCAGTTTGTTTCAACTATAATCTTTGTTTTATATTTATTTTGGGGATTGTTTGGGTTATTGTTCTCATTTTTTTTTACAACGTTTTGGCCGATATAACCTCCGACCATCTTCATGTGCATTCACACTGGATGTTATTGGTGGATGGGAAAAAACAGCGTCAAGTCTCTATTTTTTTTTTTATTATTATTATAAATCCAGGTCCATTCCACTTTTTTTTATATGTTTGTATTTTTTTTTCTTTTAGATGAGGCTTGATAATTAGTGTTTGTATTATTATTATTTGGATTGTTTGGTATGAGACGGTCGGAGGTTACATCAGCCGAAACGTTGTGGAAAAAACAACCAAGATGAAAACAATAGTCCAAATAATACA
Organism: Euprymna scolopes; assembly: GCF_053919585.1. Lineage (NCBI taxonomy): Eukaryota > Metazoa > Mollusca > Cephalopoda > Sepiida > Sepiolidae > Euprymna > Euprymna scolopes. The sequence goes on from NC_136496.1 coordinate 67,422,249, forward strand.
AAAATATAATTATCAAACCTCATCTAAAAAAAAAAAAAAAAAATTACAAACCTATCAAAAAAATGGAATAGACCCGGATGTATAAAAAAGAAATAAACTTAGCGCTATTTTCCACCGTTCACATCCACTGTGAATGCACCTGAAGACAGTCGGAGGTTACATCGGCCGAAACGTTGTGGAAAGAACAACCAAAATGAGAACAATAGTCCAAATAATCCACTAAAATAATTTGTCTTATATTGCTTGGCGATTTTTCAATGTTCAGCGATTTGAATTTGTCTTGTTTTGTAAACTTTAGCCTCGAAACTCAGTAAATGGGATATGAAAAAAAAACTCGTCTAGTTACAACTATTGTAAACAACGTTTTATCTATGGAATACAATATCACGGAACTGCTTCCCACACAACAACTGACTACAACAGCCTTTAAAGTTAACAAATTCTTGTGCCGTCGTCTTAAATAATCAACTCATCTCAAGATGTTGTTCATCACCATTCGACAATCTTATTAAACCTTATCCTTGAGTAGCCTTTAGGCCTTAATAAACGGTGACACATGTATAAAAACTAAAGAAAACAAAAAAAAAACAAGCGACTATGTGACTTCTAAACAACAAACACCGAATCTATTTAAAAAAAAAATATTGATGTAGATGAAAATCATCCATGTGCCTCAAATTCTAACCATTTCACCCATCATTTCCAAAAAGTTCATCTTCCAATTGATAATCCCATCCTCGAATTGTTTTGGGGCCTTGGCAACAGGTGATACATTATATAAAAAAAAACCGTAAAAATAAAAAATGGTTTTGTAATTCTTTAACCATTACCTATGGGGCGGGGGCACTAAGTAACAATTTAAGTAACTGAGTTTTGTTGCCTTTGTGTATCATTGGAGCACAGGGTGAAGTAGGTGCTAGGGTGATTTCAAGAATTAGGAGTAGACTAACATAAGTGCCCGGCGTTGCCCGGGTGTTTGGAGGTGTTTGTTGAGCAAAAAAAGTGATAGTAGGCAGGCAGGCTCGAACCCGTGACGCGAAGGCAGAAAAGAAAGTGAAAGAAAATCTGACATCTTACCGCTACTCCATGACGCAACCTGAAGTTTGGAACGTTAAAATTAGGCAAAGTCAATCCAACCGCTACGATGACTTGCAAAAATAGCTTGCAAAAAATCGACCCCTCTTTGTAGAAAACTGCCCAGTTGAGGGTGAAGGAATTAATGTTTTTGGTCAATTGTTCGATATTCGTCGTCTGAGACGCCGAGCTTCATAATGATACCAATCTCGTGAAAATCCGCCGCCTCTGTTGAAAGTTTTAGACAGACCTACATACATACATACATACACACACTTAAACAGACAGGTGAGATTTATATTATAGATGACTGTAGCCAGCAGAGTATTATAAGTATTGATCAAGGGAAAGAATCTATCAGAAATGTGTTCGCAATGTGATGTATGGAAGTGAAACCTGGCCAGTGAGGGTTGAGGACATGCGTTGCATAGAGAGAAGTGATACGAGAATGATATGATGGATTTGTAATGTGACATGTGAATCTTAAAGATAGACTTGGATTTGATTTCCCTGAAGATTAAATCTGGACAGTATTATGCAAACCTAGAGACTTCGATAGTATGGCTACGTCGAAAGAATGGCTAAGAGTTCTTTGGTCAGTCCATATGGAATAGTTGAGGTAGTGTGTCCAGTTCATAGGGAAGGACAAGTAAGACATGGGAGGAATAGATAAAAATGGACGAGAAAAATATGGATAAAGACCTGGACAGATACAGGTTACTTTGGAGGTCATTTCTTAAAGCTGTCCAACCCATGCCAGCAGATAAAACGGACATTAAATCGAATACGATAATAATGTTGATATGCCCATTTATTTTGTGCGACTCTTTAAATATGCCTAGGAATTCAGTTATTGCCCTTCCAAAGACCAACCGTTTCTTAGCCAAAATCGGGCTCAAGTAAAACGGTCTATCTTATCACCTTGTATAAAGCGTTGCTAAACAGGATCAGATGATCATTTTTCACCGCCTACATTACTTACTGAGATAGAACTTGTTAGATGAAACAAATTTTTTTTTTTTTTTTGAATTGTGAAAAACTTGCATTAACCTCTAATGCCAGTATGTCTGGGGCGTTAATAGCAAAAGATAACATTCATGTTATTTTACTTTTCATCCAAATCTCGTCAGATTAAATACTGTACTGAATTACATTGTGTTATCTGTATCTGCAGTCAAAAAGTGTTGGCATCTGTAATGGAGCTGATACGCAAAATAAATTGCCCACTGCTTCCAGTTATAACGCCCGTCCTCATCAGGCGACACGCTATTGCTTTTTGTGTTGCGTCTACGGTGGCTTTCTCGAAACAAACGAACAACGTTTGAGTAAAAACAAATAGTTGTTGGTCGATCGATTGATTTTGTTATAATCATTGACGACATTCCAGTAATTAAGTGCGATACAAGCGAGCAAAATTTGCTTGTTCACCGCCTTCTGAAGTTCACCAGTTTTTTTCAGACGAGCATTAGCATTAGCATAATTTTGATAACTTCTGGAAGGACTTGCACAATCAGCCCTTTGTTGGGATGACGTATGTTTTGCCTAGTCTTAGGAGGTCATCTTTCCAAGTAATATTTCTTTCTTAAAAAGGAGGGACGAGTTATTTCCAATTGCACGAGGCGTCTCTAGCAAGGAATATTGATGCATCTGCTCTCTGCTTCCTTTATCAGTGCCCCCACCTGCCGGTTACATCTTGCTGTAGTAGGAGGCAATTTTGTTTCTGAATATGTTGTATTAACGTACACTTATAACCTCCAGTTCGTGCTTCCGGTAATCCTGTGATTTTTGTTCCTTGCATGTGTTATTCTTCTTTGTCGGCTACATCCGTTTTTTTTTGGGGGGGGGGACTAAAGATCCTTGCTATGTTCCAGTTCCCATGCTATACTTTTGCACCATTCTTTTTTTACTGAGGATAGTTTAAGAATGAAGTTATTTTAATAGATTCAGTAGCCCTTTTGACCCCCATATTTGAAAAAGCCATGTGAAACTAGATTTTACGAGGGGCGTGTAATAAGTAATGCCCCTGACCCACTTCCAGTTGTCTGATCTAGCTGAAATTTTGCATGTGCAATGATTTATATCTGTACGGATTATGTGGCAAATTACAGCTCTGAACTAATTGTGATTTCTGTTTTACAAGTGTTTGTACTGAGTCAGGTGTGAAATGGAGCCTGTTGAATGTCGAGCAGTGATCCGGTTTTTATATTTGAAAGGACGCACACCACAGGAGACTTTGGATGAAATGAAAGAAACATGGCGATAATTCTACATCATATGACCTTGTAAAACGCTGGCATCGTGAATTCAAACATGGCCGGAAGTCTGTAGAAACAGCTCTCAGACCTGGTCGCCCTCCTTCTGCCATTGATGAGGCATCTATCTGTCAAGTTGAGGCTGCCATTTTGGAAGATCGGCGCATTACTATTCGCCAAATAGCCCAAGATGTCAAGATTAGTACAGGGTCTGTGGAAACTATCATTCATGACCATTTGCATATGCATAAGGTGTCTGCCAGATGGATTCCCAGGTCGCTCACACCATTCCAGAAGCGAGAACGCGTCGAGTGCTCGAGGATGAATTTGGAGATGTGCCAAAAAGATGAGTCAAAGTTTTTCAAAAGACTGATTACACAGGATGAAACCTGGGTCCATCACTATGATCCAGAGACCAAAACCCAGTCAATGCAGTGGAAGCACTTGGACTCACCACCTTTAAAGAAGGTAAGAGTGCAGCCCTCCGCTGGCAAGGTCATGCTCACAGTCTTCTGTGACCAGGACGGAGTAGTGATGACAGATTTCCTGGCAAATGGTACCACAATTACAGGAGCCTATTATGCTTCACTTCTGAGGAAATTAAGGGAAGCTATCAAAATAAAGAGGCGGGGCAAGATCCACAAAGGTACTCTCCTCCTGCAGGACAACGCCTTCACAACTCGCATGTCGCCAGATCAGAAGCACGGGCATGTGTTTATGAAATCCTTCCCCATCCTTCTTACTCTCCTGACCTTGCACCCTCTGACTTTCACCTCTTCCCAGCCATGAAGTTTTTGAAAGAAAAGCGTTTCCCAGATGATTCAGCCTTGATTTCTGAAGTCACGTCGTGGTTGGAGGACCAACCTGGGGTGTTCTACAAAAACGGTCTACAGAGCTGCATCAAACGATGGGAGAAATGCATAACTCTGGGTGGCTCCTATGTAGAAAAAGACTAATAACTGTGCCAAGTTTCGTTTCTCTACTGCTATGGGAAGTGGGTCAGGGGCATTACTTATTGCACGCCCCTCGTAAATATGTTATTTCATGCAACATAGTTATTGTAAAGATAAAATAAACTCATTAGCATTTAAGTTCCGGGTTGAATGCTATATGGACCACTAATTCGCTAATGTCCTGAACGATCAGCCTTTCTTCACCCGGTGGTGCGGGAACGTGAATCATCCGTTAGTCCAATGAAAGGAAATATTTCTAGCTTTAATGATGAAAATAAATGAAGTTTCGAGAAAGCAAACCAAGCATAACCCACTTACCTGAATACATACCTAACTAACCCCACCCACTTCATCCCTCCGCCTCCGAAGATGCCGACATTTTTCTCCTCCTTTTTTCTCTTCTTCTTCATGTTCTCTGTTCGACAACCACTTGACTTTTTCCACGGGTTTACGGCTATCAATTTACAGTGAAGACTATTCTTGACGACAACAACGTGTTCCAGTCATCATTAGAAGAAAAGAGAAAAAAAACTACCATACATCCATTTCCTGATTACCTACACCGCATTCCTCCCGTCCACATACGACATTTATTTTTATTTTCTTTTTTTGTAAAACACACACACATGTATATATATTTATAAGATATAGCCCTTTTTCATGTGCAGTCACACACACACACACACACACACACACACACACACACACACACACACAAGTATTCATGTGCATGCCGAACACTCGAGTGGACCGCTCTTCTCCCACTGGGCAGAACGGAGAGTCCAAACAACTCTGGTGTGTTTATCATTTCTGAAATATGAATAGGCGTTATTCTGGGTGTTTTGCCAGTATCTCAAATTAGCTTTTATTTATTTAGAGAATATTAAAACTGCCTATTTAGCTAGCACTCCTCTCTTTCTATTTCTTTCGCTTCTATTTCTCCCTCTCTCTCTCTCTCTCTCTCTCTCTCTCTCTCTCTCTATATATATATATATATATATATATATATATATATATATATATATATATATTATATATATATATATATATATATATATATATATATATATATATATATATATATAATATAAAGAGCAAATAGTTAATAAAACATGTTAAAAACCCCTTTTGAAAAAGAGTTAAAAACATATTTAATCTGAAAAGGAAACACTTAATAAATGGATAGTCCTTAATCCGCGGAGTTATATATATATATATATATATATATATATATATATATATATATATATATATATATATATATATATATATTCAAGCAAATATTATTAAATACAACGGAGATATTTTGTCTTATAATTCTTTTTTTTAATTTTTCAATTTTTCGTATTGTCTTTTTTGTTTCGAAATCAAAAATATTAATAAAGGATCCATACATGTTGCTGTTTATTAATATTTTTGATTTCGAAACAAAAAAGACAATACGAAAAATTGAAAAATTAAAAAAAAGAATTATAAGACAAAATATCTCCTTTGTATTTAATAATATTTGCTTGAATGAAAAGATGCTGCCTAAATATACCAATATATATATATATATATATATATATACAATCTCTTCCTCTCTCCATAAATAAATAACTATGTCAAAATAAATATAACATGAAAGAAATATGCAACCGCCATATAGAAACTAACAAAGGGCAAACTTAAAACATGATGTCTATTGAAGCTCTGTGTTCTCTCCGCGGCGCTTAATGCAGTTTGCTAATCTTTCAGGCACTGGGCGAAATACTTTGGCACACAGCTTCGATGGCACTTGACCAATGGCAGCTCAAATTTAAGTTCAATGATGCTATAAAAATAAGAAATTTCTGTTTTAAAATGACACACGAAATAGAAGTGCTTAGATATCAATAAAGTTAGTAAGAAAAAAAATATCGTTATTTATAGCGGACAGATAAAATTAATTCCTTGTACAGAATAGTTTTACGCCGATTTTATGTTTTCTTAGGGTTTTACCAAAAATGTACGACCAAATATTATGCCCGATCAATGTACGACTGATTGTTCCTGCTGTTTGTTATATAGAAACAACGTGTAAAGTTGTTTGAATCAACAGGAACAGAATCGGACATTTAGTCGTGCCGGATTTTGGTCGGACATAAGGAGGTTTACTAAAATTGTACGACTATTTGCTCCTGCTGCTGTTTTGCTTTGAAAGCAACTTCGACACAAACGAACTACTGAGTTTATCAGCGCAAAATATTGTAACAATCCGTTTTGGTATTATTAAAATAAAATGAATTTAATCACAAGTTTCAATCGAAAGGTTAATTTTTGGCAAATAAATGTTTAGATTCATATAAAAGGCATTTATAAAAAATAAATTATTTTTAAAAATATCATTTCTTAAGGCAGATAGTAAACAGATACATAAATATTTATTTACATAATGAACTCATTAAAAACTGAAACATTTTTTTTCCAATTCTATGTGCTACTTTTTCGGGGGTTTTTATCGTTCAAAATCTTTGTAAAAAAAACAAAGAAGTTTATTTTTTTAGATTAGTCGTGCCTTGATTGTACTAATTATGCACGACTAAAAAAAAAAAAAAAAAAGAACGATTTCATCTAATTAAACCCTAAAAGACTGAGATTATTATTTGGCATACTGTATTGGAAAAAATAATTCTCAGTCGTTAAGGATTTAATCAGTCAAAGCAACTTTGTTAGTTTTAAGTTTAATGTTTAAAAACTAACAGACAAAAAAAAAAAAAGCAATAGTCGATAATAATAAGGATTTCTTCTACTTTTTACAAAGATTTTTTAGTGTTAAATTGTTATTGTGATACAAAATTCAAATTTGAAAGAAAAAGGTCATTTGTAAAATTAATTTTCGTAAAAAAACAAAACTCTCTGCTGAAAGTTGTGACCGTGACTAAATTCGTTTTGTTTTTTATTACAATAATTAAGAAATAAACTTGTTTATTTATTTTTTATTTATTTATTTTTACAAAGATTAAAAAATAGAAAAAAGTGGGTTGAAAAAAAAGTCTCAATCTTTAAGAATTTGCCAAAAATAATCGTGACTAGGTTGTTTTATTGTCTATTTTAATAACTTTTTTTTTGCGCTAACGGGACTCAGTAGTTCGCCCATATAAGAGGGAATATTTAATAAAAACCGGAAGTTTTCTTTTGAGTAAATTCGTTTTATTGTTTATTACATTACAAGATTGTTTTAAGATATTTTCCGCTGACAGACCCAGTCGACCGCGACCGCCTGTGTTGAAGTTGCTTTAATTAGCAGCAGCGACAATTAGTCATACATTGATCGTACATAAATTTTAGTCGTACATATTTAGTAAAACCGGTTTCTTTACAAAAATTAAAATAAGGGTATAATCAAAAACCTCTGCACAAAATGGTCCAAAAGTAGTCTGAAACAATCCATACGTTTCTGTTGCATTTTCTAAGTTTAAAACAGAATTTTATTGTATACCGTCCTTCTAATGTGTCCTCACATCCAGATTGCGTTTTTAAAATGCACCAGCTGTGACAATCAGGCTTTAGTAGGGTGTATTCCAATTCCTGCTGTAACTGTTAATTTGAACCTGAAATCATAAAAATTGGTCAGTCATCTTATAAAATGTATAGCAATAACATACTGAATTTTCAAGAGTCTACGACAATTTTAAATGCTTATACATAAAAATCTGGAAACTTGTTGCTAAAAACAGAGCAACAATAGCAAACAAAAATTTACTAGTCAGCTGGTACATATATAGTCGAGATTTCAGTCTATTTAACACACTCAGAGGAGGTCACAAAACCCGAAACCTTCATATGTCGATGTAAGCCAAATAACTAATGAAATTCTTCCATAAAACGATCAAATCCTCTGTAGTATCAATATATATATATATATATATATATATATATATATATATATATATATATATATATACAGGGTGTCCACAAAGTCTGGCTACATTATGTAGCCAGACATTGTGGAAGCATCCTGTAGATTATATATATATATATATATATATATATATATATATATATATATATAGCTTTTAAATGAATTTTTAGTATACACTTGTTTAATTTTAAGATTATATATATATATATATATATTAGGTCTGTGCAAAAATAATGTCGTTTTTTGTTTAACTTCAAAAGATCATAGCTCCTTTCATAATAAACTTCATTAATCAAAATAAGAACCATTAGAATCGAAACATTTTTGCCAATGAGAAACAAGTTTATTTATCTCATTTGCATAGAAATCCAGAGTTCTGGAAGCGATGAAGTCATTGAAGACCGATTCGGCATCATCTCGGCTTTTGAAGCATTTTTTGCACAGGAAGTTGTCGAGATGCTTGAAAAAGTGATAATCGATGAGCGAGAGATCCGGTGAATACGGCTGATGAGGCAGTGGCTCATAGCCCAATTTGTTCAGTTTCTGCAGAATCAGTTTAGCAACATACAGGGGAGCGTTGTCATGAAGGAGAATTGGTCCCTTCACATTGACCAATCTCGGGCACATACATTTGAGCTTCTGGTGCATTGCGTCAATTTATCGGCAGTATTTCTCCGCCGTAATCGTTTTACCCGGATTCAAGAAGCTGTGATGGATGAGACCGGGCACAAACCACCAAACAGTCACCATAGCATTTTTTTAATGCAATTTCGGCTTCGGGAAGTATTGTGGAGTTTCTCCAGCATCCAACCACTGTGATGAATATCGCCGGTTGTCGTAGAGGATATGCTTCTCATCAGATGTCACAATCCGCTCGAGAAATGGGTCGTTTTTGTTGCGCAGAAGGAGCGTAGAAGACACCTTAAAACGACTATTTTTTTATTATCTTTAAATTCATGCGGCACCCATTTATCCAACTAGACATTTGTGGAGGTTATTTGCGGGCGCTGCTCCCGTGGGTCGATGGTCCTAGGTTCAATCCTCGACTTGGGAGAGGTGCTCGTCTAGCGGCACTGCTGAGTTGTGATACTACAAAACAGTACTGTATGTCTATGGCAACAAATATATATGCATATATATATTAAAACTTCAGAACATCCCTCCTGTGATAAAGGGCCTGTAGAAAAGAGAAACACTAAAATATCACCCTAATAAAGTAAAAAAATAACAGGGGTCACTATTTCCCCCATTGCACTATTTTCCAGAGATTCGTTCAATGATAGTAACTCTACCGTTGTTGGTGACGAGGAAGGGCAAAGATGAAATTAATTATTCTTAATCAGAAAAATTAAAACGGACATAGTTTTTCAAGACATAACTCAATCCCAGAACTATTATATTTTAGCATATGTTGAGTTATAAAAGTACGTAGAAAAAGCCTTAGGTAAACAAGCGTTATTGAACTTGCATAATATTTAAATGAATAAAAGTGGAAGTTGGGACCATTTCTCGAATCATTACTAAAAGCCAAAAACGCCCTGTTTAAACTTAATTCTATACAATGGACGAACGATCATTTTTACGTATATGCGATATCAGTGGCATATCAGTTTTGAGACAGAACTTATTAACCTATATTTGCTTTTTTTAAAGTAATTGTTTGGATTTTAATAAAAAATAGTTCTGTTTCGCAATACGTTTTATTTCCTAGATACGTAGCATTTGTGTTCAATATCCCTTTGTGTAGAGGGGCCGACTTGATTTTCAATAAATTTGGATCTATTTATAAATTGTAAGTGAAAAAGACAAATTGATTTTCCCCCCTTTCTGTACTGTCAAATTTAAAAGATAAATTTGTATTGCAATTATCAAAATCTTGTTTTTTTTTTAAATCTATATGAATAAATGAGAATGCTTTTATTTGGGGTTCACAACAGTTTTGAATGAAATGTTTATTATTTTAAATTAATATTCCAAGTAGAGAACTTGAAGCGATAGCGAACCTGCAGAACTAGCTAGTCTCTCTCTCTCATATATATATATAGCACTATCTCTGTGAGTGTGATTCGTTCCGTACGGACTCCAAAACGGCTGGGCCAATTTCTTTTGAAATTTCGTACAAATGTACTTTGTGCCTGGTAGTGTTCTTATATGGGTTTTATATCGGAATACTTCCGATAAGTATCGAAAATCGAAAAAATCCCAAGGACAGTCCGATTTTGACTAAAGTTAACATTTTTATACAGCCTAACATCACAAATACATATGAGAAGTTTTATCACTGCACAAGTAGAAGGATCATGTGTATAAAATCAACAGTATGTTCTTTGATAAGACAGGGGCGCGTTCGAAATTGTTTCTGTTCAGAGCACATTCGAACTATAATTGAATTTTGCATTTTAAGCATTAACTAAAGTCATATGAAACTCATTTCATAAAACCAACACTATGTTCTCTACAGTGCAGTGTAGATTACAATGTATTGTAGACAAAGTCACTGCAAAGATGCTCGAGAGTTTCCTCCCGGTGGACCGCGGTGGGTTCCCGACTAGAGCAGATAATAAATCGATTTGATTGTCGAATGGACGATTTCATTGATTTCGATGACAAAGGTATTGGGAGTGTAGAACATTCAATCCTAGGCAACGTTGGGTCTTCCTACTCGTGTGTGTGTGTGTGTGTGTGTGTGTGTGTGTATATATATATATATATATATATATATATATATATATATATATATATATAAAGTGAACGTGTCTGTGTGTGTGTTTCTGTGTACATTTCCCTACGCAATAACTCTGTCAATTTTAAGTCTACAGATTCGAAATTTGATATACAGGGTACTGAGATTTGGGAAAATCTTTCTGATCGGTTTTCGGTCAGAAATTTGGCTGTTAAGGGGTCAAAGTTCAACGATTTGATCTTTGAGAACTCTACCAAACTTCTCCGCCAATTTTGGGTCTAAACACTTAAAATTTTAGAAATAGGTCCCTTGGACATGGATCTAACTTAACTTGATTTGAGCCTGAAACAATAAATATTAAGGGGTCATAATAGGGGTCAAAGTTAAAAAAAATATATATAATCAACCTTTTTATATCTACCTATCTATTTGAAATTATTCGTCACTATCGTTGTTTGCACATGTTTCGATGTTTACGCATTCTCTCTTCGTCTTCCTTTCTTTATGTACGGATGTTCCCCCACGGCGTTTCGTGTCCGCCCAATAAGTTTACAAAGAAAACTTGCATGCAGACACTTCGATTGCATTCCATCCATTAAGAATACGTTTTACGCCTCCACTGCTGCCATCTCAAATGCGCAGTTAGACAAGCAATATACGTTCACGCACACGGCCACATACACACATTATTATTCTGTAACCCATTTAATATGTATTTATAAGTTATTATTTGGAATCTTCGAACTACTGTTATCATCTTGAGTTTTATTTCCACAACGTTTTGGTCGATGTAACCTCCAACCTTCTCCAGGTGTATCTTGTGGAACTCGAGAATGTTTCTGTTGATCTCTGGAATTTGGACGGAATTTCGAACAGAACCCTTTATTTACTTCACGGGGATAGAACGTTGTTGATTTACTGGATAAAGGTCTTAAGTAATTCGCAATTGTATTTTTCGGTCACCCACACTAACAACTGAACCTTCAACTTTCAGGAGAATATTACTTTTACATTTATTTTTTAACCACTGTGCCACGGAATGGTTGAAAATGACATTCAAGATGAGAACAGTACTCCGAACATTCCAAATAATACGAACAACGAATCCTCATCTCAAAAATTAAAAAAGAAAGTAATTATTAGTTTGACAAGTTCGTATTAATCGGCACGCTACAATATTTTGACTATGGCTGTTCTCTTGTTGACTCTGATTTTTCTAGAATCAAGGACTTATACGAGGGTCTGCATGAATATCACGAGCATTTCTAGGGAAGGTGGTGCTAATAGAAGCAGCCGGATTCGAACCTGTTACGCCCATGTAGTTAGTCCACGTCGGTATCCATTTTACCACCGCTAACTTCCATTAATAGAGTTGGTATTTTTTATTAAATCTTGGGCTTACATTAACATGTCAAGGTTTTTACCGGTATGTCTCGTCAGAGCCAATTTTGAAAAGCTGTTTAGGTCGAAATCGTGACATGTAAGTCGCGAGAAAAAAACAACAACAACAAAAAAAAACGGGATTTTGCAGCACAGGCAACAAACCAAAAAGTAGTCAAAACTATATATATATATATATATATATATATATATATATATATATATATAACAAATAAATGTTACCAAAAACATGTTAAATTACTCTTCTCCCTAGCTGGATAAGTTTTTGTTTGTTTGTTTTGTTTTGTTTTGTTTTTTGTATTTTGACGTATTTTAAAGATTTTATTCGATTATTAAAAAAAGAACAAGTAGTGCCGAGTTTGGGAAGGCGAGGCGCTGTATGTACCGCGAAGTAAAATACCAGGTTGAAAAACTGGCGCAGTCTATCCTTCTCTCGAGGGTAGATGGGATTCTCTTAAGCTATGGTAGGCACCCCATCACGTCACGATAAAAAAAATACCCTTAATAGCCCTGGCGAAGCATCAAGTATTCAGCTACCGACAAGATTTGAATTACACTACAAACTCGTGTAAGTTCAATCTCTGCTGCAGCCGCATTGGATGGGTGGAGTGCCGAGTTGGTAAGTTAAACCGACAAAAAAATTGCCAACAAGAACATGCTGTGTTCGGAGTGTCGATAATGGCTCCAAACTCGAAAGATAAACAAAATATTGTCAATAAGTGTTACCGTTACATTTATTGGGCGAATTCTGTCAATATTCCGTTTTATTTGCATGATTTAAACGATTATCGAAACTTTCCAGATAAACGTTTGATGTCTGCCATCTTGCCGTCGTTCTAACGTACCAACTCGACTCTACTTGTGTTTCAAATTAAATATACGAAAAAAAAAAATGTTAAACCACACAAAAATTATCGTAGGAAAGTAGATGAGTAACTTATTGCCTTTTATAAAATTAATGTTATGTTTCTTTGCCACTTTCCGTTTTGTTGTATATATTGCAAAATCCCCCAAAAGACTATATATGTCAGGTAATCTGTGACTTGACCACTTTCCCAACTGGGATTGTCTTAAACTTGTTCTAGATATAACTGGTGAGGAGAATCTTCAAAAGGCAGATGAACCTCCCTAGGGTGAACGACCAGCTATCATGTGTGTGTGTTTGTGTGTGCTGAGACATAGGAATGCTCAGGTCGATTGAGTGCGTGGTGAAACCACTGGGAAATATGTCCTCTTGTTTTCATAAAGGCAGGTATATAGGAAAAGGAAAACTCTGATGTAATACTTAGGGCGACTGTGTTGTTTCCAAAGATGTGGACTTATTCTACTTTCTAAGTCATTGTAACAGCCGTTTCTTTTGTACAGAATCAATCCTACTCTCTAACCGACTGTTCTCTCTCTCTCTCTCTCTCTCTCTCTCTCTCTCTCTATCTCTCTATCTCTCTCACACACACACACACACACACATATATATATATATATATATATATATATATATATATATATATATATATATATATAATGGCATACACAGACTGGTTAATAATTATGTATTTTATGCACGCAGAAAACATCAACTCTCTCTGCGGTGTGAGATAAATTTCCCTCTGCTTCACATACACTTGGCAATTTTCCCAAACTTTCCCCCCTTATTCTTAATCCTCTCTCCCTCTCTCTCTCTCTCTCTCTCTCCTTATTTTCCTTTATTCAATTATACCCCGCACCAACATTCAATCATCCTCCGGTCCCATCCTTTTTTTTTCTTTTTTCCCCACCGTTAATAAACTTGCATTGTACGCACAGGCGTTTACTCATGCTAATGAGGACTGTGCACCCGACACGCATTTATAGGCACAACCACACAAACACCTTCCTACTAAATTTCAAAATGTAACAGTATTTTGAGTTTCTATTTGCACCCCTTCTCTCTCTCTCTCTCTCTCTCTCTCTCTCTCTCTCTCTCTCTCTCTCTCTCACTCTCACTCTCACTCTCACACACATACACACACACACACGCATTTATTACATCATTCCTCCTTTTCTTCCAATCTTAATTGACTTTCTCCATCACTTTATTGTCGCTTCCTTCTGTCAGTGTCTATTTTACAACCGACTCTTCCTGCTCCTTTTGTAGATCGCCATCTGATTCTCTTGCCGCTTCCCTCTGTTATAATTGACACATTGAGATAGCAAAGTGTTTTGTTTATATATAAAAAAAAGTGGTCCCGCCGTTTGTGGTTGGTTATTTCGTCTCGTCTCGCTGCGTGGCAAACAAAAGTAAAGGGAAAAAACACACAATTTGCAGAAGTTGCAAGGGTTGAAAAAAAAATCAGTTGCGTCTTTTTTTTTTTTTTTTTTTTTTTTTTTTTTTTTAATCATCCGGTTGTAGAACTCGTCGGCATTTCAGGTGGAATTTCGGCAGTCTTGGAAGATGTCTTTTCAATCGACGCAATTCCCTAGGACTTATTATCCAGATCGGGAGCAACAACAAGTGCTTTACTTCCCACTGCCACCCCCACCAGTGGCCCTTGTCCCTGGCAGTGACAGGTCGTTCATCGAAAATGCTCGCAGGCAAAGGTAATTATTTAGAGCGTACAATTAAGCAGGGAGGGGTGTATTCGGCCATTTTTCTTTTTTTGCTGTTTGTCATGTTTTATTGTTTTTTTTTTTTTTAATTTTTGTCTTTTGTTTATCATTATAGTGAACGTTGTTGCATTCGGGGTGGGAGCAATAAATAATTGTCCACTTGCCCGCTTGACTAGAGAAAGGGACGAACTAGATAAAGTAGGGATAAGTTTATCGAAGGGTTCACTGAGGGCGATGTGGGTCACACATTCTAACACTTTTCTTGCTTTTCCGCTTTAGATGATTTTTGTATTCACCAGAAAAAAAAGAACTAAATATAAAACAATTTCTTTTAAGAATAAAAAATCTTTAAGCGGATTTTTTTTTTTTTTTTTTTTTTTTTTTTTTGCACTCAACCTAATTTATGACGAATTCCGACCGGAAAGACATTTCACAAATTAATTGTCCGTTTTCTCTTCTCCCCTCCCCCCTTTTATAAAAAAAAAAGGAAGAAAAATAGAAATAAAATGGTAAAGGTTGAAAACGGAGGAAGGGAAGAAAAATATCCTTAACTTACGTCCATTATTTAATCTATGAATTTAGCTATGTAAATACTATTTCAAGCTTAAGCATCACAGACCAACGTAAATGTCATTTCAAACTTAAGCAAAAAATATAGAAAGAAAGAGAGAATTTTTTATAGGAATGCTTAGGTGCATCTCAAATGAGATACATGATTCAATTTGCGCGATTAGCGCTGGAAATGCAATTCTAAATTGAAGTGCGACAAATCGACGGACAATGTCTCATGGAAATTCTAAAGAAACGGGGAAGGGGAAAACAAAGAAAAAAAAAAAGAAAAGCGATCTCGTGTATATAAAGTAAAGCGGCCAAAGTAAATGTAATACATTTATAGAACAATATTTACTTCTGTTTCGACATAATCAAATGAAATAAACCCCGACAAATAAAGATGTATACTAAATAGATACATCCAGCGCTATTATCTAAACACAGTAAGATCAACAGAGCTGATTATCCGATTTCTACGAACAAAACTAGGATATATAACTTGCTACCTAGCTCTACTCGCGTATTGACCACAGCTGAAGTAAATACTGAAAATCGACACAAAAAATGTTTCTTTATAAAATGTTACGTGAATACATGAAATATATACGAATTGAAATACATTGATAAACTGAAATTCAAAGCAATATATTTTCAATTTTATGCTTAAATACATATCATCGGGACTGATTGTTAATTGAAAACAAAAACCGTTTTGGGGTTTTTATAAGTTTTGATGTCGTGGATTTTAGCATAGAAACATGGATTAATTTGTGTTGACTGTTTTAATGTGCGTGTGTGTGTGTGTGTGTGCATATATATATATATATATATATATATATATATATATATATATATATATATATATGATATGATATGATCTCAAGTTATAGTTATTCAAGAGTGATAACTAGAGCTAGGACAACAGCATATTTTTTCATTGTTTTGACTCTTGAGTGTGTATCCATCTTATATGTTTTTATATAGTGATGTGGTTCTCGGTTGATTAACTGTGTCGGATATATACTTGAGATTCAAAACAACGAAAAGAATATGCTGTTGTCATAGTCCTAGTGATAACTAATGAATTTAACGACTGATTTCTTCTGTGGAAAGCAACCATTTTATTTTAAGTCGCCTGACGAGGACTTGTGGTTTTAACCGACCATCTATCCGAAATATTAGCATATCCAGTGTCGCGACCTTGTAAATTTGTTATATAGATGTTCAAATGTATTGAACTATAGACCAATATCTTTATATATATATATATATATATATATATATATATATATATATATATTACACAATAGAATAAATGTTGACAATACAAGAATATATACTGGTGCATAAAAATTTAATTATCAATTCAGTAAGGAAAGTGCATCAAAAGGAATAGGGGTTATAAAAGCTCGTCATGCCTAGGTATTTCGAAGCCTTCTGCTTTTCATCATAAGAGGAGAGAGGGTGCTTGGTAACAAATAAAGAATACGATGTCCAGCAATAGGCACGTTAGGCTTCGAAATGCCTAGGCATAATGCACTTTTATGACACCAATTCTTTTTGATGTATCTTTGTTACTGGAAATTATATCTATATACACCAGTACATACTTTTGCATCGTCGATATTTTTGCTCTTGTGTCTTAGCTGTACCTGGCATTATTATCTCGATAAGTCTCATTTTAAGAATGTTCAATACTTTTTAATCCCTCTTATATAATATATATATATATATATATATATATATATATATATATATATATATATATATATATGTGTGTGTGTGTGAAGAATAAGAGTATAGTTACATTCCAAAATCCACATATTATTTTTCATGCAAAACAGTTGCCCCAGCATGTTAAAATTTTGATATATTTTTTTACAGATCTGTTTCCTTATACAAAAAAAGGTTTATGTCAATACCGCTTCTTTGCGCGCATATACTCTTCAGAAAAATTAGAAATTATTAGCTTAGATAGAAAAAATGCATGAAATATTATGCTGCAAGAAGAAAAAAATAAGTTCAAATGTATTGAACTATAGAATCAACATCTTTTCATATATCATTCAAACACGATAGTTTTTGAATATATGGTTAAGTGGCACTTTTATTCATTTAGAACTGCTTTAAAGTTTCACCGCTTACTCATTTTTCGACCAAATTTCAAACAATTATTACAGTTTATAGATCACCTTCTCAGCTATATTGTAAAATAAAAAATTTCAAGTTTCGTTTAGTAAAAAAAAATTATGAATTTTCTGGTGTTCAAAATCGTAAAAATATGTAATAAGGTGAGCGACACTTTTTATAACTAGTTTCCATAGCAAGCACGACGCTTCAGCGACTACTGTTGCTACTAATTCACTGCTGTCTCGAAAGAGAAATAACAAGTGAAGCAGAGAGAATGAAAGCATAAAAGGGAGATAATTGGGGGATTTTATTAAAAGCAGACGAGTGCCGTACATTGTTATTATATATGTGTTTATAGGGGGAAAAATAAGACTAAAATTAAACAAAGAACAAGTGAATTTATTTGAAGCCTGGAAAAATCATGGATTACAATAGAAAAATGCGAGCATGAAAAGTAATATGGTTAAGCTTAAACATGGAAAAGTAAAGGACTAGTTGTTAAAACTGGGAAAGAAAAAGATAAGATATTCTAGTAAAAAATATAAATTTATAACTTAAAAATTCTTAATGCTGCAATATTTTAAAAAATTCAATTTATAACATTATCTAATCAATTCTTAATGCTGCAATATTTTAAGTTATAAATTTATATTTTTTACTAGAATATCTTGTTCTTTTCTTGTTCAGTTTTAACACCTAGTCCTTAACTTTTCCATGTTTAAGATACCCATATTACTTTTAATGCTCGCATTTGCTATTGTAATATATATATATATATATATATATATATATATATATATATATATATATATATATATATATATATATATAATGAGACGCTATGGAAACATTCCTGAAGAATCAGTTTCATTCGGTAGCTTTTGTCTTGCGGGCTGAGTTTCCATAAAATCAATGGTACTAATGGAAGATCATACAAATGTATAATGTCAATTAAATTTTTTATGCATATTTAACTAGGCACCGCCAAAACTGGGGGGGCAGGTCAGTACTTTTTGACGGACCGTCTTTTTAAAAATCTACCAAAAATCAGGTAATTATCCGATCAATACGAAATTTTCAGCGATTATTAGGAGAAGAATGAACTTTATAACAGTGTACTTATTTTTCATAAACGATATTTATATATATATTTTTTTTTGCTTACAAAACCCCCCCTTGTTTTGAAGTGGGAACAAATATGCTTAAAATAATCATCTGAAACTGAACAAAACATATTGTGTTGTTGTAAGGGACAGAATTATAGATTAAAAAAAAAAAAAAAAAAAAAAAATTGTTTGCATACCTTATTTTGACGTCTGAATATCAGAACTTCGATTGTGTTTAATTATCCCGCTTTTGAGTTTTGAAGTGTGAAATTCGGTGAATATGTTAAGTAAAATAATTAATTTAAGTTAAGCAAAACAAAAAAAAAATTTTTTTTATATTTATACGAAAAAAGCCATTTTAAAATTTTTGATAAATAAATTAACAATTTTTTTTTAGCGAGCCGAATAATGCATGACCATTATTAAACAGAGCATGCTTTGAATAATCGATACAAAAAAAAAAAATTCGATAAATATTGTGCCCTTTGTGTTAAAAATAGCATAATTTTTTTCGATCTCGTTTGAAAACGTTTGCCGCCTTTCGACTACGGTGGACCAAACGCGCTGAAATAATTTTTTTTTATTCTGCTTTAAATTGCCCCCTCCCCCCATTTTGGGGAGCCTGACCCCCACACACATACACATTAAAAACCAAACTCATACAAATGGTCACCCATCTGGTACTGGCCAGCCTCAGCTTAATAATACATTGAAATTTTCGTCACTGAAAAATAAGTTTTTTTGGCCTGTTTAGTCTTCCATAGTTTTCGTCTCATCGAAAGAAAACGTAAACAGAGTCGATCTGAACTCTTCGGCGACGCGAAATATCTGGTTACATATATGAATAAGTGGAATTATTTGAAATTCAGGTACTTATATTATAATATTTTTGCATATTCTCTTAGAAAATCATCCTAAATCTTAGTTAGACAATAAATGAATAAATAAATTATTTCAAAAACCCTTTTTTTTAAATATTTAAGTACGTTTTTTGTGCAAGACAAAAAATAACAATTGTTAACTTTTTGGGAAAATTTAACATTTAAAATTGAATTAAAAATAGTAGAAAAAGTTTTACATTATTCTGTTTTCTATATAATAAAATTCAGGGTTTTATCTTTCTGGAAAAAAGTTACTCAGAAATAATGGATTTTAATAAATGTAATTTAGTTTTAAAAAACAACAACAACTTGATTTTGCGGCCATTTTTGGCGGTGCCTTTAACCCTTTAAACAAATTATTGAACACTTTTTCTACTATAAAACGAAACTGAAGAAGATAGATTTTTAAAAAGTGCCGCAAAATGGAGGGGCAAAAAGAATGAAAAATAAATTCCTTAAAAAACAAACTCGAAAATTTTTCTCTGTCGATAAAACGAAATTCTTTAGGTAAAAACTAGAATGCAGAAAAAATTGCAAAGGTGGCAATATAAAAGAGAATGAAGTTTTTGTTCTTTCTCTTTTTTTCTTACCAATTACAATTCCAGCATTTTCTCATGTTTTTCTTTTATTTGCCGTGTTGAGGTTTTCCTACTGCGTTGGATGACAGTGTCGCCTGTCGCCTTTTTTTTTTCTTTTTTTTTTCTTTTTCAGTCGAATCCCATGAAAAAGAAGAAAAAAAGAACGAACTGTAAACGAAGCTTGTTTGTGTGGGGGTCTTTTATACAACAGGAGCGTATGCGAAACTTAATACTTTCTAGAAACTACAGACGTATTTTTGTATTTTGATGATAGCTATTTTTAAGTTGAAAGTCCGGATAATAATGAATCACAAACGTGATTTAGGTTCAGATGTTTCATTGATTTTTCATCTTAAGACAAAAATGATTTGATCCGCGGAAAAGTTGAAAGTTGTTAAAAGCTGAATATCAACCATATCAAATCACTTACAAAACCAAAGAAACGTATAAACTTTCGTTGCCACACCGTCCACATCAACGATTAATGAAAATTATATTCCCAAATTGATTCCAGTTAACACTATACAAATTATAATGAGTCCAAATGCAGAAATCATATGGGTGTTTCAAAAGTATTGTCTCGTATTTTTTATTTCGCCCGAATGGATCAGACGTTATTGTAAATTGCGTTGTTATGATGACTGAACTTATACAATCATGACCTAAAAGTTTCAACACTCTGTTGCAGAGATTGATGGTGTGAGACTCTAAGAAAGCAACCACTTTCAGGGACGTACGACTAAAGCAGAAGCGTGATTGAATTCCTGGCAAAAGAGTATTGAGAATGTTAATGACTATGTAGAAAAATATTTTCTGGGGTATAAAGAGTCGCTTGTTTTAATAGTATCACTCCCGTTTTTGCAGCTCTTCAGTATTTTTAGTTAAAAAAGTAGGTTTTACTTTTGGAACGACCCTCGTGTGCGTGCATATATATATATATATATATATATATATATATATATATATATATATATATATATATATATATATATATATATATATATACCATTAGTTTCATTCCAAAATGTCAAACGAAAGAATCAATTTACCCTCAAAATCTTATTAGTTTTTACTTTAAATTGTGTTCCTTTGATATTTTTTTAGACAAACACCTAAATTTTTATTATATTGCGTCTTATACGTTTTTCAGAGAATAGCGAAAGATCACTAAACAACTCTTCAGAGATTAAAGAATATTCCTAAAAAATCGCTAAAAGTTTAATATATGGAATGAAAAAAAAAAGAATTTGAAGAAAAGGTATCATATAAATTATTTCAATACCTACAGACACTAGTGTTTCATCCTTTCGAGAATCATCAGTGCTGGGAGTTACAATTACAGCCAATCGAGAGATTCGAAGCCATTTTTGACTCCATTAGCAAAAAAAACAAACTACACAGCCAATGTCAATGCCGGGCGAGAGCGATCTTATGATTATGACATCATGTTCTGCCATAATTCAAAGATGGCGTAACTAAAAGAAATCATAATTGCAACTTCCGATTTTCGGATTTTGTAATCATGCCTTTATTTTCTTTTAAAATTGACGAGTTCCTTTTCTTCTGATGATTTAAGGGTGGGATAAATTTTTGACATCATGATTACATGAATGATTTTGCGCTACGAAACGGATGCTGTTAAAAATTGAACATTTCAACATACTTAAATAAACGGTAAGATGGAAAACATCTTAAAATTTGGAATATAGACTTTTTGTCATTTATTTGTATATACTGTGTAGTTACATTGAGTTTCATAAATTGAAGGATTGGTATTAATAAAAAGTGGAAAATAATGGAATAAGTATATTCTCTCTCTCTCTCTCTCTCTCTCTCTCTATATATATATATATATATATATATATATATATATATATATATATATATATATATATATATATACTAGCAAAAGTACCCGTCGTTGACTGGGTTCAAAAACAGCCTACAGAAAATGGACTCTGATTTATGAAAGTATGGTGGGTTATGAAAAGGAAGGGCTGTAAAGAGATAGCTTCGAATTTGGGGGTATCAAAACCAAAGCAAAATATGATGAAAGTAAAAATAAAATAGATAAACCCCATAATTTATTATACCATACCTGTTCACAATGAAACGCTTATCACAATATTCTGTGGATCTATATTAAAAAACCTTGTTAAACTTTGTGACATATTTCCATTCTATGGAAGTCAGGCGCGAATGAACACCCCATAATTGTATACCATATTTCTTCAAACTGAAACATAATTATCAAAGTATACTTACGCAGATAGATATGAAAAGTCTTTATTAAAGTTTGTGCATATTTCCATTCTGTGGATGCCAGGCGCGAACGCAGACCCCACAGTTTTATACCATCACTATTTAAGTTAAAACATACTTATCAAAGTATTATGTACATCTATATCAAAAACACTTGCAAACGTTTTTTTTTTTTTAAATTTTTAAATTTATTTCCATACTTTGTGGACCAGGCGCGTACGCAGACCCCACAATTTTAATGAATCATCATTATGCCAGATCAAACATACGCATTCCTGTGTCTCGATACATCTATCATTATATGTGATCCGTTTTCTATAATAGTCAACCATATAGGAGCCTATTCGTGACCAGACACACACACAGGCGTCCAGCTTGATTCAGCCTCTCTGATGAGTCATGGACTACGAAACACGTGTCAGTGGATAATTATATTTAAGAATATATATATATATATATATATATATATATATATAAACTCCAATGATCTTGGAACGATGTATGTAACCCACTTTCTGGTTTACGACATCTGGTTGCGCATGCGCACATGACCTGCACACTGAAATATTAACGTTATTATTTCGGAATTATTATTTAACATGGGAAGAGTGGGGTTTAAAATAACTTAAACGTCATACAGAAATGAATGATGTAAAAAAAGCAGATATATCAAAATTTGAATTTAACTATAATAAGTATTATGGTATCTGTTCAGTTCACATTTACCTAAAAGTATGGCCAACCACTTATAATTCAGTAACTGTATTTTTTTTTTCAAAAATAATCAATTATAATAAACAGAACGACTCGTAGAAATCTACCTATATTCTTTTTTCATTTTAATATACTTTCATAGAAATGTTTCTGTTATGTCAAAAAAAAAAAAAAAAACTATTTTCTTTACGTCACAAGTGTCACGCTCATACATGAATTCTATAGCTAATATAACATACTAACCCAACAGGCCACAGGTAGTCTAGTATATATATATATATATATATATATATATATATATATATATATATATATATATAATGATTACTTCATTTAATCGCATAAATTTTTTTATACGAAGATATAATTTTATGCGTAAACTTTTCAGTATTTACTTCAAAAGTGCTTAATACATAGGTAGACTAGGTAGTAAGTTATGAAAATATATATGCGATTAAGCTACACAGAATATTCCGCGTTTCATTCTCGTAAGAATTCGTCAGGCTTATGCATAAGCCTGACGAATTCTCTCGAAAATTAAACGTGGAATATTCCGTGTACCTTAATTGCCATGTATATTTTCATAAAGTTTCAAGTCGGTGTGGTTTCAAAATCAACGAATCTTACTAACAATCGTCAGCCATATATAGAAAGAACTTTTTGTATATGGGTTTTATTGTATCACTGCTTTTCATTTCCGAATTCATTTCAAGCGGCGGGGGTTGTCCGATTTGATATTTATTTTCTGACAATACTTTGTACCAATACTTGAAATGATTTTGTCCTTTGTTAGAAAATAGTGTGTTTTTACTTGCTAACGTTTGTGTAGTGCGACTAATTTAGATTTATTTGGATACGGATAATATATACTGGTGGGTGATATACCTAAATAAATAAATGCGAATATATATATATATATATATATATATATATATATATATATATATTATAGAGAGAGAATAAAAAGGAACAAACCGGGTTATGTGTTCATCAACGTTCCGTCTTTATTTTGAGACTTCCTCTGGATGAATGAAATTAAGAAAACAAAAACACCAGTACAAATATTTGAAAATTTTCCCGTGAAAAGTGTGAGGCTGTTCCATTTCAGAAACGGAAACAGACGTTGGAAATTCAAGAAAGGGAGGAGCGGGCGTTGTTAAAGAGAGGGGGATTTTTAATAACATCATATATCCGTTACTATATTTTTAAAAGATATATACATTGCATCTATATTCCCATCCAAAAGGGTTAAATGAGACAACATAGTATTTTGAAATATATATATATATATATATATATATATATATATATAATGAAATACACACACATACATATACAGTAGAGAGTAAGAACCCAAACACAGATATTTGTATACCTAATTTGCATAGGTATTAAAACGATTAATAATAAATCAATGTTTACTGTTATTTATTTGTAATTTCATTCTCCTATATTTCTCTCTATATATGCAATAATTTTATCGATATAATAGGGTAATTTATTTAATTATGAAAGAGATGAATAACTAAAACCGTTCTTAAAACATTATGCTCATAATTTTCAAGGGGAGATAACTCAAATGAAAACTACTAGTATATATCATAATAGTTTATTTTGGAATGATATCTTTGGAATGTGATGTTAATTAACTTTTGCAGGTTTCTCTTTCCGATGAGAATGAAAAGAATAAGTTTTGTTTCTCTTGCTGACCAAATTTCCAAAAAAAAAAAAAATAAATAACGAGTTTGCCGCGTGTCAGATTCTAACAGATGGCATTATTATGCTCCAATTCTAATTGCGTAGTTTTCTTTCCCCCAACACAAACAATCCAACGTTGTTTATAAAATTAACTTTTCTCTCATACTTTATTTAATAATGTTTTTTATTGATCTTTTTTTTTTCTTTTTGCATGGCACGCTAAGGATTGAATTCGTTGCAGCATTAAAATATGACAGGATGTGTTAATCGTTATCCTTCGCTTGCTTTAGCTAATACCTATCACCGTTTTATTTTTCTTAGAATTTACGTTTCTTTCAGCTGATTTGTGCTCTTTGTGGGTGTGTGTGACACCATCGATCCTCTAAACGCTAAGACTCGCATCTGCGTTCTGTCAAGGCTTCTTTTTTTCGATTGATCGATTTATTTCTTCATCTGCTACGACCTGCATTCTACTGTGTCCAACTCGCAACTGTCATCAACTCTAACCCCTGTTAACCGTCATAAAGCAAGACTGTCTGTAAGCCGTCTCCAACTGTCATAAAACTGTCGCAATACCTAAAACTGCCCGTAAAAGTAACATATATATATATATATATATATACAGGATGAGTCACGGGAAATGGATGTTTTTAAGGAAAACAAAACTCTGCGAATATTTCAACAAAAATTTTATAATGAACATAAAAACATTTACTAAACCATTATGGAAGCGAAAAGCGTTTTAAAAACATCCGTTTCTCGTGACTCACTCTGTATATTACATATGTGTGTGTATTTGTATGCGTAACCGTTAATATATATATATATATATATATATATATATATATATATATATTATTAACGGTTACGCATACAAATACACACACCGAGGGGTAGGACTGCTGACTGTCATCACGACGGTTCTAGGTTCGATCCTCGGCTTGGGAGAGGTGTTAGTCTAGCGGCACTGATGAGTTGTGAAACAACGAAACAGGTCTGTATGTCGATGACTAAAATATATTTTATAAAGCTCCCCTCTTTGGTAGAGCACTCTCGTAAATTATCTTACTCGCTACTTAATTTAGCTGAAATAATGCGAAGCTCGCGATTTGTTTACAAACAAACGTTTGAGCCCTCTACGAGTAGCGGACGGATGTTTATTTAAATAATCGTTCGGACAGGTTAATTTCGGCCACCGATTCCGTAGTCAAGGGGTAGGACTGCCGACTGTCATCACGACGGTTCTAGGTTCGATCCTCGGCTTGGGAGAGGTGTTAGTCTAGCGGCACTGATGAGTTGTGAAACAACGAAACAGGTCTGTATGTCGATGACTAAAATATATTTTATATATATATATATAATATGGCGATTAAGCTATACTGAATATTCCGCGTTTCATCCACTCTAGGATTCTTCAGGCTTATGCACGAATTTTGTGGTTGTCTGTCGTTTTTATATACGCAACTTCTATTGAGATTTTAGTTAGCCAATCAGCTTTCTAGTATCCACCGCGCCCTTCCTATCAGCCAATGGACATGCACTTATAGGACAAAGGCGCATTTGACCTCTGGTTGACCTGGTTATTTGTGTGTGTCCTATTTAGCCTGGATATCTAGTGTCTTGACCTGTTTTAAATCTAGGTTAAGTTTTTTTGTTATATATATATATATATATATATATATATATGTATGATGGTTTTTGTATATGCATATTTATTTTATTTAATTATTTATTTTCTATTGTTTTTGTTAGTTTTAAAGTTATTTTGTATCTCTATCCTAGAGTAAATTTTATCCTATGAACACAGTTGTTCGCTATTTCTCTCCTACAGTTTAATAAATGTTGGGTTCTTTAAAGTATAGAAACTTTTTCATGAAGGCATAATCTACATGAGTCGTCTAGGTCTGTACAGGTGTTTGCTTGTCTTACTATTTTCCTTTCAACTACCGGAGAATGGCCGCTTTCCTGGAGTTCCCAGTATTTATTTGCTAGCGTTGTTTTCATACTGTGTTTTTTATTGTTGAATGTACTTTTGTGGTCATAATATCGAGTTTTGAAATATAAGAAAGTCATACCTACGTAATATTTCTTGTTATTCGGGTTTTCTTTCGCAAATTTTGTGGCTTGGTAAACTATGCTTTTGGTTAGATATTTATTTTGAAGTGGGCAAAGTGTGCGGTATCTACAGTTGCATTTATTTTGTTCGTTATTAATATTTTTATTTTTATTTCTAGTATGGTTGTTGTTGTCCGGAGTGGGTTTATTATTATTATTACAATTATTATTATTATTATTTCTGCTAGTTATATATGTGTCTTTTGTGTTAGTTTTATTTTTGTCATGGCGTCTACTTTTTTATTGTATATTTTGTTGATGTTTACATTGTTTTTTATTTAATATTTTGTTATTATGTGCTTTAATTATCATCTCTAAATTTTCGCAGCAGCTGTAAGATAACTTTAGGGTATTTGTATTGAAAATTTTGTGTTGGTTGCGGGAAAGTGATTTTCGATAAGATCTAAAGATTTCTTGCCAAGTTTTGTTTTTAACATTTGATTGTATGGGGCCGTATACCAGATTATATTTCTTTTTCTTCTATTTTTAATTTTATTATAGTTATTGGTGTTTTGTTGCTTATATTTTATATCAATATTTTTGTATCCACTATTTTTTAGGGCTGTTTCATAGATATTGGTTGACCTGTTAAATGCATTTTCATAGCTTGAGCTATTGCTGTGTCTACTTACGATTGAGTTAGGAATCTGTTTTATAATTGATGATGAGTGATTGGACTTAGGGTTTACGTATATTGGAGTAGCGTTATCTTTTAAGTAGTGTTCATATGTGTTTTTTTCTAAATTTAACGTGACGTTCAGGAAGTTTATTTTTATTTAGCTAATACGTCTACTTTTAGGCCTAATTTTTTCATTTCCTTGTGTATGATTTTCTTAAAGTTATCTCCCTTGACTTTGTTGGAGTCTTTTATTATAGCTAACCCGTCAGCTCTATATAGGCCGATATCCGTTGTATCAAATATGCTTGTGAGGGTATATAGAATGAATGATCCCACAAGATCTGATGCCTCTGCAGAGTTCCTGGCACTCATCGCCGAATCAAACGAATTTGTCATTTTAGTTTTTATCCATTGGTTATTATTTATTAGAACTGATTTTCTACATTTTTTAATGATGTTCATTTCTTCCGAGGATATATCAGTGTATGCCTCGGCAAATTCTAGGGCAATTTTAAAAAGTTCCTCGGATATCGAGGTATAGAAGTCTATGATGTCGAACTGTATAATCGTAAATTTCCTTTTGTTTTCTATATTTTTAAACCAGGTGATTGCTTCGGCAGTATTTGTCCACTGATTTAATTCTAGGTCTTGTTTGATTTGCTTGTTTACTCTAGAAATTATTGCTTTGCTAATTCTACCTATTTCTGGTTTAGGTAGGTTTATCAAGCGGGTGCTGGGATTATTATTGAAGTCCCATTTGTGGTCTTTGAGCAGAATGTTTCAATTTGCCAACTTTATCGCTAATTTTTAATTTATCGGTAATTTGTTTACTTTCAGTATTTATTATATCTATGTAGTCGCATTCGTTTGCATTTAGTTTAGTCGAATGGAAAATAGTAAGACAAGCAAACACCTGTACAGACCGAGACGACTCATGTAGATAATGCCTTCATGAAAAAGTTTCTATACTTTAAAGAACCCCAACATCTATTAAACTGTAGGAGAGAAATAGCGAACAACTGTGTTTATAGGATAAAATTTACTCTAGGATAGAGATACAAAATAACTTTAAAACTAACAAAAACAATAGAAAATAAACCAACAATTAAATAAAATAAACATGCATATACAAAAACCATCATACATATATATATATATGTATGTGTGTATGTGTGTAATATATATATAACATAAAAAAACTAACTTAGATTTAAAACAGGTCAAGACACTAGATATCCAGACTAAATAGAACACACACAAAGAACCAGGTCAACCAGAGGTCAAATGCGCCTTTGTCCTATAAGTGTATGTCCATTGGCTGATAGGAAGGGCGCGGTGGATACTAGAAAGCTGATTGGCTAACTAAAATCTCAATAGAAGTTGTGTATATAAAAACGACAGCCAACCACAAAATTCGCGCATAAGCCTGAAGAATCCTAGAGTGGATGAAACGCGGAATATTCAGTGTAGCTTAATCGCTATATATATTTTATAAATTACTACCTAGCTGTACCTACGTATTGAGCACTTTGAAGTAAATACTTAAAGTTTACGCATAAATTTATACTTTTGTATATTAATTTTATGTGAGTAAATGAAGTAGTTATATATATATATATATATATATATATATATATATATATATATATATATATATTCTGAAGAAGCTTTGAGTAAAAAAAAAGAAAAAACAAAAGAATGCAGTTTAAATTCCAGGAGAAAAAAAAACTAAATTTAACGTATCGCAGACTTATCACCTACGTAATCTAACTTCTAAAACGTTTATAATTACAAAAACGAATTCAGTTATATAAGGATAAAAAAAGCCTTAACTAAAATTGTTAAATAGACTTGGCACTTGCATAAGCCGATTTCTCAAAGTCTTCAATTATAAAAGAGAATTAAGCTATATAAGATGAATAAAAGAAAGCCTTAACTAAAATTTTGTGAATAGAAAACGGGGATTCTTTTATATATATATATATATATATATATATATATATATATATATATACAGTGATGATCATATTTATTGCCACGGTAAAATAAAAGTTAAATTTTGTCTAATAAATTCTAAAAAAGGGATTAAATTAAAGAAAATAACAAAGTATATTATGTATTTTTAACTGGCCTTTCCGATGCAGCAATCGGATTTTAGAAAAAATAAATAACAAAGTAACAACAAACATAATTGCAAAAAACCCTTGTTCAAAATTATTGGCACGGCTTTGTTTTTCTTTTAGTATCAGTATAATATCAATCAATTTCCGGTTTACGTGCTTTCTGAACTTTTTTATAGCCATATTATGCTTGTTTAACGCTAATTCAGTGAATAATTTTTTTCAGATAATTTTTAGATAGCGATTTATTTAAACTATTATAAGTGACTAAATTATAATTTTCAATCGCCATGGTTAAAACTAAGGAACACAGCGAAGACGTCAGGAAGCTTGTTGTAGCATGCCATACCAATGGGGAGGACTATGATAAGATTTCAAAGAAGCTAAACCTTCCCAAATCCACTGTTAGAGCCATAATAAACAAGTTCAAATCGCAAGGCCACGTTATGAGTTTAGAGGGTAGAGGGAGAAAAAGGATTCTTTCCCCAAGAGATGAACGGAAAATTGTTCGACAAGTAAAACAAAACCCAAGGATCTATGTTGGGGAGATTGTTGATGAACAGAGCACCTCTGGAGTGAGTGTATCTCGACATACAGTTGGTAGAGTTTTGAAGAGAGCTGGTTTAAAAGCATGTCGTCCGAGAAAGACTCCCTTATTGAAGCCTATGCACCTGAAAGCAAGGCTAGCCTTTGCAAAACGTCATATTGATAAAGATGTTGCATTCTGGAAACGTGTTCTATGGACTGACGAAACGAAAATAGAGTTATTTGGCCATAATAAAGTGTCTTATATTTACAGAAAATCTGGCGAAGCTTTCCTGCCTAAGAACACCATACCCACAGTGAAGCACGGTGGAGGCAGTTTGATGTTTTGGGGATCCTTTGCTGCCTCTGGACCAGGGCGACTTGTTAAGGTCACAGGTAGCATAAAAAAAGGAAGATTATGTTAAAATATTGGATGAAAACCTGAAAGACTCTGCTAAAGAGCTCTCACTTGGTCGTCGTTGGTGGTTCATGCAAGATAATGACCCAAAGCATTCGGCTAAACTGACTAAGAAATGGCTTGAGGACAATCATATTAATGTTTTGGAGTGGCCATCACAAAGCCCAGACCTTAATCCAATTGAAAATTTATGGAGAACATTAAAATTGAGGGTAATGCAAAGGAAGCCTAAGAATCTTATTCAATTGGAGGATTATTGTCAGGAAGAGTGGGCTAAAATTACTACTGAAGAGTGCAACAACTTGGTTGTAAACTATGAAAAGCGACTGAGGAAGGTAATCAAGGCCAAAGGCTATACAATTGATTATTAAATAAATCGTGCCAATAATTTTGAACAAAGGTTTTTTGCAATTATGTTTGTTGTTCCTTTGTTATTTATTTTTTCTAAAATCCGATTGCTGCATCGGAAAGGCCAGTTAAAAATACATAATATACTTTGTTATTTTCTTTAATTTAATCCCTTTTTTAGAATTTATTAGACAAAATTTAACTTTTATTTTACCGTGCCAATAAATATGATCATCACTGTATATATATATATATATATATATGATCTGCATGAAGTTCTTGTTGGCCGTAGCTATTCGCTATACCTACAAGAGTGCATTTTTATTTTTTTTTACCTCTGATATCCAAAGCTGCAAGGCCTAGTGGTTGTATACGAAGTGTAGGAAAATTTGTTCAGAACACACAAAGAAATCGCATTTTTATATGCGCAGAATCACTCGTTGCTATCCTTATTGTGTGGATTTCCAGTTCCACACCTGATAGGTCATTGCTTTGCACAAAACATTAAGAAATACTTAGAAACGATCCTTGCACGGCTAAGCTGTAGCAAAATACAGATAGCAGCCATAAAAAAGAACAACGTCTATTCTAAAAAAGAATATAAATTCAAATTTTAATGAAATCAAGATTCGTGTGTAACTGGAGCGTTATTATCGCAAGTGATAAAACTGTCGTACCTAAAAATATGTTGCTCATTACCTTTGATTTTTTTAACACCTTAGAGAAAGAAACTCTCTTCCTGATCTACATCAATGACCTCCCTAAACACATACTTAAATCATTCGTTGACATCTATGCTGATGACACGACCATCTACGGCAACACATCAAAGGCTGTAAATGACAAAGTTCTCTCTGATTCTCTCTGATTCTCTCTCCTCTGATCTCGAGCGCGTGGTTCAGTGGGGGAAGATGTGGCTGGTTACCATTAATGCATCCAAAACCAAACTCCTATCCTTACATCATCAACGCTCTGATCCCCAGATGGCATCAATTGTGATGGATGGCTCCCGTCTGGGTGAGACCCCGTGTTTTGATAAGCTTCTGGGTTTGACCTTTACTCCTAATCTGAAATGGAACACGCCCGCTCCTCCCTTTATATATATATATATATATATATATATATATATATATATATATATATATATATATATATATATATATATATATATATATATATAATCTCGTCATTACCAAAGGTTAAGACACTTCCTCTTAATTTTAAAACAAAATTGATAAAACTTAATTCAAAACTCCATATAAACTGATTTATTCTTGATGAATTTTTGCTTTCACATAAAAATCATATTTTCACCGTCTTTTTAAGGTCAAAATTCAGTATTTTGTGGGTCTGCCGTTTTTTCTTATCACTTTGTACAGCCGCCGTGGCATAATGTGTTTAAGATTTTTACAGTACTCCTGGAAAATTTCCTTTAGCACTTTATGGCTGTTTCTAGACAACTTTATCCTTTAATTCAATCCACAGATTCTCGATAAGTTTGAGGTCTGAGCTGTTGCCCGATCAATCAGAACCTTGACTATGTTCTTAGCCAGAAAAGTCGTGGTAACTTTCGAT
Organism: Euprymna scolopes; assembly: GCF_053919585.1. Lineage (NCBI taxonomy): Eukaryota > Metazoa > Mollusca > Cephalopoda > Sepiida > Sepiolidae > Euprymna > Euprymna scolopes. The sequence continues at coordinate 67,454,722 of NC_136496.1, forward strand.
CGGTGGCACGGAGAGCTGCCTTGCATGAAGATAGTGCAGTTATGCATTTCCATATGAATTTTCAGCTTATCCGCCAGCAATTTAACGTAACAGAGACTGTCCATTGATTGCTCCAAACAGCATTAAGTAGAACCCAACAATGTCATTTTCAGAAATCGCAGCTCAAATCATTTAACTTGATGGATGGTTCATTGTAGAAATTATATTTCTCACTGGATCGCGCACCAGATGATTGGCGAATGTGTCGTTTCCTAACTACGAATTGTTGCAGCATGGATTCATCAGAGAACATGACTTTACTCCACCATGCTGGCGTCCAGTGCTGATGTTTCTTGGCAAAGGCTAGCCGTTTAGTCATCATTACAGGTGTTATGCGCGGTTTCTTTGCAAGCTTGTAGGATTTTAACCAAATTCCCGTGAAAAACGTCTGGAAACAGTCATACGGCTATCAGTCACACCCTTTTCCACCAAAGCAGCCCGAACTTTGTTAATACAACTCAATGGTGACCTCGTAACTATCCTTTTCATCAGATGGTTGTCTTGTTCTTTCGCTCTTATGCAAATTCTTGTAGACGCCATACTGCGTGAATTTTTTGATTGATTGTTGATTGATTGGTGCACAGTGGTCTTACTGACTTTCAATTTAGCACAAATTTTATGTTGCGATAATCCTTTACTATGTAAAGCAACAATTTGGTCTCTTTAAACTTCACTTAGTGACTTTTTCCGACCCATTTTCACAATTTTAGAAATTCGAAAAATTCCGTTCATAACCACTTCAAATGTCAGCTGTGTTGGAAAAGAGCGTTTAATTAGCTAGCAGATCTAAAACAATTTAAAAAATAATAAACATGATGCAATCACAAAAATAGGATAATGTAATATGATACAATACCGATAAATCTTTTTATTTTTATCGGTGGTCTTAAACTTTTGGTAGTGACATATATAATTCGTGATTATTAGTGGTAATAGGTAGTAATACGAGGGGCGTGCAATAAGTAATGCCCTTAATCCACTTCCAGTTGTCTGATCTAGCTGAAATTTTGCATGTACAATGATTTATCTCTACGGGTTATGTGGCAAATTACAGCTCTGAACTAATTATGGTTTCTGTTTTACAAGTGTTTGAACTGAGTCAGGTGTGAAATGGAGCCTGTTGAATGTCGAGCAGTGATCCGGTTTTGTATTTGAAAGGACGCACACCACAGGAGACTTTTGATGAAATAAAAGAAACTCATGGTGATAATGCCCCATCATATGACCTTGTAAAACGCTGGCATCATGAATTCAAACATGGCCGGAAGTCTGTGGAAAAAGCTCCCAGACCTGGTCGTCCTCCTTCTGCCATTGATGAGGCATCTGTCCGTCAAGTTGAGACTGCCATTTTGGAAGATCGGCGCATTACTATTCGCCAAATAGCCCAAGATGTCAAGATTAGTACAAGGTCTGTGGAAACTATCATTCATAACCATTTGCATATGCATAAGGTGTCTGCCAGGTGGATTCCCAGGTTGGTCACACCATTCCAGAAGCGAGAACGTGTCGAGTGCTCAAGGATGAATTTGGAGATGTGCCAAGAAGATGAGTCAAAGTTTTTCAAAAGACTGATTACACAGGATAAAACCTGGGTCCATCACTATGATCCAGAGACCAAAACCCAGTCAATGCAGTGGAAGCACTTGGACTCACCACCTTTAAAGAAGGCAAGAGTGCAGCCCTCTGCTGGCAAGGTCATGCTCACAGTCTTCTGGGACCAGGACGGAGTAGTGATGACAGATTTCCTGGCAGAGGGTACCACAATTACAGGAGCCTATTATGCTTCACTTCTGAGGAAATTAAGGGAAGCTATCAAAATCAAGAGGCAGGGCAAGATCAGCAAAGGTACCCTCCTCCTGCAGGAGAACGCTCCGGTTCACAACTCTCATGTCGCCAGATCAGAAGCACGGGCATGTGTTTATGAAATCCTTCCCCATCCTCCCTACTCTCCTGACCTTGCACCCTCTAACTTTCACCTCTTTCCAGCCATGGAGTTTTTTTTTAAAGGAAAGCGTTTCCCAGATGATGCAGCCTTGATTTCTGAAGTCACGTCGTGGTTGGAAGATCAACCTGGGGTGTTCTACAAAAACGGTCTACAGAGTTGCATCAAACGATGGGAGAAATGCATAACTCTGGGTGGTTCCTATGTAGAGAACGACTAATAACTGTGCCAAGTTTCGTTTCTCTACTGCCATGGGAAGTGGGTCAGGGGCATTACTTATTGCACGCCCCTCGTAAATAGTTATATATAATAAGTAATGAGATATGGTCGTCTTCAAATCCAACGTACTTAAGTTCTTTGATGAGCCGTTCCTCCTAAATAATCCAATTTACCAAATTTACACTACTAATGATTACTATGATATTGTCCTATTGAATACTGTACACTCTTTAACACTTATCAAGGTCCAGAGGCCACTAGAGGATAAGTGGTGACTTCTATATATAAAATAAAAGATTGTGTGTGTACATCTAGGCCCCTAAAATTCATACTAGGATTGTCCGCGTAAAGTAACTTCTGGGGGCTGAAGGTTCAATCCTCAGTGAATGCGACATTCAAAATACAATTGCGAATTTACTTCTATCACAGCTGATAGTCTTGTCGATTAAATAAATGGTTCTGTTTGATATTCCGTGCACATTCCAGAGTTTGACAAGATATACCTGAAAAAAGTTTAGAGGTTACATCGACCGAAACGTTGTGAAAAATAACACCCAAGACGAGAAAAGTAGCCCGAAGAATCTAAATAATATGAAGAAATCTTACCAGTTACTCGTACATCTACTCAACTCCGACACCCCACTTAACTACTTAAGTCTACAGAAAGACTTATTCAAAAAATTCTCTGGAGGTATCCTCAGCTTTATTTTTTATTTCCTTAAGAATCTGTCCAAAAAAGAATCACTTGTTTTAACAGTAAAGGTTTCAAAACAAACGAAGCTTACAGCGCATATACATACGCTAATCCAAAGAAAAAATTGTTCAATAAACAATTAAAAACAAATAAAAGTTAAGCGAATATTGTGCGAAAAAAAAAAAAACTGCTGAAGATTGGAATAATAAATAAAATATAAAAATGTTTCTATCGGCTGATCAAACGCCTGAAAATATGCTTAGAAATAAGAGACGTTTCAATTTATTTTCGAATTCAAACGACTGGGGTCGATCGAATACCTATATAAATAAAGGTAGCAGTTTTACCAAAAATATTGTCTACGTAACCTCAAATAGATAGTTGTTATAACCATCATCAGATCCAAAAATGTGTCCTGAATTACCATTGGGGGTTTTGGGAGGAGGGGGGAATCCTTTAATTGTGAATACTTCCGCATTAACTCTAAACCGCAGTGATAGTACTTGTCAGGGCCTCATTATTGTATCGATACTGTTGACGTTGATTCTTTTTTTTTTTTTTCTGGCATGCTTTTCATCCGGAAAAAGGGCTGCTCAGGGGCCAAAATTGAATTGCTACTTGGAGAGTCTTCGGGTTTTTATGTTTGTCAATTGTTTGACGACTGCGCATACGCGAATCGTTCACATGATAGCTTCCTTACGTTAAGAATAAGTAGGTTTGAAAACACTTTTTAAATAACGTGTCAAGCTGGCCTAATGGTTATCGTACTTGGCTGACTGTACATAGGTTTTGATTTCAATTTCAGCTCGAATTTTTTTTTTTTACTTACAAGACGTGAATTGTTTAGAAAAAAAACAATAATCGCATGCACATGTCTCAGTTTCTTTGTCTTTTTCTTTGTTTTTTTGTTGTTGTTGTTGTTGTTTTAAGGAATTTAATGTTATGCATAATACCGAGCAACGCCGGGTACATCTGCTAGTATTCAATATTCTACAACTGGTCAGAATTAGAATTTTTGTTTGTTTATGTTTTAAGGAAATGTTTTCTTGTTTTGTTGGTGTTTTCACTCGAGCAAAATAGTTTTTTTATCTTTTATCTGTTCCTTTTTCCCCCTTTTTTTTTTTTTTAAATTCATTTTTATTCATTCTTTTTTTTTTAAGAAATAACTTTTATTTCCTTCTTTTTTCCTTCCTTTTTTAGCATTTTTCTTTTCATATATTATCTTTCTTTCTTTACTTTTTTTTTATCTCACCAATAAACTGAATCCACGCGTGTCTTTTGCTAGAAATCAAATTTTTAAAAGGTAAAGAGTCAATACTTGACGCAAAAGAGTTAGGGTTAGAGATGAATGAGGTGCCACCAAGTCGTCTCAATGCTGCAGAGATGACACGAGGAAATGATGGGAGGTATTTTGCACAGCACCTTAATAACATAAATGTAACGGGGTACAAGTCGAATAGAACGAAATAGTTTCACAGTTGATGCTTCTCTAGGGCGCCGGCATTTATTTTATCTATTTATTTTTTAACAAAATTATACTCGAACTCTTCGACCGATTTACATATTTATGGGGAAAATGATACATAAACGACAGCCATTCTATTTTCATACGGCATAATCACGTTGACACACCGGTTACCGTCAGATCACCGAAGTTATGCAACGTTGAGCCTGGTCTTTACTAAAATGGGTGACCAGTGGGAATTCCAGGGGCTGTATGTAGAAGGACGTTGACACCTCCTTGAAAGAGTTGCAAAACCTAATGTCGTCATCTCTCTTAACGGGGATATATATATGCGACTGGGGACCACTTGTGAATTTCATATTCTGTTGGAACATCCTCTTTCGGAGCAAGCCGGTTAAACCTCAAATAGTTAGTGACGTTTCACACACACACACACACACACACACACAATTTTGGTGTATCCAAATAGTTTTCATATTGAAATTTCTAATAACTTTACTTCATTTTATATAATATATATATATATATATATATATATATATATATATATATATATAGTGATGATCATATTTATTGGCACGGTAAAATAAAAGTTAAATTTTGTCTAATAAATTCTAAAAAAGGGATTAAATTAAAGAAAATAACAAAGTATATTATGTATTTTTAACTGGCCTTTCCGATGCAGCAATCGGATTTTAGAAAAAATAAATAACAAAGGAACAACAAACATAATTGCAAAAAACCTTTGTTCAAAATTATTGGCACGATTTATTTAATAATCAATTGTATAGCCTTTGGCCTTGATTACCTTCCTCAGTCGCTTTTCATAGTTTACAACCAAGTTGTTGCACTCTTCAGTAGTAATTTTAGCCCACTCTTCCTGACAATAATCCTCCAATTGAATAAGATTCTTAGGCTTCCTTTGCATTACCCTCAATTTTAATGTTCTCCATAAATTTTCAATTGGATTAAGGTCTGGGCTTTGTGATGGCCACTCCAAAACATTAATATGATTGTCCTCAAGCCATTTCTTAGTCAGTTTAGCCGAATGCTTTGGGTCATTATCTTGCATGAACCACCAACGACGACCAAGTGAGAGCTCTTTAGCAGAGTCTTTCAGGTTTTCATCCAATATTTTAACATAATCTTCCTTTTTTTATGCTACCTGTGACCTTAACAAGTCGCCCTGGTCCAGAGGCAGCAAAGGATCCCCAAAACATCAAACTGCCTCCACCGTGCTTCACTGTGGGTATGGTGTTCTTAGGCAGGAAAGCTTCGCCAGATTTTCTGTAAATATAAGACACTTTATTATGGCCAAATAACTCTATTTTCGTTTCGTCAGTCCATAGAACACGTTTCCAGAATGCAACATCTTTATCAATATGACGTTTTGCAAAGGCTAGCCTTGCTTTCAGGTGCATAGGCTTCAATAAGGGGGTCTTTCTCGGACGACATGCTTTTAAACCAGCTCTCTTGAAACCTCTACCAACTGTATGTCGAGATACATTCACTCCAGAGGTGCTCTGTTCATCAACAATCTCCCCAACAGAGATCCTTGGGTTTTGTTTTACTTGTCGAACAATTTTCCGTTCATCTCTTGGGGAAAGAATCCTTTTTCTCCCTCTACCCTCTAAACTCATAACGTGGCCTTGCGATTTGAACTTGTTTATTATGGCTCTAACAGTGGATTTGGGAAGGTTTAGCTTCTTTGAAATCTTATCATAGCCCTCCCCATTGGTATGGCATGCTACAATAAGCTTCCTGACGTCTTCGCTGTGTTCCTTAGTTTTAACCATGGCGATTGAAAATTATAATTTAGTCACTTATAATAGTTTAAATAAATCGCTATCTAAAAATTATCTGAAAAAAATTATTCACTGAATTAGCGTTAAGCAAGCATAATATGGCTATAAAAAAGTTCAGAAAGCACGTAAACCGGAAATTGATTGATATTATACTGATACTAAAAGAAAAACAAAGCCGTGCCAATAATTTTGAACAAGGGTTTTTTGCAATTATGTTTGTTGTTCCTTTGTTATTTATTTTTTTCTAAAATCCGATTGCTGCATCGGAAAGGCCAGTTAAAAATACATAATATACTTTGTTATTTTCTTTAATTTAATCCCTTTTTTAGAATTTATTAGACAAAATTTAACTTTTATTTTACCGTGCCAATAAATATGATCATCACTGTATATATATATGAAAGTGTCTGTGTGTGTACATTTCCCTACGCAATAACTCTGTCAATTTTAAATCTACAGACTCGAAATTTGATATACAGGGTACTGAGATTTGGAAAAACCGATGTGATCGGTTTTCGGCCAGAAATTTGGTGATTAAGGGGGTCAAATTTCAACGATTTGACCTTGAGAACTCTACCAAACTCCTCCGACAATTTGAGGTATAAACACTTGAAATTTTAGATATAGGTTCCTTGGACATGGATCTAACTTAATAACTTGATTTGAGCCCAAAACAATAAATTTTAAGGGGTCATAATAGGGGTCAAATTTTAAAAAATTGACGGCTTTTTTTTTTTTTTTTTTGCTCAACATACACCTACAAATACCCGGGCAACGCCGAGCACCCATGCTAGTATACATATATATATAAGGCCTAACGTGGCTAACAGATCTCTGGTAAAAATCCAGGGTCCGATGCCCTCTGGTCATCTCGCCTTTGTGTTTGGCAAGCAAACCTGTGTTAAGCTCAGTACCGCATAATTAACAGAGTGAGGGTGACACAGTTGCTTTTAAGTATGTGCAATCGCCATTTCTTTGCATGTTGTGAGCCAAAGATTCACTGACTTAACATGCAAGCTGCTCTCGGTGTTGAGATAAAGGTCTGAATTCTTGCAAGTATAATTAATAATTGCAGACTAGGCAATCCTGAGGTATGATCTACGTGAGCTCTGTGCAAGAGTTTAACTCACTTAGCAACAACAAAAATATTTTTTACTATGCACGTTTATATTTTCACTTCCTTTATGTAATTATTTTAATTAAAATAAATTCCAAGTAACAGGTCCAATAACATTAGGCTTTTTAACAGAAGTTTAAGATTAAAATATCTTTTTAATTATAACATCTAATAAAAAAATAAATTTTGTGGCAATTCTTAAAATGCCTCTTTCATTTATCTGATTCTCACTATTGCAAAGTTAGATAAAAGGTCAGTTTATAGTGAGGGAATCTAAGTCCTCCAAAAGGAGGGTACTTTGGGTGGATGCAAAATTTGCTGTGATCGGATCTATGACATTATTCGGTGAGGGCGCCTCAGGCGACCAGCAATAGACCAATTCCCCCTCTCCAAAAGGAGAGTATAACACCTGGGAACATGGTCTTATAGGATAAAAAAATTCTATACTCTCTAATATGTCAGAAGGCCTGTGCCATCGTAAATATATTCGATATATTTTAACAGATTTTAACATGAAATAAAATTTAAAAAAATAAGTGATCCAGGTTTTTTTTATCCAGAAATTAACAAACGCACAATTATAATTCTATTCATTCTTTATGAAAGCAGAATACTCTTTTTATTTCTCGAATTTGAATATTCGAAGATAAGCAACGTTGAGCCTGGTTAGTACGAGATTTGGGAATTCTAGGCACCCTATGTGCTCTTCGCTCATCTCGGCATTTGTTTCCAGTCGTCCTGTACATAAACTTCACTTGCCACTATTTAACAATGTCGACTTGCACACTTCTTGCCACAAAAATTCACGTGCAGGCAGCCCTTCGTGGGTATCCATAGTCTGTAAAAGATTATTAATTTTATTTGAACAGTGATTTGGGTAACAGTAAGATCATTTCCGACCGAGAGCGTTTTATTTCTTCCAACTGCATCTATTCTAATAGAACGTAAAATGGAAACTGTAGATAAAACAAGCTGAAAATAAATTTTGTTTTGTTCTAATACAATATTATCTTTCCTACTTTATTCTGCCTGTGACTGTAAAACGGTTATTTTCTTTTTAAAATTGAAAATGATATGATCTATCAGGGTTTGAAACATGCTATGGAACTTAAACCATTTTTACGTTTATATCTCTTAAAAGAGGTTATGATTTTGGTCAAGTTTGTCGTTTGTGTACAGCATAACATCCACATCACTTGACCAATCGTCGTCAAATTTGTTCAAAATATCGGTAATGGTATTAGAACTGATTAAATTTTGAGATATCTTGGGCAAAGTCATGGAAAAGATGCAAGTCCCAATTCGGTTCTGTTCATCATAGAGACTGACTATTTGGCCTTGCGTCTTGTTTTACTTTGACCTTGACAAATTTGATCATAGTTGAAATTTTTCAAATTCCAATTTTCTTTTAATTTGATGTATGGCTCTGATGCTGTGAGATATCAGTACAAATTTCAGCCTGATCAGATAAATGATTAAGTTATCAACGTTTCCATAGCATAATTTCAGAAATGCTCCATGTGGTACAAAGAATAAAGAATAAGGATCTGATTAGACTTTGATCTTTTTTTTTTTTTTATTCAATTTTCACCCCAAACAAAACACAATGCCACTTTGAAGTAGGGGGCTACTATCGGAGACATAAGTTGCAGGGATATTATGAAGGGAGATGGGCAGCAAGATGTCTGTTCACATTACACTTAAACTTTTGCATGTCAGTACAGTTGGGAAAGCAGAATCCCGGAAAGGAGTTCAAAAGTCTAGCATTTCTAGGGAAGAAACTATTGGAGTAAAAGGCTTTCTTACACCTAAGGATCTCTGTGTAGGGGTGGAATTTAGCTGGTTATCGGGTTTGTCGAAGGGGTACAAGTGCTTGTAGTTTGTCAGAGCATTCACCATTAAAATACTTGTAGAACTGGCAGAGAGATGCAACATCTCGTCGATGGAACAGAGACTGAAGCTTAGATGACAGTTTAGGACCTATCAGGATGGCGACTCTCTTTTGAACTTTGTCCAAGACTAGACTAGTAGCAGATGCACTAGCCCAAATGTAACAACGGTGCTCCATACATGGACGAATGGTGGTTTTATAGAGGTACAGGATACTTTCAGGCATAAGTAACTTTCTAGCACGGTAGAGAGAGCCCACCTTCTCCACAGTACAGTGAAGACACTTCTCAACCTATATACTCAACAAATTTTTGATCTACAGGCTTGAAATTCGGTATATAGGTTATTCAGACACGTGGAAAACTTTTAATCGGTTTTCATCGGGAACAAAGGAGTGCTAAGGGGTCAAACTTAGCAAACTGATACTTGGGGGTCATCGGAGTTTTACGGTTTGTCAACTGTTTCACAACTGCACAAGCGCGGTTGAGAAACATGACAGTTTTGTTAAGAATAATATTTTTTTAAAACATTTTTTAAATGTCGTGGTGTAATTGATTCAACGTCTTTAGTTTTTGATTTTGATCTCGGCTCAAGTATTTTTTTAAAACTTACAATAAGTGAACTGTTTGGAAAAAATACAATACTCGCCTGCACATGCCTTAATTTCTGTATTAATTAAAATATAATATTGTGTATTTTATGACCAGGCAACGCTGGGCAGCCTGCTAGTTATAATATAAAATGTATATTTTATTTAGTATTATTTCTTTTGCTTGGGGGTTGGTGGAGATTTGCATTCTACCGAGTAGAATTTTTCTTTTCAGGTGATTATCTAATAATCACATGACACTCAAAAATGCTAACAATAAACATTTCCTTTTTCTTTTTTTTTTTCTTTTCTTTTTTTTCAGACAAACCTACAATCAAAATGCCCAACGAAAAGGTCCGAAGGTCAATATGCAAGCAGCTAAAAAAGATCAAAACCAGATGATGAATGTCACCCCTCAGCAATATCACAGCAGTCCCCGGATGCAACCGGCCACGCCAGCCACTCCTGTTACACAAGGTTCTGGCTCTGGAGTATTTATCCATGGACAATACAATTCACCCCTTGGATTATACTCTTCCGATACTGCAACAGAGGAACTTTCGCAACAATCAGGCGGTATTATTACAAATGTTGGCGGGTAAGTTATCTACAGTGCTTATTCTTCAAAATTCCACGTTCCTATATCTAATGGTTAATTCAATTTGTACTGTTCCCCGAGAGATGGCACATTATATAATACACGAATATCGTTGGATTTCATTCATTACCAGTGATATATGGCATGGTTGGTCTTATGGTTATATATATATATATATATATATATATATATATATATATATATGTATATATATATTTCTGTGGAAATATATTTTCTTATAATATATACCAATCCTTATTTAAGAAGCTCAATGTAATTACAGAGTAATATAGTGAATGAATGACAAATGACTATATTCCAAAGTTCATGATGTTGACCATCTTGTAATTTATTCCTTTAATTCAGTTGACATTTACAATTCTTGACAGTATCTGTTTCGTAGCACAAAATCAATCACTTAATTATTATATCAACCAGTGAATTTATTATGCCCTTAACTCATCACAAGATATAGCAACAATCAATCCGTCAAAAGGAAATAAAGTGCGTTTTGACATGATTAAAATCCGAAAATTGGAAGAGAAGCTGTAAATTATGTTTCTATTACGCCATTTTGAAGTCATATATATATATATATATATATATATATATATATATATATATATATGATATGAGTGACTCCACCTTATCGGGGCGAATAGTACTCCTCCTGAGAGTCCAACACTTAAATTCCTCAGCCTGACATTCTCAGACAACACAGATTGGAGTAAATACATAGAAGATATTACCAAATCTGCCGCAAAGAAAATGAACTCAAACAAAACTAGAAAACTTATCACATTTGCTAATATCCTATATCTCTATAAAGACACCATTTGCCCAGATCTGGGCTAGTGCATCAACCACTAGTCTCTTCCTCATGCACAGGGTGCAAAAAAAGTTTCTAACCTAATAGGATCCACACTGTCTACCAAACTCGAGCCCCTGTCGCATCACCACCGCGTTGAGTTCCTGTGTTTATTTAATAGTGTAATTTCTAATGATATGATTGGAATAAGTACAGAGAAGATCCTGCTAAGTTTTCCATAAAGAAGGTAGGCTCCCTCTACCGAACTAGAAAACTTCTCACACCTATCAGTATCCGATATATCTATAAAATCACAATTGGCTCTTGGATTGAGCATTGTTGCTGGTGAAACAATCCTTACTTTCTTCCTCTTAAACAGGATGCAAAAAGAATGTCTCACCTAATAGGTTTCGCATGGTTTGCTAAGTTCCAATTCCGCATTTTTTTTTTTTTTAATAAGCATTCACCATTAACAATTATAAGAAACCTTGTCAGGGCGAATAGCACCCTCCCTGAGAGTTCAACATGTAAAACTCCTCAGCCTGACTTTCTTAGGTAACATGAATTGGAGTAAATACATAGAAGATATTGCCAAGTCTGCTGCAAAGAAGGTAAGCTCCATCTACAAAAATAGAAAACTTCAAATTCGCCAGTTTACTATATCTCTATAAAGACACCATTTACCACATCTGAACTGGTGCTCTAATCACTAGTCTTTTGCTCATGAACAGAGTGAAAAACAAAAATTACAACTTGATAGATATTGCACTGTCTGTAAAGTTTCAGCCTCTTTTGCATTTCTACAATGTCCATCCGTTAAGCATCCAAGAATTTCCACGAAATGTGCTCTTATTAGACTTGTATCACTTTTAACGAAAATATCCCCCACCCAACCAGCAGCAAAATCCTACCCCTTCATTGTAGAGCTCGCTAGATGCTGCAACATTTTTACTCTAATATTTTTTTTTTGTGTGCCACTTGTCTTGGAATTCGCCAGCTACTCTCCCGACCATACTTAAACACAGAGATTCAAATGCAATATAAACGTCTTGCTTCTCAACTCCCCATCCTGGTTGTCTATGAATATGATCTCTATTATAACTTTTTCAGTGGCAATATGCCTTGTTTATGTGAAAAAAGATAAAAAAGAAAAAGGATTTGACAATTAATCAGAATTCAATTTAATTAAAACAAAAATACAGAAAAATCTTTATCATGTACGAAAATATCATATTCCAAAATTCATGTAAATTGATCGAGTAGTTTTGTTTTCATAATGAATTTTTTTACGATTTTTAGCGATTAATAGTATACTGTATCTACTATAAGACTAACTCTAAAATCTCGGTAGTTCGAATTGAATTGTCTTTATTAAATATGACGGATCAAGACAAAGCCTTTTCGCTTCATGATAAAATTTGATTTTATTAGTTTAAAAAAAATACTTGATCAATTTACGTGATTTTGGGAAAATGACATTTCCCTTTCGTGACGTATATCAAAGATTTTCCTGTATTTTTTAAATTTTTTAATTGGGTTGAATTCTGGACATGCGCCAATGAGTTTTTTTTTTTTATTATTTTTAACACTATTTGAAGAACACAATCATTTCTCTTGAAGAGGCTGATTTCATTGTATTCAAATCGTCTCGTATTTGTACTTACCTTCTCTTTGTACCTTTTTTCTTAACGACAGTGACTTAATTCTTTTTCATTTTTTTCTCATCTTTATTTCTCTTGGATCGAGTTACCTTTCACCGTTCATGGCGACGACAGCTGTTGCTGCTGCTGCTACTTCCGGATGCCAAGTTCTTACTCCTATTTATTTATTTCTGTTTGGTTGACTTGGATGGAACTCATCTGTTTGGGATCAAGTTACATATCGGTAGAATGACCAAATTGGATTCGCCTTTTCTTAGATAATAATGACAAGTGATTATTTCATAATAATCTGTCTCGCCATTTGCATTACAAATCATCACAGCACGATTTCTTGCGAGGTTCGCGATTCTTTTTCAAAACCTGCACGAAAAAGTCGCAAAAATAATAATGATAAAAGCATTCCTACTTAATTTATTACCCATGCTTCGCCATATTTAATTATTTATCGGACGAGCAAAAATATGCAACATCTGGTTGCATGCTTTAGTCTACCCTTAACCCACCCCGCCAAAGAAAGTAAACCATGTGAGAATGCTATCATAAAGATACACTACTCCATCGAAAGAGTAGGTAATGCCTGCGATGAAGGTATTACGACAAACGAATAAATATTACTCCCTCCCCAGTTGAAGATAATTTTTGGGATGATGTTCTCATCATAACAGAACAGGGAGGAAGATAATGCTTGAGAGATTGTTTTCATAACAAAACAGATACTACACTATCTCTGTCCGAGATAATAACTCGGAGAATGATATCAATAATCGAAATAATCTGATGAAACAAAGGAACAGACAATTTTGACCAAAGTTAACACCTTACACAGCTTAATATCACAAGTGCATTTGAGAAGTGTTATTACCACACAAGCCGAAAGGTTCGACATGTAAAATCTACAGTAGGTTCTTTGATATGACAGGGCACGTTTAAAATGAATGTTTCTCTTTAGAGCAGAATTGAAGTATGATACTTGACTTTTGCATTTTAAACTTTAATTCAAGCCATTATATATATATATATATATATATATAGGTATTTAACTATTATAGTAAAAATAATAATTATGTGTATATATATATATATATATATATATATATATATATATATATATAAAGTTAATAAAATCAACAGTGCAATGTAAACTACGATCTATTGTGAACTAAGTAACTGCGAGCAGCATGTGTGCTTTCTCTTGGTGCACCGCGATGGATCCCCAACTAGAGCAAGCAATGAATCGATTTGATTAAAAAAATGGCCGCTTTCACCGATTTGGATGACAATAATATGGGAGTGTGAAACATTTGTCGATCATCATTCAATTCCAGGCAACGCCAGCTCACTCTGCTAGTAGTAAACTAAATTGAGTATTAACAGGTGGTCCAATTAATAGAAGTGATAGTATAACTTCAGTTTCATACAGACATATACCGAATCTCCATTAATAATAGATGTAGTTGGTTTGCCGTCACTTAAAGTTAACGTATTATTGATGCTAATATATTAAAAGAATACACTTAAAGAATAAAGAAGCGTTTTCCTTCTTCGGTACAGTTTTTTTATAAGCTCACAAATAAACGGAAAACGAACTTAATTTGTGTTTGGAAATGTAATATTCTGACAAAAGAAACCTTATATGATTGTTGGTCGCCATATTTGGGGAGAGCAATTATAAATTTTTAAGTTAATACAATTATGAGATCATTTCTCGTATATTGTGCATGTCTGATTCTTGATTATCTCTTAACTTCGTTAATGCGATTACGTGTGGTTTTACAAAGGTTTTGATTAAGGAGGAGGCTTGTCACTCACACCTAGGGTTAGTGATATTGTAAATATGTTTACTATCTTTTCAGTATGAACTTAACCGAAGTTAAGCAATCATTTCTGACGGTATTTTGCTTTTTGTGTATCGATTAGGCAGCTTTAATTAAAATTCAATTTTTCATGCTTATGCACTTACTGTACCGCGCTTTTTTTCTTTTCTTTTTTTTTTTTTTTTTTTTTTTTTTTTTTTTTTTTTGTTAATGGTATTTTCAAGTTAAACTCAAGTCTTACAATATATTTTTTTATTATTAAATTGTTAGGTGAAAGTACAGAAAAGTTACAAAACACTATCCTTTTCCCATGTTAAGAATGGCTTTCTAATCGACGAGAGTATCACACATCCTGACGGTTATCTCTAAATAGTCTCATGCACAGGACAATGTAGGTGAAGCTAGGGCGGTAGCACTTGATTTAACAATAATCCTTTGACAAGGTCTTCTGATGAAAATTAATATAATCAGATCCTTCCTAGCCAAAATAAAAATACAGGTTGTTCTTGATGGCGGTACAGCTAAACCTGACATTAATGCGTGTGTACCCCAGTGGTCGAATCTGAAATATTTTATCATTTTTCGAAAATATCAAAATTTTTACAATATTTTTCTCTTTATTTTGTACAAAATAATTTGTTCGGAAGTAATACCGAAGTCTATTTGATTGTAGACAATAAACGACCATATATTAAAAAAAAAAAAAAAATCGCACACTTACACCAGAGATGTGGTCCCTTCTGTAAGTATCTGATTTCAATAATGAATTCTAGAAGCCGTTACTTAATGATCCCTTTATTAGTTTTCATTTTATTTATCGATTTTTGTTGTAGACGTCTTTTTCTTGGAACTGTATTTGAGATGTTATTATTCCGACTAGATTGGCAATGCGCATGTGCTAACAAAACGTTTAAGCAACAATTAAAATCCAGAGTGTGAGACGCGAAAATTCATTATTATCGAATCTGTATTATTCAAACTGTTATTCCCATCTTGGTAACTATTTTTCGGTCGATGAAGCTGATGAACAAATCACGAATCGGATGCATCTTTTTTCGAACTCTGGCACGTATATGGAATTTCGAACTGAACCCTTCATTTATCCATGGAGGTAGATTGTTTTCGTTTCATCAGCCATGAAAAACGTGCAAGCGTTAATTATTTTTTTATCTTTGGTTTGTATCGCCTGCAGTGATGATTAAATTTTCAATTTCCAGAAGATTGCCATTTAGAACTGATTGTCATTCAACGCCTTATCCATTGCGTTATGGGTCCATAGACGGTTTTAGTATGGGCGTTGGAAGCTTTAAATGTGTTAAATGTGTGATATCCCTATTTATTGCTATGTATTATTAATATTGGTGTGTATGACACGAAGTTGCGGCAGGTGGATCACCTAAAACACTTCGTAGCTGGAATTGATTCATTCCTAATGAGCGAAATATATACTCGTATTCGAGTTCTGCCAACGACGACGATAATTAGTATTATTTCTATATGTAAAACGTTCAGTTCAAAATTCTATATGGATTCCCGAGTTTGAAAAAAATGCACATGGAGAAGGTTCTGAATTTTTTACATGAAGATTGATTATTCGTATTATTTGGATTCTTCTGTCCTACCGCAAGGACCTGTGGCATAATGGATAAAGTGCTTGGTAAAATCCAGTTGAAAATATTACATTATTTTTGAGGTTCAATCTTCAGTGCGGGCGACACCCAAAATACAACTGCGAATTATTTAGGACTTCTATTCAGTCATGGTTGATGGAAAGAGAACATGCTACTCACGTGGATTAAATAAAGAGTTCCGTTCGAAATTCCGCGATGATTCCAGAGTTCGACAGGAAGAGTTCAGAATTTCACAAGATACACCTGAAGAAAGTTACATCGACCGAAACGTTGTGAAAATGGCACTCAAGATAAGAGCAGTATTCTGAAGAATTCAAATAATACGAGCACCTGAAGAAGATCGTAGATTGAATCGGTCGAAACTTCGTGTCTTGGTTATTTGGACATGCTAATTCTGCTTCTTTTGTATTAAAAAATAATTTTGCTTTTCTTTTGATTGTTGTTTTATCCCTCATTTATTTATACAAATTACAAAAATATTTTCCTTTATTCATTTTTTTATATTTTCTTTTTTTAATGTTATTGACTTTTTTGTTTTGTAATGTTGTTTGTTGGGGTTTTTTACTAATTATTTTTTCCTTTCCAACTTTTTTCTTCCTTCGTTTTTGATTTACTTTTGTGTAAATTAAGATCGGACAGTCTCAAGATTTCCGGAGGACAGAGCTACGATCCATGCAGGTTTGTTTTTACATTTGAAAGCCGAGGCGGCGACTAATTAGTAGTGGCTCTTAATGGCCGGATAGCCGCATGCACTCTTTTCGCATTTCAACTTATGCAAATGCATATGTGTCTTCTGATCATCTCCATCTCTCTCTCTCTCTCTCTCTCTCTCTCTCTCTCTCTCTCATTCTTGCATGCACTTTCTCCTTCCTTATCCCTCTTTTATTCTTTCTCTATCTTTTTTCTATTTCTTGCGCTTTTTCCTTTTCCTCTGGCTATCTTTCTCCCCCGTTCTTTCCGCCCTCTCTTTATATCTCTGTTCGTCCCTGCCTCTCTCTCAAAATGGAATGGCGCAATGACATGGCTTCCAGACAGTAAACAAAACTCTGCTTCTGATAAAGACAAATGCTTTTGGAAACGGACGTTTTCGAACAGTTCAGGATCATAAGTTTTCACCCTCCCTCCCCTGTTTCCAAATACCCAGTACAAACCGAAGTGTTAAATCTTGAAACTAAACCAGAAAAGCTGAAACTCTTCAGATAAAATCTGTCGATATGCAATAAAAAGACGACTCTCAACTCCAACATAGTGGCACCAATATTGGGATATACCACAGAAAATGGCCGCTGGAGATAGGAGAGGATGGAAAGCTCGAAGAGAGATACCACCATCCCTATAGTAAGGCAATAGAGAGTACTGGAATATTGATGTCTTATTGTAACTCGATTCATTTCATCCTTAAATGCATTTCGTCAGCCATTTTTTTTATGATCGTGAACTGATTCGTATTTAAATGACGCATTATTTTCTCTCTTTGAACTGCTTATTTTCTTCTATTTTCTTTTTTTTTTTTTTTGCATATGAACTTTTGTTTTACATTTCATTCATTTAATTTCTAGTTTTTCTTCTTTTTTTTGTCTTTTTTATCTTCGAAGAGAGAATTCCAGTCAAGCAAAAGTCAATTGCGAAACTGTGTGAGGATATTTCAATTCATTCCTTGAAATACAAGAGACAACCAATAAAAGCAATATTTTTTAAATAGCTTTTTTTCTTTTCTTTAAAAAAAAGAAAGAAAAATCATGAATCCAATTCCATTTCAAATAAAATCGCCTAAAAATATTTCGGTCACATTTTAGAACCTGCCATTTCCATGAAATTCTAATCGAAAACTGAAACAAAACATTTTCTTCCAAATTTTCACATTTGTCGTTTAAACAACAACTAGTATCGGCTAGTATAAAGAATACAAATGAAAAAATGCTTTTATACAGAGTAAATTTAAGTCTTTGCTTTAAAATAATATCATTATGAAACAAGAATACAAGACTGCATGGCTCCGCCAGACAACGTAAAGATGGACCAATCTTTTCTGAGCATTGCTTTTCCATATTTTATTACGTATTCCTGAAGTTATATCATGAAAAACGTTGATAACGCATCAAAATTCATTTAATTTGATCCAGCTGAAATTTTTCATGTTAGTTACTGATACCAAAAGTTTAAGTTCGTTAACTTTTTTTTCATTTTTTGAAAACTGTTTCGGAAATTTCCGGAACTAACTTCACCCGGCGCTTGCAGGTATAGTATTCGTGTATTGCTTTTTACTGCTTTGGCAATTTCCGGGACTAACCTCATTCAGGTATGGTTTAATCACTAACGTGTTTCCTTTTCGTAAAATGTTTCGGCAATTTAAGGGATTCTGCTGTAGTATTTGTGTAATCTTTTTTTTATTTTTTAACATTTCTTTATCAAAAAATGAACATTTGAGTTACATAAGTAAAGTAAACATAACTGGAGATATGTATTTATCTCACACTGTGATACAGGCGTCTGAAAGTGAGAATGAAAAGTCGTCACCCTCGAGGGGTGGAGCACTCTGACCCTTTAAAAGATACCTAGGTAGTCCCGTCGGCATTCTCTTGTAGAGATGCCGCGGGCGATTAGCAATAAACTAACCCTTTCTCTAAGAAAGAAGGCATAACCGATATGTGACTTTCCCTTTGACCTAGATATTCCCAAAATAAAACCGGTTCTAAATTAGACCATAGCCTATATTTTGACCAAGTTTGGTGACAATTAGTTAAGCGATGTGAAAGCAAGGCTGTAAACAAACAAACAAACAAACAAATACGACCAAAAACATAACTTTTGCGTGGATGGAGGTAATCAAAAAATAAGTTGGTTACTTTCAAAGATGAATAAAACATTTTCTAGTCATCATCATCATCATCACCACCACCACCACCACCACCACCACCGTATGAATCATCATCATCACCATCATATAGTATTATAGCCCTAACACCCTCTCCTCCGAGGGCCGGGCCGCATCCGTCGCTATCCTGGTTCACTGGAGCATACTTGTGATGTACTTCTGTCCGTGTTCATCGCTCCCAGCTCACAGGACCATAGATGCAACCCAGCAGGGCTACATTCTTACTTGTCTAGTGGTGGACCCCTCAAGGGTGACCAGACTCTCACTGGTCGCTGGAAAATATCCTTCTGCTGCTCAGGGCACGCGAAATGTGCATGACCCTAAGTCCGTGTGGCAACATTGTCGATTTCGGTCGTCACTCTAGCTTCGTGCTAGATCCAGTCTGTCTCCTTCATCATCTGGCGTCAGGGCATACCTGAAATAAACTGCATCTTCATTCAGGCTGGCAAATCGAGAAACAAGGAAAAACTCTGGGACATTTTTATATAACGAAACAAAATAATTATTCATAAATCGTTTTACACTGGTTTATAGTCGAGTTCTTTGATCCAAGCTTCATGATGCAGGTTGCATAACTTTTTGTTCCTCTAATCAATTTCCCAGCTAAGAACAAGAGCTTTTCAACTTAGCTCTTATGAGGGTTTCGCCCCCCCCCCCTCAGGCGGGGTGAGAGCGATGTGGACGCCTCAATGCCAGCTAGTAAAAAGGCTTCTAACTCTAAAAAAAATCAATCGTTTTTATCAAATCAGTAATTCCTCCTTCCCCCTTTTTGGAGTTATTCTTTCTTTTTCTTCCCTTTCTCTCTTTCTCTTCGTTCCCTATTAATTTACTCCCCTTCTCTCTTTCTTTTGTCCCGAACCTTCTCCCTCATTAATGACCATATCTCTCCCTAGGTTCAATTTATTTATTTATCTGTCCAACTAACTTATCATGTAATTATGAGTTATTAGTCACCCCAACTGTCTTCCATATTGCTCAACAGAAATTTTAAAAACAACCTTTCCGTTGTTGATAGATGTGTAACAGTCGGGATATAGGAACAATTCTCGTTTGGGTTTCTCTTAAAAACCCCACCCCGGCACTGATAACTATTTATTTCCCATTGAAATATTTTATTCCTTCTCTGGGGGACAGGAATCTCATAAACATCTGTTTTTCCTTGACCAAGTGTCAGCATGGCCCCCCTGACCATACCTCATCCTCTCCCATCTTCTCTTCCTCTATTTGAAAAGCAAGATCATCTGGTGTCGCCAGGGATCTCGTCATAGTATAACTCCGATGATTCTATTGTTGGCATTGATTTCCCCGATATTTTTCTAGTCAGAACTCTTTCTAGAAAAACCTCAGGTACTTACGGTCGCGACTACGTGAAGGTTGCCAACAAACTGAGTGAAAGCGATTTTGTGGAACGAACCGGATTTGAACTTGCAACACCCATGTTAACCACTGAACACCGTCATCCCCATTTTCTAATAAATTCACATCGTTCGGCCTCCACAGCAAGAATGACAAACTTTCCAACAGCTAAACACCAATTCTCTTCTCAAACGGCAAGTTTGTAATGTTTGGTCAAAATATGTTAATGCCTTAGAATTCACCGAAAATAATTCGTAGAAATGTGTCGGTATTTCGACGGGCCGGCTGTTAGGAATTAGAAAGCGAGAAAACAGGAAATGATTTTGAATAATGATCAGTCATATCATCATCATCATCATCATCATCAGTCTTTTACGACTATTTCCGTGTACGGTTTGATGTAGAGAAAATGTATATTATGAACAGATTTAAAAATTAAAATGCCATCAAAATGCAAAGGGCGGCAAAAATAGTGTGCAACATTGGGCACATCTATCTATTCTTATACCAAAGTCAAGTTAATCAACGTTTATTTACCTAAGGCTTTTTTCCTATATACGTTTTAATCACACAAAATATATATTCAAATATGCATTAGTTCTGGTACTGAGTAATAGTTTTTACTTCTATTTTGATTGCTCTTATTAGTTGTAATTTGTAACCAACTGAACAATTCACTAATTTTTTGTCTTAAATATATACCTATTTCTCTCGAACTGTCTTCACTTATTTCTCTCGATTCACTATTTCTCTGAAACCCCAATCACTTATATTATTAATGTCTCTGTAAGCATTTAGAGAAACAGTGACTCTTTTTTTACTGCGTTGCCAATCAATTTACAGTATATGTGCAAACATGTACGTAAATTAGATGACAAAATAATTAGTATCTTTTTTTGTTACTTCTATATTATCTTTTATTTTAGTTATGCAAAAAAAGACGTTTTAACATATATATATATATATATATAATGCATACAAGTTTATAAATTTGGTACTTATGGCAACAAAAATTCCGATCTAGGGGAGATAACCAGCATAAATATAGCAAAAATAAGCATATTTTGCAAGGTATAATTTGGGACGCTAAATAATCAGTGAAACGCATGTTCAATGAAAAAAAAAATGATTACACGAATACTATAGCCGAGTCCCGGAAATTTCCGAAGCAGTTTACGAAAAAGAAAACAAGTTAATTAAATAACTGATAATAAAACAATGAAAGATTATTAAATGAAAAAATAAAATGATTACACGAATACTATAGCAGAGTCCCGGAAATTGCTGCAACAGTTTACGTAAAGGAAACAAGTTAGCAATCAAACTATACTTGGATAAGGTTAGTCCCGGAAATTGCCAAAGCAGTAAAAAAAAAAATACACGAATACTATACCTGCAAGCGCCGGGTGAAGTTAGTTCCGCGAAACAGTTTTCAAAAAGAAATTAATGAACTTAAAATAAAACAAAGTAACAAAATAAACTTATTAATTAACGTATTACACAAAGCAAAAGTAAACAACCTGTTACAATGAAACGATGTTAATTAACAACAAAAATTATATAAACTTGTTAATTAACGAAAATAAAAAAATCATATCACATATTGCTCCCTGATGGCAATAATTAGACGGAGGAATACTTCTCCCTTTTTTCCTTTTCCGCCAAAGAAACCCCATGAGATGAATATGGAACATCTCCGTTCTCGTCCCCAACAATTTTCGGATGTGACTTTTGGCATGAGACCAAAAACCATCATTTAAAAATAAGGAATTTGCTTTTCTTTACTTTCCATGCTTCTGTTCAGTCTCAAAAGACAAAGGATACCCCCTGTATGAGCAGCTACTCGTTTAATTGTGTGGAAAGGATTGCGCTGTCCTCAACCACACCTCTCCTTAATCGACACTGTTTGAGTCCATTGGCAAAGAGAATTCCAGGACGACTGGAAACAATGTCGAGATAAGTGGAGAGCACACACAGCACCTGGAAGTCCTAAATGGTCACCCATCTGGTACTGGCCAGGCTTAATGTTGCTTATTTATTTTAGTTAATCGTAAAAAGCTAATGAACCCATCCAGCAAGTGTTTTTTTTTTATCATATATTGTAGTACAAATGAAGTTTGTGATTTAACTTTGATATTAGTCAGAAATTGACAGTTTAAATAATACCCATTACCATCTGTCTGTGAGTTTACTTTAGTCAACATTCTAGGAGTTTCACATATTAAACAAGGGCTATAATTTCCTATCAATCCAATAAAAGCTGCAATGTGAATCTCATCTGTTATTTTGAGTAAAATTAAACTATTAGGTTGGTGCAAAAACAATGTTGTTTTTATGAGATATATATGCGTAAAAAAACGACATTATTTTTGCACCAACCTAATAAATATCGAATTTAAATCATTAACTTCTAGTGGAGTGAAGACATAGTCCACTATACGTTCTTTAGAAAGTCGGGGACGTCCTAAATTTGATATGTTATCTTTCTAAGAAATCTTAGTAATGTTTCTGTAGCCGAAAGTGATAAAATATTAAATTCTAATAGCTAATGAAAAAGTTGTTTATCTTTTGTATAGTCAACAATCAAGAAGTTGTCGTCCACTTATCCAGTGAAAAATGCTTACTTTATTTAAGAAAAAAAAAAAACGAAGACTTTATCTTGTGGAGAATCTTTGAACGTTTTCTTTTTTTTTTTTTTTTTTTTAAGTTTTTTATACATTTGTATATTTTAAGATTTTATGCATAATTTGTATTATTTATTTTTATTTATTTATTTTTTTTTTTAAATAAAAGTTTTGACAATACGCGTACTTATATAGAGAAAGGATCGTGCAAGTTATTTTATTATTATTAAATTCAATTTTTACGGTATCTTTTGTTTATTAAATTGCTAGGTGAAACTACAGAATAGTTAAAGAAAAAATAAAATAAAAACACACCCCTTCTCCATGTTAAAAATGGATTTCGAAATAACGTTATTTTAACACGGTCCTTTCTCTGCAAGACTACTATTTTTTTTATCACAATTTCTCTTATTCCTTTTTTGTTTGCCTGAATAATTGTGATTAATTTCCCCTTTTCTTGATATAATAGTAACGCGGTTAAAGATTCCGTGTTTCACATGTCCAGATAAACAAGTGAATTATAATGCTTGATGTAAACTTTAATCATAGCCAGAAAATGACAGTTTACATACTTAATCTCCTTCAAATGGTGAAGTAAACACGTTTTCCCTCCGTATAATTATTGCCATCAGGGAGCAATATGTGATATAATTTTTCATTTCCGTTAATTTATATAATTTTTGTTGTTGATTAACATCGTTTCATTGAAACAGGTTGTTTATTTTTGTTTTGTGTACGTTAATTAATAAGTGTCCCAAATTATACCTTGGAAAATATGCTTATTTGTGCTATGTTTATGCTGGTTATTTCCCTTAGATCAGAGTTTTTGTTGTCATAAGCGCCATGAATTTTCGAATAAAATGGAATAAATAGTGATAGTGAGTCAATGAATGCCATGAATAATATCTAATTATATGGATATAATAAGTTTATAGAAAATTATAATCACTAAAGTGGGTGAAAAAATGTGTAACGTATTACTTCGTACTGAATGAGTTGGGAGATTTTAAAAGCAAGGTAAATCCTAATTTCTGATTTGTTAGAATTTTTATACGATAATTTTCGGAAAACCTTTTCTTTCCTCAAGACTTAAATGAAGTGTGAATAAAGTTTTTGAAAATGCTGAACTCTCTTTATATATAAATAATATATATAATATAATGATTGCTACATCTTGACAGAAGATTATCATCTTTTCAGATTGATGTGGAGGGTTAATGTGTACGTAGATGGCTCTTCAAACCTTCTACGCTCTTGCAAAATCGTTCAACGGTGACAGGGGGACTTGCTAGTATTTGGTGTTCTTTGTGGTGGGACTTCATTATGCACCTTTTGAAAGCCTTATCAAAATGCTTGCTGAATTAGACGAAACTGGAGATATTACAGCAATACTTGTGTGGTCTGGGAAATAGCACAGCTTCATACAGTGATTGGTCATGCCTAACATTGTGCGACCTCACATGGTTTTCTAAACAGGCTTTAGAGAGAAGAAATCTGCCACATATTGTGCAGTTCAGTTCTTGTTGCAATTCGGCATATATAATGACTTTGTCTGTGTGTGTGTGTAGAATGGTTGCCATCAAACTATTATCAATTTTTGGTTTTGAAACGATATATTGGGGATTCGAATCTGTAAAACAAATTCCGTTTGATTTTTAGCCGGTCAAAATAGCTGCTAATGCGGTCATAATTGGAACTTGGCAGGCATAAGTCAACTTAAAGTACTCTATGCATACACAAACATACATTTATACGTAAAACTGCGTTAATTTTTTAAGTTTTGATATCCATTTATCCTTAGGTCGTATGGTAGCGAATACTGCTGGAGAATTAAATGTTTTGGTTTCGATTCGAGCTGATGGTACCCAAGGATTATTTTTTACTTTTGAAACAACTAATATATGTTAGGTACAATAAATTTACTCTATAATAATAATAAATACGAAATCTACATAAATTAAAACATCATATTTAAGCATATTTAATGACCGGACAATGTGGGTGGCATACTAGTGTGTGTGTGTATATATATATATATATATATATATATATATATATCTCAATTAATCATCGATACCAATGGTTTCAGGATTTATAGTAAACCTTGTCCATCAATTCCATCCATCAGTAAATGTCCTAATCAAGGATATTGGAAGTCAAGAAAGATCATGATTTAAAAATAAAACCGGATTTGTCGTTTTCTTTTCTTACTATTTTTTATTTATTTTAATCGCTCTAATTCTCGTTAGGGGTTTGTGTTCCTTGATAGAAGCGTTGATTGAGTTTGAGTATTAGATGTTTATTTTGTAATAATGCGTTATTTTGGCCTCAAACGTATCTAATACGTATTTTATTTTACTCTAGTTCTATTTGAACTTATTTAATCATAATTTACTCTTTATTGACATAAATAGATATGATACATTATTATAAAACTTAAACTAAAATAACGACAAATGATGATTATGCTAAAAAGTGGCAAAAAAACTCTGCCAAAATGGGGGGAAAAAAGGATTTCGAATTCCTTTAAAATAAAAATGATTTTCAATTTGAATAGAAAAGAACTTCAATCAATTTTAAGTCAGAAAATAAAATGAAAATTTGTTTTTACAAAATTGTCTCTTTTACTCGGGTTTGAATACGCTTCCATCCAATGTAGAGTTGCAATAGGACATAAAATCTGATTATTTTTTTGTAGAATCCCTTTTTTACACTGCTCCTGCGTCATTTTTTTTTTTTTTTTTTTTTTGATTGGAATTGATAGAAAATTAGAAATCCCAGTATTTTTTAGGACACAAATTTTCCATTCCTTTTGTTCCTAACTAAAAATGATTTCCCGTTGCACAACACAGAAAATATCGCCATTTTTTTTTTTTTTTTTTTTTGTATTCATTTCGTCCATCTGTAAATGTTTCTCTTTATAAAAAAATTAGTGAGGGGACGATTTCAATATTTTTCCCGATTCCGACACAATTATCGATTCTGATTCTTGGGAGGGTCGGATTAGTGCAAAACCTATGAAATATGTACATATATTTTCCAAAACGTACAAATACACTTGTGGGAGTGATAGATAGTTTAGTTTTATTGCTAGTTTAAAATCAACAAATATTTATCATTTCATCATTAATATGAGCCATGGAAAATTATTTTTTAAATAAAACAATAAAAAAGGGATCATTCTTAATATAGGCATGAATTTTCCCGATTCCTATACTCCAAAAATTTCCGATTTGTTTTTTTTTGTTTTTTTCCGATTCCCAATTTTGATTCCAATTAATCGTCCCAACAGTAATAAAAACAGAAACCAATATATATATATATATATATATATATATATATATATATATATATATATATATATATATAATTTAAGAAGATAAAGAGTAAAGTTACATAGGAACTTTATTACATTGTCCAGTCAATAAGGGTTAGAGTAAAAGGAATACGGGAGAAACCTCTTCAGGCCATGACATTTCGAAGCTAAATGCTTCTCGTCAGAAGGAGAAAAAAGTCTGCATTATACAAATGTAAAGTTAAAAAGAAAACCTCAACTTATATATGGGAATTGATAGCAAGTTAAAATAACGCTCGTTCACACGATTTCAAGAATTCCAAACTAATAGCAAACATTGTAAAATAATGAATTGACAAAAAAATATTTTTCTATATTAATTCTAATGAAGTATCCAAGAGCATTTGAACTGTAAATTATAACAACAAATAAGTTGAGAGATGATAACTAGTTCACGTGCAAACATTGTGAGAAATGCAAACAGGTGAGATGTGAAGAATGTATATCTGAATGGTGACACTATTTAGAAGTTTTGTTACATTGGAAATTTTATGGCAACATAAAGATGAGCTAATGTTGGTGTGAAAGCAAAAGTTATGAGTGGCTGTAGTAAGTTCAGGAAAATTCTGTCATTACTAGGACAACAGCATATTCTTTTCATTGTTTTGACCCTCGAGTGTGTATCCGTTGATATCTTATGTTTTTATATAGAGTGATATGAATCTCTGTTGATTAATTGTGTGTAACTGTGTCGGATATAAACTCGAGAGTCAAAACAATTTAAAGAATATTCTGTTGTCACAGCCCTGGTCATTACTAATCAGCAGAGGATTACAACTATTGATCAAGGGAGGAGTTTATCCGGCGTGTATAAACAGTTTGATGTATAGAAGTGATATCTGGCCAGTGAGAGTTGAGGATATGTTAGATGGAGCGAAATGATATGAGAATATGATGGATGTGTTATATTAGCCTTAAAGATAGACTTAGATTTGATGACTCTAGAAGATTATATCTGAATAGTATAAAATTTGTGAAGAACAGGAAACTGGGGGAGTAGGGTTTTACGGGAAGAGGAATTGATACCACAGATTGGTCGACACAAACGGGATCCGAGGCAACAAAAAGACAGTGTGCATCGCTTATTGTTACTGTAAGGATATTTTGGATTTTCTCTCTGCTAGCGTTTGTCTTCAATGCTATTATGTTAGTATTAGTTTATTATTGTTAGTATGAATGTACATTTTGAGGCAGACATTTTTTTAAGGGAGTAAATATTATTCTTATACTTGGTGAAAGGGTTAATGAACTCAAAATAGTTGAGAACCATTGATGTAGATTCTTGTTTTGGATCTCTCTTTATAGACCTGTAATCGTGTGCGTGTGTTGGCCGGGAGAGGGGGGGGGGATGCTTGGCGCACATTAGAGGGCAAGACGCATTTTACCCGTGTGTGTGTGTGCATATTTGTCTGAGTAATGAGAAATTTTTATGATAAAACTACTTTTATCTACCCGGCGTTGTCCAGGATACAGTGAAATAATTTTAGTTTTAAATATTTGTTTGCACATAAGATAAATAACGCCTATTATATCTTTCAATTTAAAATATGAGTTATCCTCCTTCTTGGTTTTATTTTTAGGTGATTATTTTAAAATGTTTCATATTAACAATCATTTGGGCCAGATTAATGTATTTTTAGTTTACTGTAGTCAAATATTATATTGCCAACAATATGGCTCAACAATAACAAATGAAAATTGGCTAGTTAGAAACAACGTTTTATTTGTCATCTAAAATGCAACTTAGGTCTGACTTTGAAAGTCCGACAAGATAACTTAGTATGTTGGATAAGTAACAACATTTATTTGTAGTGATATTTTTCAAAATAAATTCTCAATCTTGCTCCCGCCCATTTGCGACTTCTTATTTATCCCAACACCCACACCAATATTTCGTTTATAAAACTACTTCAGTTCCAACGGCTCATAGTGTTTAAAAATAAAGATTTTCTTCCAGACGAAAATAGCCGCATCTTGTCAAAATAGCTTGCGTTTTATATCTCACAACTTTTCTCGCACTATCAAAAAAAAAAAAAGAAAAAAGTTTTTTGTTCCAAACGAATGCGTCACGATTATCTCCCTTTAAAATAGAAACCATTACTGTTCTTCTTTCTTTTGATGTTGTTGTTTTGTTTTTCATCATTCTATTTTCTATATTCTCCAAGATATCCAAATATTTTGATTGCTTTAATCGCTATTGCATTTCTGCGCACACGCTTTAAAAAAAAAAAAAATTAGCATCACTTTAAAATTCGCTTCTTGTTGCTTTAATGCCTTGACTTGATCTTTTCATGAAAATTGAAGCATGTAGTCATATAACAATTTCACACTTCTTGACACAGTCCTTTGCATGATCTGTGAGATCTTTCGAGTTGCACTGGTTTAGCAGTAAAGGGTGAATATCATCATATTTTCCTCATCTCTGCATCTGCAGATGGTTGGATCGGTTTTCTAACTCCATTTGGCTTTACCAGCTTTTGATCGCCTCATTCTTGTTCTCAGGCGGTTGAGTATCCTTCATTGAACCCAGGCTGATTTTTTAAGCCATAGTGATTTTTTTTTTTTTTTTTTTTTTGTCAGAAAGAGAAGCATTCTCTATACCTCTAGTCAACAACTGCAGTCTGGTCTATTCCTGAGATGTTGTGAGAGGTTCGATATGACTGAGAGAACTTCTGATCTCGAGTCATTGATCTGTTGGTTCACGATGACATCCATCACCGATAGCTTTTGTTATCTCTATTCGCTTCACATCTGCACGCGATCGCTTCCATAAACTGTTTTCCCTTATCAATTTTTTTTTAATAATCTAGGCCCCTCTGTTCGTTTGTCTATTCATCTGTTGTGCATTTTTATAATGTATCGATTCGATCTATTCAGTGATGAAGATGCTATTATATATATATTTTATATATAATTTTTTTTTTTAATTGTGTATGTAGTTAGCCATGAAATAATTTCTTTAACTTTTCAGCTATTCAACAGGAGAAACACTTGTAAGTTTAGCGGCCATCTTGAAATCTCTTTCAGGAAGCTTTTTTTTTTTTTTTTTTTCTTTGCATGATTAGATAGAATTGTTGTTTGAATTTTCTCTCTTTCTTTTTAAATTAATTGTTATAATTAGAAAGCGTTTTCGTGAAAATTATTTTGAATGATTGCAATTTGTTTTAAAGTTTCATGCTTTTCTTTGAATCATGCATCAAACGGTCAAAATCACCTTTTCCTCTTGGAAAGTGAAAATGTTTTTTTTTTAACACAGACAAGATGAATATTGTTTTTGTTTATTTAGGGTGAAATAATGACAATATAAGTTCATTTTAAATCAATTAGCGCAACATGCACATCCACACATACATATATGAATTAAAAATGGAAAAAGAAGACCGAAATGCTCGACGTTTCGGCCACCTGTTTCAAGAATGAATAGCTAAAATTGACCATTTTTAGCTATTCACTAGTCGAAACGTTGAGCATTTTAGTATTATTTCTCCATTTTTAATTCACATCGTCGGATTTATATTCTTTTATTATCTCATATATATATATATATATATATATATATATATATATATATATATGGTATCTTTTTAGAGGCGGCGTAACTTCTTATTTTCTTTTACTTCATATTTGGCAATCATCGATTATTTTGAGTTCAACTTGGTTTGATAAATTCATCATGTGGTTTCAACAAGATAGCCATATGCCACACAGCGCACAATATGATTAATTTACTGAGAGAAACATTTGATGAATGAATAATTTAACGAAATGGACCTGTCAAATGGACATCTCGTTCGTGCAATTTAACCCTATTAGATGATTTTCTTTGGGGATATTTAACGTCCCATGTCTACGTTGATAAACTAGACACAATAAACTATTTAGAGGACGACATTCGACACGTTATACTAGAATACAGCCTAATTTATTGTGTGGAGTTGTTAAAATTGAACCTCTAGATTACGCCATATATGCGACAGCTATGTACTGGAAATTCTATTTAAATTATAAATGCCAAAATTTAATCTTTGGAATAAACCACGTTTGTATAATAAAAATATTTTTCTATGATTTATTTAAATTTAAATTTTCTGTGATTTCTCGCCTCTAAAAAAAAAAAAAAAAAAAAAAAGCATCCTTTATATATTTTCACCGGCTATGGGCAAATAGCTCCACTGCCTTGTGGATGCCTTGACAAAAAGTTGGTTTGGAGTCTTGATAGGTGCATGGTGAAGCACTGCAACACCTTTCTGGCAATTCTTGCAGCTGCACTGGCCCCAACCGTATTGGCTTGCCTTTCCGTCGGATTTTGTCCGCAACGCCGAGAGGAGGGATCCTGGTAACTGTGCAAATCTAGGTCTTTTTCTCACCCACCCAAGCCTGTATCTGGAGAGGCAACTCCAGCTTCGAACTGTACAGCCACAGCAGATGCTGCAGTGCACCAGACTAGATGCAGAACGCCATTATCTCACGAGAGATGGTTAACATATATATATATATCTATAATATGAAGTGAAATTGTTTGTGTGTGTACATTTCCCTACCAAACTACTCTGTCATTTTCAGTCTACAAACTCAAGATTTGACATAAGGGGTATTGAGATTTGAGAAAATCTTTTTAATCGGTTTTTGGCCAAAAATTTGGCTGTCAAAGGTCAACGATTTTACCTTTGAAAACTCTACCAAACTCCTCCGCCAATTTTGGGTCTAAACACTTGAAATTTTAGATGTCGGTTACTTGGACATGGATCACACTTTTGAATTTGAGCCCAAAACAATAAATGTTAGGGCGTCAAAATTGGGCTCAAAGTTTTTTTTTTAATTTGACCTCTGGGGCCTCTACCAAATTACTCAGCCAATTGTTTGTCTAAACATTTGAAATTTTACATAAAGTGTATTCAGGCATAGGGCAACTTTTATAAAAGTGACCCCCCCCCCTGTAGAAAAGTGCCTAGTTGAAGGGGAAGATATTAATGTTTTTAGCCAATTTTTCGATATTTGTTGTGTGAAAGATCGAACTTTAAAACGATACTGATCCTGGTGAAATCCGTCGCCTCTATTGAAAGTTTAAGGCAGACATGCAAACAGAGACATACATACATACATTTATATATTGGTAACTAAAAATTTTTCGACCCAAACTGATGAAAAAGCTTGCCCTATCTTTAAATACCCTTTATGTAAAATTTCAAATATTTAGACCAGAAATTGTCTGAGTAATTTTGAAGAGATCGCAGAGGTCAATTTATTTTTAACTTTGACCCCTTAAAATTTATTGTTTTGGGCTCAAATCAAGTTATTAAGTTAGATCTGTGTCCAAGGAACCTATATCTAAAATTTCAAGTGCGTAGACCCAAAATTGTCGGAGGAGTTTGGTAGAGTTCTGAAAGGTCAAATCGTCGAACTTTGACCCCTTAATCGCCAAATTTCTGGCCAAAAACCGATCACATGGATTTTTCCAAATCTCACTACCCTGTATATCAAATTTCGAGCCTGTAAACTAAAAATTGACAGTTATTGCATAGGAAAATGTACACAGACACACGCACTCACACACACACACGTTCACTTATATATATATATATATATATATATATATATATATATACACACGCACAAAGGGTAACAAAGAAAAGGAAACTCTGTTTTTGTCAGGAAGCGCTTTATGATTTCTTGAACGTGACTGTGTTCTAGGATTGTTTCCTCTTTTTGTGTTGGACAGGTTGCCGGAGAAACCGAAAAAGGATTACCGTGATTCTGAGGTTTACAAATTGATTAATGAGAACGAGGCTTCAAAACGAGCCGAAGAAGCCCGGCGAGCCGAAGAAGCGGCCGATATGAAACTGAGCGGAAGCAACCCTTCGAAACAGTCTTTATCTTTCAAAGTTCTCCAGTGGATGACAGACACGGAGAAACCTGCGGAAGCCCAACAAGACACGCCTACAGGTAAACACACAAGCATGTACACACGCATATCCTTTCCGGTCTCTCTTTCTTTTTGTGTGGCCAATTAAATATAGTGTTCTCCTTTCGGTTTCAAGAGATGACGGATGCCTCTTGTAAGGGTTCTGCACAGAAAGTCTATAGTGAGGCAAGGGTTGCATAATCTCCAATTAAACCTCCCCTAAACCATCATTCTTTGAGTCCAATGGCAAGAAGTCCAGGAAAACTGGTGACAATGCCGGGATAAATAGAAAGCCCAGTGTTACTTTGTAGTTTTCCTTCTTTTGCATCACAAAAACTTCAGAGTCTAATTTATCTTACTATTTAATTCATAGCTTAAGGGATGATATATGCATTCATACCTTTCCTCACGAGTGTTAGTGAAAGTGATTTGGTAGCTGCGGCAGGACTTGAACCTAGCACACTGAACCCATAGTCCACGCCTATAACCATTACACCAAGTCATTTATATAAGTTATATGCCTTTAGATTCTTCAAAGTATAATATATATTTTTCTTAATTTTTATTACAGGTAGTAGTAGTAGTAGTAGTAGTAAAGTGAATAATGGCAGAAACTGGCGACCTTGGGGTGCCGTTAGCAACCTTTACGTAATCTCTCCTGTAAATGCCTTAGATTAATTAATTAATAATTAAATCAATTAGGTTTTAAGAACCCCTTAAAATAAGTCAAACAAAAGACGTTTACACCGGTTGCATTTGTAAACAAACAGATAATAAAACCGAGTTTGTTTTATCACTAGGGCTATAACATAAGAATATTCTTATCACTCTCGAGTATATATCTGACACAGTTAGACACAATTAATCGAAAACCACATCGCTCTATCTAAAAATCATATAAGGTATTAACTGATATATACTCGAGAGTCAAAATAATGAATAGTCTCTTGCCATAGCCCTATATATCACCACAAGGTTGGTTTTTAATATTGCATACACCCGAAAACGTCCCTTTTGTTTTGCTTGCTTTGTGGGGTCTTTAAAACCTAATTGATCCAAATACTTGATGTATTTATTTCTTTGCCGCATTTAATAAATATGACACAAGGGTGGGAAAGTGGGACTGAAAAGTCATCGCCTCCTAAAGAGAAGCACTCTTATCTACAAAAAAATTCTGGGCAGCTCTGTTAGCATTCCCTGGTAGGGGCGTCTCAGGTGGCTAACACTAAATTAACCCTCTTCTCAAAGAGAGAAGGCAACACCTGGGAGTGTAAACCTCCTAGAACTGCATAGGACCAGCAATACACCCCAGTCAACGGGTAGAAGGTCATAACAAGAATAGCCTAGACTCTATTGGTTTGTGGGCTGCAGCAACACAAAGAAAATCGGGCGCAATAACAGAATCAAGCTGATCAGATAAGTTATATTGTGTTGATTCATGCGAATCTACTTTGTTTCGTTACAAATTTACTCAAAAAAGTGTGTTTGCCTCACTTAACCCTTTCCTTCACCCCTTCCCATCAACCCCAGAAAAATTGCTAAATTCTTTTGCCTTGTTTTTTTTTTCTTTTCAAATGTTTTATCATAACGCATTTTCTTTTATGTTGAGAAATTAATTTTCAAATAATTTGTGCTGAAGAAAGCGACTGCATCGCAAATAAATTATTTTGCTGTTCTTTCTTTCCTCAGGTAAAGATTCGTACAGAATTTGATGTGAATTTCTGCATCCACTTGTGTTGTTTTTTTTATGTTACAGGCCAACCGGTTTCTTTCCATTTCTATTTGCATTAC
The DNA here is from genome assembly GCF_053919585.1 of Euprymna scolopes. Taxonomy (NCBI): domain Eukaryota; kingdom Metazoa; phylum Mollusca; class Cephalopoda; order Sepiida; family Sepiolidae; genus Euprymna; species Euprymna scolopes. The sequence goes on from NC_136496.1 coordinate 67,488,897, forward strand.
ATCATTTACCATGACCAATTCACCATGTCTTTCTGCAGATCCAGTTTATAACAATGACACTTCTTTTATTTCTTTGTCTTCATTTTCTCTAGCCCTTTCTCTTCCTTCTCCTTTTTCATCTTTTTCTTCATCTTTTGCTTTTATTTTTTCTTTTCCTTCTTCATCTTACCTCTTTTCTTATTCTCTCTTATTCTTATTATTCTCGCCTTGCGTTTTCTTTTTCTTTTTTCTCTTTTTTCTCTTTTTTTTCTCTCTTTCTCTTTTTTCTTTTTCTTGTCTCTTTTGTTTTCTTTTTCGTTTTTTCTTTTTTCTTTTCATTTTTTTTTTTTTTTTTTTTAGAATTTCTGATTTCCTTTCTCTGTAAATTAAACATGCCTCACTAAAATGGTGAAATGGTTCCTGTTACATTTTGTTCTCTAAAGTTAAACTCTGTAACCATTATTTCTCCAGATGGAAATGTTATGCCAAAGGAAGCTGAACGACGCTCAGCTCCAGAACCCCCACCTAAGCCAGGTATAGATTACCAAGAAAACCGAAACAATTCCTCAGATCCTCCGTCATCAGTTTTCCTTAGATTTAGAACTTTTCTTTGTATTTTTTTTTTTTTGCAATAATATTATTTAATTCTTACCTCATAACAAATAACTAAATATTACATGAGATTTTTGTATAAACTGTAAACTCGTTTAGAAATGTGTAGAATGTTCACTTATTCAACATAAGAAAATCGATTAATGCAAATCCAATGCAGAATATATTTTTCATTTTAATGACATTAAATATTGGAGAAAAAAATTTTTTTTTTTATCTTAAGCTTTGACACATCTTTTTGGTTCCATTTTTGCCAATTCTTTTATCCGAAACAAATTCCAAAATAAACGAAAAGCTGTGTTTCTGAATTTGTTTGGATGAGGATTCATTATTCGTGTTATTTAGATTGTTCAAATTACTGTCTTCATCTTCAGTCTTCCCCGCACAGCATTTCAGCCGATGTCACCTCTGATCTTCTTCAGGTGCATCTTGTCAAACTCTGGAATCTGTATAGAATTTTGAGCAGAACCATTTATTTAATCCACGAGGTAGCATACTCTCGTTCCGTTAGCCATGATTGGGTAGAAGATCCAAGTAATTGTGTAATTGTATTTTGAGTGTCGTCCACACTGAGAACTGAACATTCAAAACTTGGGAATCTTTCTGTCGAACTCGGAAATAATACAAATGAAAATCTATTACGAAAATTTAAATAAATCTATCGTCTTAGATGCATCCATTAAATCTCTGTATTTAGAGTGAAGCCTGACAAAGCGATAACAATGCTATTTCAAACTTAAGCCTGGCAGACAGATGAACATATATTCTTATAAATATCCGTTGACGAATATACAACGTAATCCGAAAGTAACTCCCTATTCTAAAGTAACTATAATATATTTTTGAAGTATTATTTTTCCAATTAATGAATATGAGAAGAAAGTATATAACATGGACATTTATTTAAAATTCAATATGGGCACCACTATTTGCCGCCAGCTTTTCAAGTCGACCATGAACCGCATCAACTGATTTTACAAGGAACTCTTGCGGGATGGAACTAATAACTTCACGTATTCTCTCTTCAAGATTAAAAAAAAAGACAATTCATATAACAGATCTGAAAAGAAAACAAAAGATTTAATTATCACACATTAGGTAACATACATACAAAAATTAAAACATATATTACAGCATTTGAATAAATTATAGTTATTTTAGAATAGGAAGTTACTTTCGGATCATTATATAGTTTATACTGTAGCGTAATATAATGTAAGTATATTTTATACTGTAATCTAGCAGACTAAGCCTCTCGCATAGAAGCAAGGACACATCTTTTCATCTCATGTTGAATATTTCGAACATTCAATGCCAAACTAAACGAGTTTTCAGCTGAACTAATGGTTTACCATTTTTACCAATGCATTTTGAGTTTGGCTTTAGATCTTCTGAAACAACCGTTCTAAATAGTCAGCCATTTTGACCCTTTTTTTGCCCCTTTTTGCCCAAATTTGATACAAATGAAGTCAACCTTTCCCCGGTTTTTGTCATGTGATTTTTATTTATTGTATGGAATGACATTTTAGAAGAGTAGTCAGCTTGTTTTAATTTAAGACTTTCTTGAATGCTACCCTTTTGACCTTTTAGTATGTTGCATCATAAGTAATTTTTTTTTTCTTTTTTTTTTCTCCAAAGATTTATAATAGCATTTAAATCAAATTTTGGAATTAAATGTAAAATTTATGTTTTAGGATGCTTTTTTTTTCTTTTTTCTATTTTTTTTGATTTCGAAATTTAATTTAAATGCTGTTTGCTGTAATAGAATACCTTTAATCCCCTTTTTTTCCTAGGGGGCTTTCCAATGGATAACAATTCAGTAACATTGCACTGAACATTGATCTTTGCATCAGATCGTAGTAATTCCCCATGCAGGTCGTTCTCTCCCTTATTGTACTCTTTCTGACAATAAACCGTTCTTTCTTTACGTTATAATATCGCGTTGGATATTCATTTTCTACCTAAATTTCCAGCTTGTTAATTGTGCCCCTCTCAAAGGATACAAGAGTGTTGATGAAGATTTGAAGATTGCACTCTGTTGAGAGGACAAGATGGTCTGCTTGTGTGATAGACGATCCCGTCCTCATATGTATGGTGAATGTATTGGATGGTAGGATTGAAAAGCAAAAGGTCGCATAATGACTATAAAAACATACCGGTATATATCGGCGAAGGAATGCAATTTATTTACATAAATATACATGAAAAATATTAAGAAAAAGATAGAAAGAATAACAGTTTGTTAAGAATAAGAGTTCATTAATTGCGATTGATGATAGGCTGACGAGTTAGTCAGAACCGCTGTTGGTGGCATCGGCCACCAACAAGAGCGACTCTTCATTACATGTTGGCTGCTCAAGGGTCCAGCACGAAAGAGAGAGAAATATGAGAAACAGGAAGTCATGTGGCTAGGTCGCTCTTCTGAGTTAAAGGGCAACAATCGAGTTAGCCTGGGAATTTCCATTCCCACAACTCTCAAGCAGGTTCATGATACCGAGATACTTGTCAAAAGTCGGCTTTGAACAACTGCAGATATGCATGGAAGGCAACTCTACATAATTTTGCTTATGTTCTTGCCGTGAGATGTTCTAGACAATGCATAGCGTTTTGATGTACAAGATCGTGCAATAAGTAATGCCCCTGACCCATTTCCCATAGCAGTAGAGCAACGAAACTTGGCACAGTTATTAGTCTTTCTCTACATAGGAACCACCTACAGTTATGCATTTCTCCAATCGTTTGATGCAGCTCTGGAGACTGTTTTTGTAGAAGACCCCAGGTTGGTCCTCCAACCACGACGTGACTTCAGAAATCAAGGCTGCATCATCTGGGAAACGCTTTCCTTTCAAAAACAGCTTCATGGCTGGGAAGAGTTGAAAGTCAGAGGGTGCAAGGTCAGGAGAGTAGGGAGGATGGGGGAAGGATTTCATAACCACACGCCCGTGCTTCTGATCTGGCGACATGCGAGTTGTGGACTGGAGTGTTGTGCTGCAGGAGGAGGGTACCTTTGCTGATCTTGCCCTGCCTCTTGATTTTGATAGTTTCCCTTACTTTCCTCAAAAGTGAAGCATAATAGGCTCCTGTAATTGTGGTACTCTTTGCCAGGAAATCTGTCATCACTACACTGTCCTGGTCCCAGAAGACTGTGAGCATGACCTTACCAGCGGAGGGCTGCACCTTTGTCTTCTTTGGAGGTGGTGAGTCCAAATGCTTCCACTGCATTGACTGGGCTTTGGTCTCTGGATCATAGTGATAGACCCAGGTTTCATCCTGTGTAATCAGTCTTTTGAAAAACTTTGACTCATCTTCTTGGAACATCTCCAAATTCATCCTCGATCAATGCTCGACATTCAACAGGCTCCATTTTATATCTGACTCAGTTCAAACACCTGTAAAAGAGAAACCACAATTAGTTCAGAGCTGTAATTTGCCACATAACCCGTAGAGATATAAATTATTGCACATGCAAAATTTCAGCTAGATCAGACAACTGGAAGTGGGTCAAGGGCATTACTTATTGCACGCCCCTCGTATGATCCATCAAGCTTCTGAGATCGAACAACATTTAGTGTCCATGAGTTTGATCCTTAAAAAATACAGAATAGATTCAACTGATACCTTGAAAGTTTGAAGTTCTTTTTTCAATATATGAAATAACTGACCTTGTCTCTGTGTGTACGTGTGGAACGGTTTCTACCAAACTACTCTGTCAATTTTTGGTCTACAGATTTGAAACTTGATATATAGGAGATTCAGACCCAACAATGAACCTTTCTTGTTTTTGTGCGTTGGATATTCATTTTCTACCTAAATTACCAACTGCTTTGGTCTAAAAAAAATTTTTCTTAATTTTTCCCTTTAATTTTCCTCATTGTTCTGATGATATAATAAAATTATATATAACTATTATTCATCATCTTTCATTTTATATATTTTTATAACTTACTAACTAGCTCTACCTACGTAGTGAGCACTTTTGAAGTAAATACTTAAAGTTTACGCATAAATGTATACTTTCATATATCAATTTTATGTGAGTAAATTAAGTAGTTATATATATATAATTATTACTTAAAATTACAGCGATAAAGAAAATAATATTTATCTTAAAATATTGTGTATGTACGTGTATGTATTATTCTTGGTTTCGTAGTGTATGAAGACATCCAATATAGTGTTCGGTTATTTAATAAGAGTGTAATATTTCGTCCATTAATTTCTTTATATAGTTGATTATACAATAATCCAAATGACTTTTTTTATTATTAATTTTCATATTTTATTTTAGCTGGGGATGGGAAACCCTATGAGATGTCAGACATTAACTTGCTATCATATATTTTAACCAAAAGATCTTTTTAAGGTTCTGACCGTCCCTTTTAAGTGCAATTGTTTGAATCTCTCTTGCACTTGGATCATCGGGTATATTTTTGAAAAAAAAATTTTTTTTCATGAAATTGCTGCTATGATTACTAGAATGATAGAGATCTTATGATTCTATTTTTTTCTTATGTCATACATAAGACCTTGGTATTTCGTTATCCTTTCTCCTCTCAGTTCTGTTTAACCCAGTATCATTGGGGACAAAACCTCTACTAAGGTTGCTTCTTTCCCCTTCTTGTCCCATATCACTATGTCAGGTTTAATAGCTCCGTTTTCTAGGTATGTATCTGTAGGGATTACATAGTCGTAGTGGATGGTGTATGACTTATTTCCAACTGTTTTTTCTGGTAAACATGTTTCCAGAACTTGCTGCTGCATTCGATATTCAGCTTTTTACAGATCGTTCAATGGAGATATTTGCACACTCCATTGGGTCATGTCGTAAAGTAGCCGTCTTCCAGCAGAACCTTACAATGGATGTCAGCTGGCCCACACTTTCTACTTCTGTATGGCAGAATGTGCACTTGTTATCATTGCTGAGACCACTCATCTTAAAAGCATTGGTCATCAAGCCTTGATCTTGGCCAGCCATTATAATCCTCTCCTGACCATATTGGAACAATCCTCTTTTTAACTAGTCTTTCTTCATTATCTATATAGTCCTGGCTGAATTCATCAAGAAAATACTTGGCACACTGTTGGTTGGCCCATTTTTCCCCCAGTTTTTGCAGTGTATTTCTGGCGACTCTTTTTGGCTATTTCAGTCAGACTTGTTTCTGATTCTGTCTCAATTGTAAGACAGTCATGTCCAAACTGCTTGGCCAGTTCTGTGATGGAGGTTGTTCTGCTGGCTCTTGTTTTGTTATGTTTATGCACCATTTTGAAGTTTGAATTTTAGGAGCTCATCAGATATTGCCCAGTACTCATGATAGTGGCACAATGCTGATGGTCAATCTCTGAGAGGCCCATATCTCCTGCTCCTCTGGGCAGATACAACCTAGGCAGACACTGGTTTCTCTATGTTATTCTGTTTAGTGCCAACATTTTCCACGTTATAGTGCCCAGTCTGTTTATGTCCCTTTAATCCCAGTCGACAGTGCCAAAGCTGTATGTCATCACAGGCATGTCTACTTCGTTAATGAAAGTGATCTTGCTTTGGTTTGTAACAGTACTGTTTTACAGATTTTTTTTTTTAAACAGCATATATATTTACTGCCAATTTTTTCTCATCTTGGTATGCTGAATTGAGTCGTTCTCTTCTATGCCAAGGTATTTGTATTTTTCTTGCTCATCTAGGTCCTTGATATCAGTATTTTTTATAGTATGTTTTCTGTTTGGACCGTCTTCCCAGCTTTGATGGAGCACTTGGTACATTTGTCCAAATCAAATTTCCTTTCAATATCTCTGGAGAACTTATGTACGACCTGCAAGAATAAACTTAAGTCAGCATCTGAGCTGGCATACAGTTTGAGACCATCTATGAAGTTTACTCTTTTGACTTATTGGCGGCCCTGGCTTAAATTGTAGGTATTATGGCTTTTATTTAGTAGTTTGCTGAACGCATATGTGTGTGAGCGCACGTGTGTATATGTATTGCTCTTGGTTTCATTGTGTATGAAGAAATCTAATAGAATGCTTGATTATTAAGGGTGTAATATTTCGCCTATTTATTACTTCTTCTTTTTTTTTTAATTTTCTTATTTTGTTCTAACTGAGGGGCATTCGTCTATCTCGGACATTCCAACCGAGAGGACTTTTTAAAATTCTAACCGGCCCTTTAAGTGCAATTGTTTGAATCTCTCTTGCATTTGGTTCACCGGGTATATTTCCAGGTAACTTTTTTATTTTCATGAGTCCAGTTGATTCTATAATTAATGGAATAATGGAGATCTTTCTAATATTCCAGTTTCTTTTTTTGTACCTTTCGTTATCTTTTCCCCATCTCAGCTCTGTTTAACTCAGCGTCATTGGGGACACTAACTTCTACTAAGATTGCTTCTTTTTTCAACAATTTCACAGATAAAGTGAAATTTAAACTGATGCCTAAAACTAAAAGATAATGATCCAGTCGTTGGTCGATGTTATTTTGTCTATGGTTGTCCATAATTTAACTTGTATAGCATTTGATGTGTCGCAATTCTGCATGGGTCTTGATTGGCCATCTTTTACGAAAATCAGGCTCGTTCTTCAAACCGTATTTCATATCAGATGAAAGCTGAGATTATCAACACATATGATGTACTTCCGGTAGGGTTATGTGCTCTAGAATTATACTGCAAAAATGTTTTGTTTTTTCAAAAATATTTGGAAGCAATTATTTCCTTTTGATCTTCATATTTATCAGTGTGATTTATTATTTTCTAGCTTGTTTATAAAACATGCATTTTATTCTTTTAAGAAAGGAGGTGAGTTTGTGTGGGTTTGTAGAATCATTTGTTTTCCAAATTAGTAAATGTTCCTTTTTGTTTACATTTTTTAACCCCTTTTGACTGCCAACAAACTTCCATTATCGACTACAATTTTACCATTTCTTCTCTTTTTTTTTTAATATTTTAAAGAATGGCAATTCTACCTTATAGTTAACAGAAAAGAGGTGAAAAATTACAACAGATAACTTTGGCTAAATGCAAGAAGATTTGATCTTCTATCGATCTTCATAGCTTTTCTGTTTTGGAACTTTTCTAGGTGTTTCTAATGCTAGAAATTGTATCATAGCCTCGCAGATTTGTGAAATCAACGTGGACAAGCACGGGAGGGGAGGCTGAATTGTTTGATATTATTGCAAAGTGTTTTAAAATAAAGAACTTAAAAATAGTTTAAAAAATATACCAATTGGTCGAAAATTAAGATTTCGATCGACTGCTGAGAGTTATTAGTTGTAGTTTTATTTAATTTTCGATTTTTTAGATAAACATATGGCATCGAGCAAAAAAGCTGCATCCGTCATGAACCCAGGCAGTGGAAACCTCTGAGGTTATGAAACAAATTCTGAAATTAAAGACATAATTTTAAAACAGTTGCAAAAATGAAAAGCTATGCAGGTCGAATAAAGATCACATTTTCTCACGTTTGATCATTTTTTTTTCTCATTTTCTGTTTTGTTAACTATAATGGCCTATTGCCGATGTTTTACACACAAAAAAAACAACAAAAATGATTTTTTTTTTTTACAGGTTTCTATTTCAATAAGTTTTTCTTTTGTTTTATTTTCATGTTTATGTTAATTTTATTCGATTTCACATTCTTTTGTAAAATATTTTTTTCTTGTTATAAAATTCGTTCACAACATCAAAATCTTATCCGTTCCAGAATTGCGTTTTATTAAAAATTCTCAGCCTTTTCCAAATTCCGTTCCTTTTAGAATTTAAACTCAAATAAAAAAAATGTGACCATTCACAAATGTCGTTCCTTTAAAAAATTTTGTTCATTTCAAAATCGAGTCTGTTAAAAAAATTTTGACCTTTCCCAAATGTCGTCCTTTTCAAAACCGCGTCTGTTTTCAGTTTTTCTCTTTCCTAAATTCTACAAATTAACTCACGTTCAAATATCCATTCAACCTTAAATGTTTTCATTATTATTTAAACACAACGTTTCAATCGATGTAGTCTCCAACTTCCTTCAGGTGCATTTGTTTGAACTTGGGAATCTATCTGGCGAATTCAGGAACACTGTACAGAATTTCGAACTGAACCCTTTGTTTCATCAACGAAAGTAGTTGGTTCTCATTTTTGTCACCCATGACCGCGTATAAGTATTAATTATTTCATTATTCTTAGTTATTATCTTCTGTAGTAAGGATTGAACCTACAACTTCAGAAGATTGAAGGTTCAGTCTTTACTCAAGGCGATAATAATTAAAATATTGCAATCAACACTTCCACCTATGACGTTGCCTTTTCCTCTAACATCAGATACAATCTTAATTCCGTTTGGGCATATGGCTATTATTCCTTACTGGTAACTACCACACTGGTTGATATGCCGTCTTCACACTTGTTGTTTTGCTGTCCCTATCCAACAGAGATAGACGCCAATCCAGCAGTTTGCTCTATTCGAATGACGTCACATATACAAAGGCAGTATAGTACTTTACACCTGCCTTGTCAAGTCCACCAGCAATCTCAATTTATGAGGCAACTTAATTAGTATTCTCCAGCGAAATTTTCCTCAGCCGTTTGGGCGGTCGGTATGCTTGACGGTATATGTATATCCAGCTGTGTCCTGGCATTCTCTATCAGCCTTATCAAGGACTGGTACGCTTGACATACCAGTCATATTACTGTTAGTAACTGAAAATATTCTTGTTCATGAATTTCATGGCTTTGGTTACGTTGTATACCTCCTCTCATGGAGCATGCACTTGGAAAATCAACCAATTTGATTGGCTTAGAGTTTTGTTGCATTCGCTACAGACATGCTTTCATTAACCATATGAGCTTCTTGGTTTCCTATAGATGATTGTAAAGAGGATGCTAAGGGCCTTTCCAACCATGAGTAACTCTGCCCTTTTCTGTTTCATCTGCAATAGATTTATCCCTTCCTCTCGCCACTCACTTTTGAACGTTCTTGTTTCCGGCTCTAATGAATACAATGATCAGAGTTAACCTCCTCTCTCCAAATATCTCCTTCCTGTTCATCTGCTGTCCAACCTCTGTTAATCTCCTGACCGTGTCTCTCAATTGGTTTAAGATCACTTTATAAGGTTGCAAATCGATTTCTAAAGTAGTCAACCACTTCGACCTAGTTACCATCACTTTGTTTCTCTTTTGTAACACATCTTTACTCTGGTAATCGCCATCAGCACCAGCCGCCATCTCTTCTCCCGTCTATATCTGTAATGAGATGAAGAGAAGAATCGGCCATAGGCGATCATCTCTGCTTCTTGTCTGTTGCATCCCTGTGCTTGTTACACTTTATACCACCTGAGTAAAAATCATGCTGTTGGCTCAGAATCAACCTATGATGATCGTTTCCTATGCGTCTCTACTGAGGCTTGTTGATATGTTATTGGCAGGAAGCAAATAATACAGGGTGGAACGATAAATTTGTCGCTCTAAGGAAAACAATACTACAATACAGTTTTATTTTAAAACTTTTATTGAAAATAATCAATTCATATAACTTGATTATGTAATAGAACTAACATCTATTCAATGTAGCTGCCTTCAGCCTCAATCACTGCCTTGATATGGGTCCGGAATTTTGACAAGAGCTCAGTGAATACTCGGTGGTTGACAGCGATTAGGCTGGCTTTGGTGTTGTGGGAGGTCATGTTGGTGATGCTATCAACGTATAACCAAACGAGTAGTCAAACGGGTTCAGGTCAGGGAAGGAAGGGGATTTCTTTGGACTTCTGAGCTGGTGCCGAGTTCTGCTACCACACCTAGGGTCTGCCAGCACCCACCTGATTGCACCAGGGGATCATGATACTCTTCAGCACATCCAGGTACACTTTCTTGTTGACTTTCAAGCTGACTTCGAAGATGAGAGGTGGCATGATGTGGCCCTCACTTGAAACCACACTGAAGACCACAACTGTGGCCGGAAACTTCATTGAGTTGTGCTCTCAAGCATTGAACCGTCTGGATTTGTATTTTGAGGGTGCTAGCAATGATCTTGTTTTAATAGAGTGCATGAGTTGTACAGTGGCGCATCTCCCATCTCGCTCGTTGAACATGTGGCACTGTCAGACATGATAGCAGGCTCCTATTACTCTTGGGATTTGTACACAACTGGCTAACTAAAAGCAAAAGAAAAAAAAGGAAAATCGATTTTCATGAAACGGAAATGGAATCATGTCGTATTTTCTAGGGCAACAATTTTATCATTCCACCCTGTACAGGGCAAACTTATAGGTATTATTTATCATGAACCTCATCATTGCCAGGGCCTAGATCAAATAAAAATTTCAGTTCTCCTGCCTTTCTTCGACCAGTTTAGCAAATACATCTACCAATGTTTGGTTGAAGTGCTGCATATTTGCATTACTTTAGGGATGATAAACGAAAATGATCACATGCCATATGTTTAACCTCACCAGTATTTATTTCATCACCTCATTTGTTTTTTGGTCCATTTTCCATGACCTCTTGCTTCATACTTGCAGAATATCTCCTTTAGTATCAGGTCGGGCATTGTCTACACCATTTTATCTGGAATTGCCAAAACTACTGGACAATTTGTTGGCCAGTCCACAAAATTCTGGATATACTGGTTCTTATGAGTGGTTTTTTCATACGATCTCAAAATCTCCATACTTCCTTACTGGAATGGATATCCAGAGACATCTGCCTCCATCAACAGAGCTGTTCTTCATTTTTGTCTTTGCACCTGGCAGATGATACATGCTGTCACATGACTAGTGACCTCAATATACAATTTGCGACAGTAGTAATTTCTTTGAATGAGCTTGTGCGTCTTATCGATCACCATATAACTGATTTTTAGTGACACTGCTTCAGGATCTTCACCCTTAACTTTTGGGGCACAAATAACCTGTCTACCTTTCTTAGCCTTCTCAGAAAACACCAGAGCACACTCTTGTGTGTGACAAATCAGAAGATACTGCTTGCCTCTAACTTGGAGGGCGTCGATCTCGCTATCACCCTGATTCTCTCCTATTATATCTCTTCACTGGGGATTACTTTTTTTTTAACCCTTTATTCTCGTACTTCCTGTGCGTCTTCAGACTCTGTCTCAACTGGTTAGAATTGATGAAGACTCTCTGAAAGACTATATATTATCCACCCTCGATTGCCACTCTACCAATTCAAAGTTCGTAATCTAAAACAGTAAGTTTATGCAGGTATTATTTTTATCTTCAAGATATTAGATTTGGAAGTGATACTCGTTCAGTTTCATGTTCAACTGAGCAATTTTCTTGTTTGTCCACTCTGCCTCTATAGGCGCTTTAAAGGGTTGTGGTCACTTTTGATTGTAATGACCATCACATTTAGATAGTAGTGTAATTTTTGCACTGCATATACAATCGCTATGCCTCCTTCTCAATTATCAGCCATTTTTGCTGTATCTCAGGGTGTGAATGCAATTACCATTTAAATAGGGTCCAAAAAAGTCTCCAATATAATAGGCCCAGCTTTGTCAACTAAGCTCCAATCCCTGTTCCATCGCTGCAATGGTGCATCCCTGTGCCTGTTTTACAAGTATTTTAATGTAATATGCTCTGATGAACTCTTTTGCACTTGTGCCGCCTCGACATACATATTCCAGACAAAACTATTATTATTATCCCTTCACTGTTGAGTTCCCCAAATGTCAGAAAGCTTTCTACTCTAATAGTGTTTTTCCCTCAAACAGTTAGACTTTGGAATTTCCTTCGTGCACCATGCTTCATTGACTGTACTGATATGCAGAAGTTTAAATGTAACATAAACCAACATCTTATTAATCTTTCCTAAGCATGATCCCAAACAGTTGCCCCTTATGTCCAAGTGGCAATATGCCTTATTTAGGGTGAACGTGAATAAAAAAAAGTGATGTCTAAAGTTCTTTTTGTCTAGAGTTATGATCGTAAACTCCAAGTTGATTCAGATCTCTCGATTACGTCCCCTCCCAGCATTTTGTCTTCCATCTCTTGTACCAATTTTCGTTTGTGGATCAGTGTCTGATAAGATCTTAGACTTATGGAGAGGGGAGGAGATTAGAATTAATCGTCTGTATCAATATCCATCTCCACCGTTGTGGTTTGTTTCAACACTTTATCAATGTCAGCTATTACATAACAGTTATCCATTAGCAAACGCCTTTTTTGTCAACAATATTTTTCCTCATTCCTCACTTTGCTACACCTCATATTTTTGTACCTTTTCTCCACGTTAAAAAACGACCCTGGTGTCTAACTCTGTCCCGTGGGGAGGCATAGTAAATAGGTACACCCCATGTGTCTGTCTTCTTTTTTTTTTTTTTTTCCTCTGCATTCTCTAGGCTTATTTTCTCGCCTGTCTTCCTGCCAGGCAATTTCCTAAAGGCTCTTCCTTAATTTTCATTGTTGAGCACACCATATTGGTTAGAGGGATCAATTCACTCTCTTTGAGCACGGCTTTGTTTATTGCCTCCATACCCTTCCACGGGTAAAATTTGAAACAGCTCTATGCTGAATACTTTATCTATGGGAATTCTTCCTATGAAGGACACTAGTCTTTGGGAGGAGTTTCGATCTCTGCAAAATTATAATTTAAAAAAAAATTTTTTTCAGTACATTCTTTCAATTGTATACTAGCGTCTTTAGTAGCTCTAAATTCTTCATAGGGCCCTGGCATCTTGTCACATATCCGATCATGGCTAATGCAGTGAGAACCGTTTACCCTCGTGGATTAAATAAAGGGTCCTGTTCAAAATTCCGTATAGGTTTCCCAGGTTTGATGGAAAGATTGGCAAGCTTGAAAAGATGCAACACAAGCAGGTTGGAGATTAAATTTACATTGGACTTGAAAATAGCAATGCTGTAGTAACTAGGAAGCAGCCTCCTGGTATTGTTATATTCCATAGACGGGTAGTTCTTGGAGGATAAATCAACCGAATCATTGTGAAAATAATAAAGATGAGAATAGTAGTCTGAATAATCCAATAAGTTTTATTTCTGCATAGAAGAGTTCGTATTTATTTTTCTTAGTCTACAAAAAGGATGCAGGTTAGGGGAGCTCACAGTGTAAATCAACTTTGCAAGGACACACTTGACTGGCTTTCAATATTTTTTTTTCAGGAAAGACGTTTGTCCTAGTTTTATAATTGTTTACTTTATTTTTTTACTAATTCATTTTTTTTCCTTTTACTTTTTTAAGAAAAAAAACTGTTTCTGTTCATTAATTATTTACATGAAGGAAAAATCTTTTTCCAGTTTTATTTTGTTTCGATTTATTCGTTCTTTTTTATTTAATTCAAAATGAAAATTTGAACCTTGACAAATGATTTTTGAAATGCATCTTTTCTCTTGCCTAGAATACTGAGGCCTTATTTTTTTAAAATAGTGCATGTTTTGAACTTGATTCTGGTCAGATAAGAAATGTTGGTGTGGATTACAATTTGCGCAAAGTAGACTTGGGAGAGGGAATGTCGTCACTCTAGTTTTGATCGTGTAATTTTTATCAAACTATTTAAAGCGTTTTATTTATTTATTTATTGCGGGAGGGGGCGTCATAATGAAAATATCCATTGATATTTTATGAATTTAAATGTTTAAATGATTGTTAGCTTTTCATTTGGAAAAAAAAATGACTTTTTATTAATTTTATGCTCCCCCCTCCCTTGTGTGTGTGTGTGTGTGTGTGTGAGAGAGAGAGAGAAATGTACAGGGAAATGAATTTACTGAAGTTCATTTACATGTTCCAAGAAGACAAGATTTTAAAAAAGCAACCAGAAATAGTACATAATCGTTCCAGTAACGATATCGTGTTTATTTAGATATAATCCCCTCAATGGGAGGGGAATGGGATAGACACCAAAATCTCTTGGAGGAATTAGATTCAGCATCGAATCCATGGGTAACTCTTTTCTATCCAAGTTTCAGGAATATAATTAAAATTTGGAGAAATAGGCTCCAGATATATACAAATCATGGCTAAGGAGCTTATATATATATATATATATATATATATATATATATATATATATATATACTAGCAAAAGTACCCGTCGTTGACTGGGTTCAAAAACAGCCTACAGAAAACGGACTCTGATTTATGAAAGTATGATAGGTTATGAAAAGGAAGGGTTGTAAAGAGATAGCTTCGAATTTGGGGGTATCAAAACCAAAGCAAAATATGATGAAAGTAAAAATAAAATAGATAAACCCCATAATTTATTATACCATACCTGTTCACACTGAAACACTTATCACAATATTCTGTGGATCTATATTAAAAAACCTTGTTAAACTTTGTGACATATTTCCATTCTATGGAGGTCAGGCGCGAACGAACACCTCATAATTTTATTATACGATATTTCTTCAAACTGAAACATAATTATCAAAGTATACTTACGCAAATAGATATGAAAGTCTTTATTAAAGTTTGTGCTTATTTCCATTCTATGGAGTCCAGGCGCGAACGCAGACCCCACAATTTTATTATACTATCCCTATTTAAGTTAAAACATACTTATCAAAGTATTATTATGTACATCTATATCAAAAACACTTGTAAACGTTTTTTTTTTTTTTTTAAATTTTTTATTTCCATACTTTGTGGACCAGGCGCGTACGAAGACCCCACAATTTTAATGAATCATCATTATGCCAGATCAAACATACCCATTCCTGTGTCTCGATACATCTATTATTATATGTGATCAGTTTTCTATAATAGTCAACCATATAGGAGCCTATTCGTGACCAGACACACACACACACACACAGACGTTCAGCTTATATATATATATATATATATATATATATATATATATATATATATATATATATATATATATATATATATATATTCGTGTAGATTATAATATATGCAGCCTTATATGTTTTCCTTTTTATTCTATTTTCTTGCTTTTTATCATCAGTAATAACGATTTAAATTCTTTATTTCAATCTTTGCCATCACTTCCAAGATTTCATTTCATCCCTTTCTCATTATACAAAAAGGATTTTTTTTTTAATTCATCGTCTGCAAACGTATCCGCAAGGTTACTCGAGCACGCCCTGACACTTTTGACACCAATATAAAAATAGAATTTCTTAATAGATATAAATATTACAATTCTTCGTAAAAATGTCTACAGTCTTTAACTTTTTCATTCTTTTAGCATTAACTCTTGCATCGGCTCCATAACGTGTTTGGATATCACGTGCATTTGGGGGCGTCGTAGGCCGAGAAAGACCTGGCTCTACTGCGTAAGAAGCGATGTAACTCTATGCAACCTGACTGATGTCAACTCTTTGGATTATACTACATGAAGAGCAGACATAAGGCACTGCCTGTTATTGTCCACCTCGAACTCTAGGATAATCACA
This sequence comes from Euprymna scolopes, assembly GCF_053919585.1. Classification (NCBI taxonomy): domain Eukaryota; kingdom Metazoa; phylum Mollusca; class Cephalopoda; order Sepiida; family Sepiolidae; genus Euprymna; species Euprymna scolopes. The sequence goes on from NC_136496.1 coordinate 67,504,852, forward strand.
GTATTCTAAATACTAAAACGGAACGATGAAGAAAAAGTAACAAATCATGTTTTCGTGGTTTCATTCTAAAATGTCTCTCAATTTTGTTTTCTATTATCCAGTTCTTTTCCTATTTCCTTGTAAGCGGCCATTTTATTACAAATGGTTACAAATATGTTTGTTGTTTTTAATGTATATATATATATATATATATATATATATATATATATATATATATATATATATATATACTAATGGTTCAAGTCCAAAACTATTCGAGGATAAGAGTTATCGAGGTTGTCAATTGGGTGATGGAACATTACTATAAAAGGGTTGCGAACGATGTTTGTTGCCATTATACTAGGGGGGGAATACGTTGTAGTCTGCAAGGAAGCAGTCATGCGGTAACGTGTTTTGCAGGTGAGAAATATTTCGAACGAAACTTCGTTCATGAAAAATCCATTTGATTTTAAGTGTTCTATACATCATTTGCATTTCCGCATTACTTCGTTTGCACATATTACTTCAAGCAACTTCTTTCTTTACAGCTTCGCCATTTTATATATATATATATATATATATATATATATATATATATATATATATATATATATATATATATATATTATATATATATATATATATATATATATATATATATAATTATATTCTAATAATTTGTTCAAAAAGAAAACAAAAAAAAAGAAAATAATGAAAATTTCGTTGTTTTTAATTTTCTGTTTTGCATTTCTTTATCGGTGACCTTTTTTATATCTTGTTAGCCCGTTCTGCCGATAAGGCAATGTCTCCAACAGTGCCTTCTCCTCCAGGTTATATTTCACCGACAGGTATCTTTTTTTTTTTTTTTTTTTTTTTTTTTTTTTCGTGGTGCATAGCGGCTGCGGCTTCAACAACCTCATCCGCCTTATCCCCTCTGCCAAATATATAGAATTGTGAACTACGCAAAAAACAAACCCGTATACGCATCAGACTACCAAATAATCCTCGATTCCTCTACCATTCATTCCTTAACACCTGAACACGCATATATATATATATATATATATATATATATATATATATATATATATATATATATATATATGCGCGCTTGTGTGCGTGTGTAGTTGCTGGCATATACATAGCGATAGTGCTAAATTTTTTTGCTGTGGCTTTTCTTTTTACCCTGCCATCTTTTTTTTTCTTCTCCAATTTTCCTTGTTCCCTTATTTGTCTTTTTCTTTATTTTTTCTCCTTAGTCTATTGTCATCTTCTTACCTCTACCCAGTATGTCTGTCTGTCTCTCTCTCTCTCTCTCTCTCTCTCATCATGTTTTTCTCATTCTTTCTCTCTGTTCCTCTTTCCTCTCTCTCCTTCCTTTGCCTATCTCCCCCTTCCTTTCTCCCACTCCCCCTTCCTTTCTCCCACTCCCCCTTCCTTTCTCCCACTCCCCCTTCCTTTCTCCCACTCCCCCTTCCTTTATCCCACTCCCCCTTCCTTTCTCCCACTCCCCCTTCCTTTCTCCCACTCCCCCTTCCTTTCTCCCACTCCCCCTTCCTTTCTCCCACTCTCCTTTTACTTTTCTCTCTCTCACCCTTTTCGTTTCTTTCTCTCTCTCCTTTCTTTTTTATTCTCTCTCTCTCTCCTTTCTTTCTCTCTCTGTCCCTTTTTCCTTTCTTTCTCTCTCTGTCCCTTTTTCCTTTCTTTCTCTCGCTGTCTTCCTTTCTTTCTCTCTCTCTTGCTGTCTTCCTTTCTTTCTCTCTCTCTCGATGTCTTCCTTTCTTTCTCTCTCTCTCTCTCTCTCTCTCTCTCTCGATGTCTTCCTCTCTCTCTCGATGTCTTCCTTTCTTTCTCTCTCTCGATGTCTTCCTTTCTTTCTCTCTCTCTCTTCCCTTTTCCTTTCCCTCTCTTCCCGTTTTCTTTCTCTACCCCTATTTCTTTTCTCTGTCTCATCTCTGCCCCTTTCCTTTCTCTCTCTCTCTCTCTCTCTCTCTGTCTGTTCTTATTTCCCCCTTTTTTTTTCTCTCTCTCCCTCTCTGCCCCGCTTTCCTCTCTCTCTCTCTTATTCCCACTTTCCTTTCTCTCTCTCTCTCTCTCTCTCTGTCTCTCTGTCTGTCTCTCTCTCTCTCTGTCCCACTTTCCTTTCTCTCTCTCTGTTCCACTTTCCTTTCTCTCTCGGTCTATCCCTCTCTCCTTTCTCTCTCGCTCTATCACTATTTCCTTTCTCTCTTACTCTCACACTTCCCTTCCTCTCCCTTCCCTCAACCTTTTTCTCATATTTCTTTTTTTTATAATCATTTAATTTTCCATTCGCACAACTATTTTGCGTTCTTCCTTTCGCTATTGTGGCTATTTCCCTTGCAAATTTCAGCGTTATTTTCTTAAATGTGTTTCTTTGTTTCTCCTCCAAAAACCTCAGCTTCATGCCTCTCTCTCTCTCTCTCTCTCTCTCTCTCTCTCTCTCTCTCTCTCTCTCTCTCTCTCTCTCTCTTCATCATAAATTACAGTTTATCCTTTGTCAATATTTTAAGATTTTCTCCAACTTAAAATCGGAATCAATTCCGGGGAGACAAGACAACAACAAACACGTCTACCTTAATGGGAGAGTCGTAGACATCAAAGAAGAATGGCTTGTGACTTTTGTTAAAACAATTAGGAAAAGTAATTCATGCATTTTTTTGGAACTTCGAAAATACTAATTTTTGTCAGAAAGTTTTCACCTGTTTGTTGTTTAGAAAACTAAAAGATGCTATTTTGCCAAAATCTAAGCAATTTTCATTTTTTTTTTCAGTCATTCGTTCCACCTCTCTCTCCTGTATGTCTGCTGTTGTACTACTCTGCGACTCTCTCTCTCTGTTTCTCTCTCTCTGTTTCTCTCTCTCTCTCTCTTTCTCATGATATCTGTCCATATCACAGGCTACTCTATTTCCCGGGTGAAAATATAAACTTTGTGAAATTAACGGAGACTGGTTTGTCATTCTCTTAAGTAAATTAGTATGAATCCGCATCTTACGACTTTTTTGACCGACTCGATTCTGTTGTTGGCATTGGTTTCAATCTAAAACCAAGTACAGTAGAACCTCGGGATACGGTGACCCTAGGATAAGTTTTTTTCAGGTTGTGATGTGGAATACGATGTTTTTCTGGCTCCTGGTTACGGTATTTGCCCCTTCTTACGGTGTTATTTATAATGTTATTTGTGTATTATATACTGTGCTGTATTTTTTTACTGATTTTTACTGCCGTATCCCGGGGTTCTACTGTACTTACAGAAACGATCACGTGAAGGTTGCCAACGTCAATAATTGAAAAATGATGCTATGGAATCGAGGTTGTCAGTCGGCATTATTATCGACTTCATCATTGCCCCCCAACCCACACTCTCACATTTCATCCGTTCTATCTGTCTTACTCTGTTGTAACAAACTGGCAATTTTGATGAAATATGGAAGATTAAAAAAAAAAATCAGAATATCGTTCTAATAAAAGGGATTCCATAATTCGTACCGTTTTTAGAACAAAGTAAGAACGAACCTATTCTTAAGGATGCGCCCATTGATTCTGCGCGTTTAGCGATGAACGTACGATTGAAAACTTACGCTCTAAAATGAGACTGACGGAAATTGCTATTTCATCTTTAATATTAACGTGACTCGTTTAATAACTCTAATAATTAAGAATGATATTGTTCTCTATTTTGGTGGTTTAATAGAAAATAGAATTACGTTTTAAAATTATCCAAGAAGATAGCGTTATCGTTAATACTAGCAGGATTATTAAGCTCCAAATTGATGTCGTTCAATTATGAACGATCATACCTGTCCATAGAAACAACCCGACTGGAATAATACCTTTATTAGCAGGTAATCTTGGTGCAAATGTCCGCCGACAATAACGTAGAGTTGATATTGCATCAGCTTTAACATATTGAAGATTAATAACCCCAATAATAATTAATGATGATTAATGATGTTGTTCTGTAATTTCCATGATTGATCGAAAATAGAATAAAATAATTTCTAAATCATTCAAGGAGAAATCATGGTTAGTGCCAGATTTTCTCCAGAATGTGCAGTTCTGATATGAAGCCTATCTCTCAATGAGGTCATGTCAATAGCAAAAGCTCCTGTGTTCTGGCGATCTCAAGCACCTGATGAAATTCTTCAGAAGTCATTTTAATATTTGAATGTGCACCATGAATGTTCATCTCAAAACGTGGTCGTTTTGGTTTGAGAATTATGTTGGGGGAATCAGGGACCGTCAATAAAGAACGTTACATGATGATGTTTAAAATTTGGAAGACATTTTGTATCCGTCATGGTAACTGATGAGAGGAGTAATGATTTCAACAAGATGGAGTAACTCTCCTCACAGAGCTAACATCACTAGGATCGTTGCTTTGTTGGTTGACTTCTCAGCAAACATTCAAGAATGGTCACCACATTCATCAGATCTAGACCCACCAGATTTTCTATCTTTGGTGTTTTTGAAAATCCATGTGTGCCAGATTAATCCACAAGCCATTGTTGAACTCAAAATAGTCATCATTCAGCAGATCCATGGCTCAAGTATATCATCAGCAGGTTTTGTAAAATTTTAATTTTGTAATAGGAGACACTGAAACCACATTCATTTTAATTGCTATCGTTTCAGCTTTTAATCAAAATTGTTTTCTTGTTTTTCATGTTTGGTTCCTAAGTCAGGAACACATTGATGAGTGACGTTTGTACTGAGATACTCTATATGTGGAAGACCAACGAGATTATTATTTACAATTTCAGCATGCTCGGCTGATTGATGGTAACCTTCCCCCTCCAACTTATAAGGACGCTTTGATGCATCTCAAAATTTTACACTAATGGATTTCTAATTTTACTCGTATTTTTATAAGCTTTTTTTTTTTTTTTTTTTTTTTTTGTAAAACTTACAAAAATAACAAAGCTTCAGTTCAATTAATTCTCTGAGTTATTAACATTTGTTCGTTCATTCAACCGCAGTTGAAAGTCACTTGAAATATTCGATTTTCCATTGAAACACACACACACAGACACACACACACACACACACACACATATATATATATATATATATATATATATATATATATATATATATATATAACATTTTTATGTCTACAGACACTAGCGTTTCATTTTTATGCAATCATCAGTGTAGGAAGTGATAATTACTATTATTCAGAAGATTCGAATCCAGTCACAAACTCACTCTTAAATTCGTAGCCTAAGATTCTACCTCAATGTTACCGGTAATTTACACAAAATTGATGGAAATTAGTGGGCATACATAGTAAAAAGTCAGAAAGTATTCAACGACCGGAATTCGAAATGTTGCATGTGCACTAAGATTAAGCGCTTTTTCTTAATTCCTTAAGGAGGACTCAACTTTAATTTCTTAAAGGGATATATATATATATATATATATATATATATATATATATATATATATATATATATATATATATATAATTTCCAGTTTGTTATTTATATTCTTTTTTATTAAATTTTTTTTATTTCACTGGATACGATTTGTTGAAAGACAAATTAATTTTCAGCATTATTTAAAGACGTAAAATTATTGGGAAAACATGAAGACAATCACAATCTTTCTTCTTGTATAGAAGATCCCCTGTAAAGTAAGATCTTCTTAGGTTTTAATCCATGGAATAATAAAAAAAAATTACATTAAAATTATCTTTTGTCATTCATTATCGAGTACATTTATTGGTACATTTTCTGAAAAATAGAATACCCATTTCTAATCATATATATATATATATATATATATATATATATATATATATATTGTATTGGTAGTAATTATTTGTTTGTTCAAAACAAAATATATAAGTGTGTCCACCAAAAGAGTGAGCCAAAATAAGTGAATTTAGTTTACAAACAAATGGCTACAAATAAGCATAAATGTTTCATCGCAGAGAGATGTCCTTGGCCTAACGAAGCGATTCCCGTACTGGGTTTTCACTGAAATGCGTTGAAATGCATAAGCATACGCTGTATGCTTATGTGTAGCCATTTGTTTGTAAACTAAATTCACTTATATATATATATATATATATATATATATATATATATATATATATATATATATATATATAGTTCACCCATCAGTTTCTATTTTGATTATTAACGTTGTAATTGGAGTTAATAACCCCTTCCCAGTCACAAGTCCTCTTACTGCAACCAAAATCACTAGATTCAAATATTTCGTAAGATTTATGCATTTTATGTACACGTGTTGTAAACTCTACGGATGCTCGAATATGTAATGCTCGTGCACATTCTTCAAGGCGTACTATTTAAATGAAATGAAACTGAATATTATTTAATAATTTTCTTCGGTATCAATTTATATATGCTATAGCAGCACAGCAAAAACAAGCTGGATAAGGTACATTTATGCAAACGTTTTCACTTTTGTTATGCGCAAGTGCACCATCTTTTTTGTTGTTGTTTTCTATATAGCAGAGAAATATTGAGGCTTTGTGTTTAGCTTTTATTAAGCTATTCTTTCGTTAATTGCAGAAAATCTCGCATTTTTATGTTATTTACGATTCATTTAATAACAACACGATGTGTTCGATTGCTTTTGCAAAACTACACACACTTATCTTTCTCAATATTCAAACAATTGCTACTTATTTCTCACGGACAATGCGAAACAAACATTAAAAGTTATTTTCATTTATTTATTCATTTTTTACAAAGGAATCACCACTTATCAAGGCCCAGAGGCCACTCGAGGATAAGAGTTAAAGAGTCTACAGTGGTCAAAAGGACAATATCATAGTAACCGTTAGAAGTGCAAATTTGGTAAATTGGATTACTTAAGGGGAACGGCTCATCAAGAACTTGTTTACATTGGACTTAAAGACGGCCATGTTGTAGTCAGCTGGGAAGCAGGTAAACGGAACAGAGTTCCACGGGTGTGCATTTCTTAGAAAGAAGCTTTGTTCATGGAATCTTAAAAGATATGCTACAGTTTATACATTTTCACATGGAATGAAAGTGAATAAATAGCAATAGATGTTGTGACTGAACGTCTAGTATAGTATATATTGTGTGTATTTATGCAGCATTCTTTCATTTAAGCGAACATTGTTAAACGTAACAGAATTCTCGTTTAATTATAGCTATTTAAAAAAAAATTTCTAATTATCTTTTTGTGCCAAAATCAAAATAAACAAGTATATGTTTCATATTTATCACTGACGTTTTCGATTCTTTATCTAATCATCTCTAGGTGACCAAAAAAAAAAGCGAATGAACAAAAAATGCTAGAAAAAAAGAGAATTAAAAAAGCAGCTAGAGCATACGTGTAAAACTGGTTGAGTGTCAAAAGAACGAAGCAGTGCAGTTTTTTTTTTTTTTTTTTTTTTTGCTGTTTGTAACGTGGATATGATTCAACGAAGAATAGAAAGCGTCTGTGATACATATGGAACATGAATTATTTGGATTTTCACACAAAAAGATCACTGGAAAATTTAAACCATATAATTAAGCAGTATTATCCTGTTATGCTTAACAATTTTGCTTATATATTGAAATTGAATGAGATAAACGAATTAATCATTATCATCATTTCATTGTTTTAATTTTTATTCCTTTTTCTGCATCCATTTTTTGCTTGTTTTGCTGCGTTTTCGGTATTTTTGTTTTCTAACTTTGACTACGCATCTCATTTGTTTCGTTCTATATTTTTTCAGTTTCTCGTGAATTTGATTTCAATTTGATCGATTAAAAAAAAAAAAAAGAAAGCCTTTTTAAAGAAAATGTCTTTTGAAAAAAAATCCCAAATTTGCTTGATCATTCTGAATCCAACCAAGTTGATTGATTTGAATGAAATGTAAAAATGTCTTACGTCGTTAATTCAATAATTTTGACGATGAAAAAAAAATCACATTCTATTCTTGCAAGTGGCAACGCAATTACTGCGTGTAAAGTAATGAGCAAAAAGGTGCTATTATTGCCTCTCCGGTATCTCCATCAAACGTAACACTTTGTTTAATACCCCGCTACGAAAATTCTGTCAAGGACTCATCATTTCATAAGTCTTCACAGCCATCGATTAAAAGAGAAGTCTATCATTAGTATTTTATAGTTTACGAATTGTGTGTGATTTTCGCTCTGCTTACCTTGAATTTCGGAACAATGGGGAAACCACCACCATCATCATTGTCAACGCTATCACTATCATCATCATCACCACCACCACCACCACCACCATATTCACCACCACCATATTCACCACCACCATTACCTTTGATAATATCCAAATGCGTCTATATTGGGATTCGGCGGCCTCTGTGGGCAATGTACGACAAGCAGGGTCGTTCAGTCCTCCATTGCAATGCAAAGTAATGATAATAATGTTGCGTCGGCCCATGTGAAACCGTCACTCAATAACAGGCGTTAACCTTCCGAGACAACTTTGAAACAACTAATGTTCTTTGTTGACCTCGTTATCGGATGAAACCCGAAATCAATCAGGAACAAGCATTTTTTTTTTTTTTTTTTTTTTTTTTTAATCTACGAAAAAAAAAAAACCAGACGATATCGACGTTTTCATGTTCGGCGCTGTATTCAGACTCAGCTAGATCATCGACAATTATTATCATCATCATCATCATCGTCATTGTCTCCATTTAAAAAGGAAAATAAAAAGCTGAATTTCCCGGTGAAAATCGGACACTAAAAATGTAGATAAGTTTTTAGTCGCGTGCAAGCGACTCTATAAGTCACTCCGTCGGTCCGTCGGTCGGCCAGTCGGTCTGTCCGTAACACTTTTGTGCTTGGCCTTTTTGGTTAAGATCAAAGGTCTGTTGTTAATAGATGCTGCTCTTAGCTTTTTAAGCCTTTTGGCGAAGATCAAAGTGTAGCATCTGTTCCGGCAGATACTGCAAGCAAAGACCATACGTGGGAGCAGCCCTAAATATAAGACCTTGGTCAATGTAGGGGCAACTCTTCATACCAATTGTCACTATACAGATCCCCTACTCCCCGGGGAGCTGGTCCTCACATTAAAAATCGGCCTTGTGCCTAATTTGCTCGGTGGGGGAGCAAATAAATACCCTTTTCTTGGTCTTTTGGCCAAGATCAAAGTGTAGTATCTGTTTCGGCAGATACTGCAAGCAAAGACCATATGTGGGGGCAATCCCACATATAAGACCTCAGTCAATGTAGGGGCATACCAATTGTCACTATCCAGCTCCCCTACTCCCCGGGGAGCTGGTCCCCATTTCCCCTTCATTCCTCACATTAAAAATCGGCCTTGTGCCTAATTTGCTCGCTGGGGGAGCAAATAAATACCCTTTTCTTGGCCTTTTGGCCAAGATCAAAGTGTAGTATCTGTTCCTGCAGATACTGCAAGCAAAGACCATATGTGGGGGCAACCTCACATATAAGACCTTGGTCAATGTCGGGGCAACCCTTCATACCAATTGTCACTATGTAGCTCCCCTACTCTTTTGGCCAAGATCAAAATGTAGTATCTGTTCTTACTACATGCTGTACTTATGTTTGTAACTTTGTGATATAAAGTGTGGGATCACTTTTCTGTATTAATTTAATGTAAAATGATCATCCACTTTACAACCAGTCAGTCTCAACGCCATTCAAGTCATTCTCCAGATCATTCAAGTTGTTTTTGAAGGATTCCAGTTATTTTTTAAGCATTCAAGTCATTCTTAAGGTCATTCAATTCATCCTCAAGTTCATTAAAGTCATTCTAAGTCATTTACTTTTTATTTATTTAAGTCATTTCAGCCCATTTTCGGTCATTTTAGTTTATCTTTAAGAATTTCATGTCAATCCTACATTCACGCATTCATTCATTACACGTGAGCACGCGAGTAATGGCTATCGGCCTGTGTGTGTGTGTGTGTGTGTGTGTGTGTGTGTGTGTGTGTGTGTGTGTGTGTGTGTGTGTGTGTGTGTCTTTTAACCTTAATATTTTTCTAGTGGAAAATTTTCTTGTATTTTTTTTAAATTTTGAATCACAATCTAAATCTTTAAGTGACTCGATTGAAACGGTGATGTCTGGATATTGTCTTCAATCGCATCAAAATATCTTAATCGAAAAAATTATTTTGTCTGATTTAATTTTCAAACATTTCACAAAGAGATACCGAAAATGTTTCCAGAGAGAAATATTTTGAATTCTTCATGTTTAATAATTTCCCAAAAGTGTTACATTTTGTTTTTTTTGTTTTTTGTTTTTTTGAAGTCAAATAGAATTGAAACATTCAAATATCAAAATGCTGATTCGATTCTTTTTTTTTTTATTTTCTTGTTCTTTTTTTTTCCTTCATGTTTTTTGTTTTTTGTTTTGTTTTCATTATTGTTGTTGCGAAATACGATAAGCATAAAAGGATGAAAATCTGAATGTCAAGATTGCCGTATTAATCAATTCAACATCATGTTCATCTTGGATAAAATATCACACACCATGAAGATGACCATTGTAAGTCGAAAGTTTGAAAAATAAAAACCGAAGACATAAAACATGAATTGGGGAAATTTTCTTCATTCCTACAATCCAAATATGTAAAAGATTATCCAGTGTTTGGGGTGGGGGTGGGGTGATAAAACAACACTCTCGTCGATTTCGACATATGAGGTCCGCCACAACAACTAATTTGTTCGGAAATCCACACAGATGATTTTTTATAATGGTGAAGGCTTTGTGCAGAACCAACAACATTTTGGTACAACTGCTAATCTCTGTCGGTGCAATGGCTGCCACAAGACATAGCACACAGTAGACCTCAGGTTTTACATCTGTTTTCCTTTTATGTGCTCATATATATATATATATATATATATATATATATATATATATATAATAAACTAACGGAAAAATCAAAACACAGATAATAAATGCCTGTCTATGACTTACGGTTTAGGCTATCCATGTTGGGGATGAGCGATTTTAGAAACAAGTGAATCAAACGATTTCCTGATTTTTATTTGTTTACTTTAAAATATCGACTTTTTTTCTTTTTCCTAAAACAATTCTTATAGATCTAGGATTTAGGATCTTCTAAGGTAGTGTTCAAAATTGCTGTCTCTTCGATCAGCTTCCATGCAATACTATCTGAACCTACTTAGCCTTGCTCGATTGTGTTTTTATTTGTAATTTGTTTTATCTGTTTTTAGTTTTTTCTTTTTTTTTTTTAATTTTTTTTAACTGTATCGTTCCCCCCCCCTTTTTTCAATATATTAATTTTTTTTAGTTCCAAACAAAGGGAAATAACTTTGTATTTATTTAAGATCGTACAGATATGAAAATAATTCCGACCCGGTTTAAATACTTTTGGGAAGTGATTAAATTCTATTGTTTTTAACAACATACTGCAGTGACCCATAAAATTAACTGACGAACCAGTTATTTTTGCAGGCGGAAAGCTATCGATTAAAATAATTGAGAAAGAGCCTAACTTTGTGAATTATACAGCGTATAAAAGAGCTCTAGTCAAGAAGAAGGTGACTAAGGCGTAAACTATAAACCCATTTTACTATTTTCAATCTTACTTCAAGTCTTCCTTTAGTGGTGAACTGATTTTTTGTTTCCCGATTAAGAGATGGAAATAAAAATATTTAAAAAAAAAAAATAAATAAAGATATAAAAATAATAAAATATAAATCGGAAATTTCCTTTTATTCTATCAGTAATAAAAAATTATCAGTCTCCATGCGAGCACATGAAAAGCTAATGTGTAACGTTACACACATGTAAACATGTTGACACCGTTACAAGGAAAGAATTCGACTCGCTCTTTTTTGCAGTAAAACGGCAGACATTTATTTACAGGTACTCTTCAGAATAATATACGGCATAATCACGTTGACACACCGGTTCCCGTTAGATCACCGACGTTAAGCAACGTTGAGCCTGATCAGTACTAAAATGGGTGACCATCTGGGAATTCCAAGTGCTGTATGTGTTCTCCGCTTATATCAACATTGTTTCCAGTCGTCTTGGGCTTCTCCTTTCCACTGGGCCCAAGCAGTGCCGATTCAGGAGAGGTGTGGTTGAGATTGCGCAACTCTTGCTTCACAATTTCACGTGCAGCTACCCTCACAGGGGGCATCCATTGTCTTTCGAGACTGAATGAAGGCTATCATCCAGAATAACGCCTCGTCTCATGTTCAAAAGTTTTCTCGTATTCCAATTTGCTCAAGATTCTGCCGTGTCGAACACGTGATACTCTGTTTTTGTCTGACTATGTTTCGGGTGTGTCTTTTCCTGTCTCTCTCGACCCACATGTGTAACACGTCTATCTCTGTCCATCTCTAACCTCTCAAGAGTCTGTGTTTTTCTCTTTTATAATCTTTTCTTTTTCTTTCCTTTTCCCTCGCCGTGACGTAACCTCACACACAGCTCTGTCATTTGCATACAGCTGCTGCTTTGACGTGCCACTAAACATATTCTGGTTACGACATCGTTATGAACAAATCGTGCTGCACAGTGATAACCCGGGGTCTTGTCCAGATTTGAGGCAACAAAATTTGGTACTAATGCGTCGAATCTTGGAGACCATGAGTGTTGCAGGAGTTCTGACCAGTTACTTTGTTAATAATTCTGCGTACATGCTGTGACTTTAGATGTCGCAAAATTCTGATATTGACTGGTCCGAACTGAGAGCAAAAATCTGATCGGCTGTTCTGCTCTGCTTTTCTCATAGAAAGTGTTGTTTTAATTGCCTTGGGTCGTCCAACAAAAGATGAGTTATCAAGCTGAAAGGAATGATTGAATATGAAGTAAACAAGACATTTCGAAAAATGTACGTTTTTATTTTTATTCATGACTGTTAAATCATTTTATACGCCAAATGTTGTTACATTATCTTTCCACGATTTTTTCCCCCCTAAAACAATGTTCATCGTGTTAGGATCTTGTAAGGTAGTTTTCGACCTTCTTCTGAACCTACCTGGCGTTCCCGTTTTTTTTTTTTCTTTACTTGTAATTTATTATATTTATTTATTTTAACTATGTCGTTTTCTTTTTTCTTTACTATTTTTTCCCCCAATATATTACTGTTTGCTGTTTAGAACTAAAATAAATAACTTACTTTGTATTGCGTTTAAGATGGCGTAGATATTGTAGTTGTACTTGTAGAGTTCCTTGTCGGTCGTCTAAACGTCTAAAGGGAGAACATGTTTAAACATGTCTAAAGGAATGTTTGCTGTCCAAATATATTTATATCTTTTAAATACAGTTTTGAGTTATAAATTGAAAACTGTAATTCTCATTAATAATAATAATAATAATAATAATAATAATAATAATAATTATTATTATTATTATTATTATTATTATTATTATTATTATTCCTTATACAGACTTTTCGAACTGATTGTCATGTTTTTTGTGTTTTTTTTTTTGTTTTTTTTTTGTTTTTTTTGTCAACACATCCAGCATCTCGCAAGAAACAAAGAAATCCGTTGTTGCGTCACAACTCGGAAGACGACGAGATGCGTTTCTCTGGACTCCATGGGAAGCACGATATTCCGTCAAAGTCATTTAAAATGCTGCAGAATTTGACCGTCAATGACAACCAAGACGACAATTCTTCACAAGGAACACAAGATGATGGTAAGTTTGTGCTCCCCCTTTCCCCCTCCTAAGGATGATGGTAACTTGAAACAATCATTTATGCCAACAAAAATGTGAATTGTTTTTTTTTTTTTCTTTTGTAATCTTAAAACCAAATTTATTTGTTTGATTGGTATTTTATTTAATTGTTTCACTAACAAAATTCCGGTCAAGCGTAAAGTATCCATTTCTTATCAAACCAGTTGCATTTTAATTCGCCTGGAAGGGAAAGAACGCATTTATTTATTTATTTTTTTTTTAATTATTTTGTAAAGTATCATCATTACTGATACGAAACTTGCGCAGGCCTGCTCGCCCGTCGTCGCATAAGAAAAAGAAGAAAATTGATATTTCATTTTAACAATGAAACGCGCATTTTTATTCGCAACTTTAGAAATACTTTTTACTAGGAAGAATTTAGAAAAGAAAATGATTTTTTTTTTTCGATCGATTCTAAAATTGTAAAAACCTTTTTATTAACTACTTTCATGGCTAAAATATATACGTTTGCGTGTTGGGAAGATTAATTGAAATCGGGACTCAGAAAAATATGAACGTTTGGTATATCGGAATCAGAAAAATTTTAATCTAATTTCCGATTCCAAAAACGATTATTATAATATTTATTAAACTTAATTTTTCATTGCTGGTATTAATGACACATGTTTATTGTTTTTTTTTTTTTTAATTATCAATAAAACTAAAATCTATAGATGATAACATCAAAATACGATGTAAATTTAATTACATAAAAAAATAAGAATTAAGGCTGTGTAAATTCGCGAGTTAATCTTTGAAGAATGCATTTGATTTACGAGGTGTCTAAATTTATGCCATTGACTTACGAGATCTCTAAATTTATGCAGTTGGTTTACGAGGTTTTGGTTTACAAGATCTTTAAATTTTATGGAATTGGTTTACAAGGTCTCTCATTTTATGCAACTGGTTTACGAGGTTTCGAAATTTATGAAATTTGTTTATCAGATTTCAAAATTTATGAAATTTGTTTACGAAGTCCCGAAATTTACGCAATTTGTTTACGAAGTCTCGAGGTCTCGAAATTTATGTCATTGGTTTACGAGGTCTCGAAATTTATACCATTGGTTTACGGGGTCTCGAAATTTATGCCATTGGTTTACGAGGTCTCGAAATTTATGCCATTGGTTTACGAGGTCTCGAAATTTATACCATTGGTTTACGAGGTCTCGAAATTTATACCATTGGTTTACGAGGTCTCGAAATTTATACCATTGGTTTACGAGGTCTCGAAATTTATGCCATTGGTTTACGAGGTCTCGAAATTTATGCCATTGGTTTACGAGGTCTCGAAATTTATGCCATTGGTTTACGAGGTCTCGAAATTTATGCCATTGGTTTACGAGGTCTCGAAATTTATACCATTGGTTTACGAGGTCTCGAAATTTATGCCATTGGTTTACGAGGTCTCGAAATTTATGCCATTGGTTTACGAGGTCTCGAAATTTATGCCATTGGTTTACGAGGTCTCGAAATTTATGCCATTGGTTTACGAGGTCTCGAAATTTATGCCATTGGTTTACGAGGTCTCGAAATTTATGCCATTGGTTTACAAGGTCTCGAAATTTATGCCATTGGTTTACAAGGTCTCGAAATTTATGCCATTGGTTTACAAGGTCTCGAAATTTATGCCATTGGTTTACAAGGTCTCGAAATTTATCGCCCACTGTAAATTTTTAAATAATTGTTTATTTTTTTCTTTCTAGCAAGTTTTTCAAGCTGTTCACCAATAATCACATAGGAGAAAGTAGATTTTCGCGTGTTTTAGCTGAGTGCTAATCTACGAATTTGCCATTATTATTATTATTGTTATTGTTGTTATTATTGTTATTGTTGTTGTTGTTATTGTTATTGTTGTTATTGTTGTTGTTGTTGTTATTGTTGTTATTGTTGTTATTTTTGTTATTGTTATTTTTGTTATTGTTATTATTGTTACTGTTATTTTTGTTATTATTGTTATTGTTATTATTGTTATTATTATTATTATTACTACTACTACTATGTCTTATTTTTCTTTTTACAATGAAAGAAATTAATCAACTACATATGTTATATTTAAAGTAGCAATAACCGACCAAATCTTTATAATTAGTGTAAAAACAAGAACATTTTTTGATAGAAGGAACGTACTGAATAGTTAATAATGCATTTCTGTCCCATTCTTGTGTTAGTTATTATTTAGAAAATCATTGTGATTTAGAACTTCTTAACATGGGGGGGGGGCGTTATTAACTATATTGTCGAACTCGAGGATTTGCACAGAATTTTGAACAGAACCCTTTATTTAATTCATGGGGTAGAATGTTCTTGTTTCTTCAGCCATGATTGGGTAGAAGTCCTAAATAATTTGCAATTGTATTTGGAGTATTGCCTGCACTGAAGATTGAACCAACAACCTCCAGAAGAGCGCTTTTTACTATTGAATTTTACCAATACTTTATCCATTATGCCACATGTATTTATGGACAATTCTAGTATGAATTTTAGGAGCCGTAAATCCCTTTTATTTTTCGTCTTTTTTTTTTTTTTTTCAAAGTAATACTGAAGATGAGAATAATCCAAATATGAAATCTTGTCTGAAGAAATGTCTTTCTTTGATTCTGCCAGACTTTTCAATTGGTCACTTCAAGTTGAAAGGCGTTATTTTCCCTTTTTGAAAAATGTTATTTTTTCTTTTAGATCAAGTCGGTGATTACTGTGAAGCGTCGATCCGCTACAAAGGAAAGCACATTCCGTCACCATCTTTCAGAGTGTTGCAGAACTGGGCTGACCATGATCCGGAGCCCACACCAGGTACACGAGACGAGAAGTTGCAAACTCTGTGAAATTTGTAGAATTTAGCTTGTTGTAATTTTGACTTTTCCCCCCACTATTTTAGCATCAAGAAGGACATCTGATCTATAAGCATTTAAAATATTTTCTTCCAAAGTAAATCTGTTGAATCTCGAGCTGTGCAGTTTAAATGTTGGAAGCTTGCAATAAGAGTCAAGAGATTGTTGGCTTTCTAGAAGGAAAACGCAAACTGAAAGGAAAGATAATTTTTTTACCATTAACAATGCATATTGGAACTTGAAATGTAAGAGGTTACTATTTGGGATTGTGTATAGCAGGAGACTGTGGTTAGTTGAATAGCAAGATGTTTGTTTACATTATATTTAAACTTCTGCATGTTAGTATCGTCAGGAAAGCAAGTCAACAGGAACGTAATTCTAAATCTAGCAGTCTGAGAGGAGAAACTATTAAAGTAGAAGACTTTCCAGCATCTAAGGACCTCTACAGTGAAGGTGTGGAATTTTGCTGCTTGTTGGGTTAGTCGAAAGTATGTACGTCAAGGAGGCACAAGTGTTAGGAGTTCATCAGGGCTTATTCCATTAAAATATTTGTAAAACAAGCACAGGAATGTGACGTGGTAATATTAGAATGACTATGGAAAAGAACGCACGATAAGTTTGGGATTGGAAATGAAAAAGTGAACACATGGTGTTGGTATTTTTATTACAGAAAAGAATCAGTCGATGAAGTTGTCGATATTAATCATTTAAGTGATCGAATCTTATTGCTTAAGTTGATGGTTGGTGATAAATTTTTCACATCAATATCTGTTTATGCAACCTCCGGGCGTTGATGTGGTGACTTCTTTGAAAAAAAAAAAAAAAAAAAAAAAAACGTGATTTGAGTGAAGATGCAAAATATGAGTTTAATTGCCCGACATCTGCCAACATGTAAAACAAACGTTAAAGTGAAGAATTTTGATCCGTTTGATTCTAATGAATATTCTGCCGATATTTCATTCACAAAAATCGTCAACAAATTTTATTACTCAAATTAACAAAGAAAATCTTTCAATAAGAAATTCCATAAATTTCTTCCTTTTTTTAAACTGGATTTTTTTTTTTTTTTTTGGCTAGTTTTTTTAATCTCTATTCAATCCAAATCCATTTTTCCTTTAAATTCTTCCACATTAACTCTTCTTATCAATCTCTACATTATATTATAGCAGTACACGAGCGGACACTATTTTGACATCCGTGAAGCTATTTGCCCAGATTTTGGTAAAATTCAATTATATTTCCAAAGTATTCCGTTTCTGAAATTTTGAGATGAGAATTAATTATTCGTATTATTTAGATTCTTCTGACTACTGTTCTCATTTCGAGTGTTATTTTCATAACGTTTCGGTCGATGTAAACTCTAATCTTCTTCAGGTGCATCTTGATGAACTCTAGAATCTGCATGGAATTTTGAACAGAACCCTTTTAAAGTGTTAATACTATCAGCCATGACTGGTAGAAGTTATAAATAATTTGCAATTGTTTTTTTTTTTTTGTTTTTTTGAGAGTCACCCGCACTGAGGATTGAACCTTCAACCTGCAGAAGAGTGTAACTTTACAACTGAATTTGACCAAGTACTTTATCTACTATAGCATGGGTCTGAAATGATTTCATTTGAAATACTGTGCAGATTCCCGAGTTCAACAAAAAGATTCCCAAGTTCAAAGAGATACACCCGAAGAAGGTCAGAGGTTAGATCGACCAAAACATTGTGAAAATAATACTCAAGATGAGAACAGTGGTCTAAAGAATACAAGTAATACGGATTTCCAAAGTAGTACTATCTACTCACAGATACCTGAAAATAATTCCTTTTGTTTCTCATTTTGAAAAAATGTCAGCCTGCTTTTTTGTTTATGTTTTTTCCAACATAGGAAAGTTTTTAACTTTTTTTTTTTTTTTCAAATATTATTTTTCTCTTTAAAAAGAAAATGCCAGCTGTATGAAAATAAATTAGAGCAGATAAATTATTTTCTGAAAGAAATTAACTCCAATTATATTTTATTTTTCTTAGCAACATGGATCAACGTGCAACAAAGTAGTGGCTAATCAGAATAAAATATCGATTTTGTAGGATAGAAGCTATCAATGACAAAAGTCGAGAATTCGACCGACTTATTTTCATGTATTAGATTTCCATAATTTATTAAAATACAAATAAGTGTTACATAACTTACTTTAATCCTTTCTTATTTGTTAATGTAATCTTTTTCTCATATATTTTTAAATAAATCATTTTTAAACTTTCATATTTCTTTTTGTTAGCATCTTCTGATTTCCAATACTAAGTAAGTTTCAGAGTTAGAGAAGTCTCGAAAAATTAGGTTCCTTGAGAACCGAAACATCAAAATAGTAACCATTGTTTTATGTTGCGCAGATGATAAATACCTCCATGTTTATTCTAGACATAAAGAAGAGCTAACAATCTTATGAATGATAATGATGTTCATCCATCGCTAGCAAAGATAACCGTGATCATGTAGTTGTTTTGTGAGCCTGGAGATAACTTGTCAGTCCAAATCAAGCTCTAAAATATCTCCTGCATGTTGGACACCTACGGGATGATTCTGTAAAAGAGGTGCTGATTTCTCTATCTTTTCTAAGAGTACGTTTTCTTATGTTATTCAATGTATGCATATTCAGCAATTGTAGTGTATGCCAAGAACATCTTAGATTAGGTTTTCTCACAAGTTGAAATACAAACTAAATTGTCCTTGAATTGTTTCCACTGTCCGCTTTTTTTATTTATTTTTTTGTAACTTTTTGTTTTTTTACAAGGGAATCACCACTTATCAAGGCCAATAAGCCACTCGAGGATAAGGATTAAAGAGTGTACAGTGGTAAAAAGGACAATATCATAGTAATCGTTAGAAGTTTAAATTTGGTAAAATTGGTTTACTTAAGAACGGCTCATCAAGAACTTCTTCACATTGGACTTGAAGACGGCCATATTGTAGTCAGCTGGAAAGCAAGTAAATGGAAGAGAGTTCCACAGCTTACAGGTCTTTTTCCTTTGGAAAGCTCACTGTAAAAAGGCTATTTTGCGAGTCTTGAATCGGACATGAGCCATATATGATCTGCTCAACGAATCTGACACTGCTTCAACATTATGTGTATTGATCTTATGAATATGATTGGATGATTCCTGAAATTGCAGCAAAGTGTTAAGATAAGTTAGATTTGTGTTATGTAAATCTAAGAACAGAATTTAAGACTGTAAACTTTTTTACAACAATTTATTGTTTGACAGGATACTCAAATAAGAAATATTCTTATTTTAGTATCTTGTTGAGCAATAAATTCATGTAAAGTATTATTTACAGTCTTAAATTGTGTTATTCTATTCTATTATTTCTATTAAAATTTCCTATTTTGGTTGTATTGAGCTTTTTTATTTGGTTGGGATTACTACATAAATATCAATATTTATATTTGCTTTAAGTTCACAGAAGCTTTTGGCTTGTAAACTTAATTTTACTTCTTGATCTTATATATATATATTCAAAATGGAAATATAAATATTAGTATTGATGGCTTAATTCTATTCTGAAAAAATGTTCACTATTCGAGATGGAGCATCAATAAATGAGGCTAATTAAATTATGCAAATAATAATAATAAAATGGAGCCGTAAATGGATAGTAACATTTAGTTCTAAATTTCTTTCCTTTTAACAATTACAAAAACACCTTATCAACCACCAATTGCTATGACAAATAACACCCCACCTGACAGCACATCTTTCAAACCCCTCGATCTAAAATGAATTAGAATAAATACATTGAGGACGTTGCCAAGGTTGCTGCAAAGAAGAGAGCATTCTATATCTTTACAAAGCCACAATTCAATCATGCAGAGAGTATTGTTGCCACATCTCGGTTGGAGCATCTGTCACTAGTCTCTCATTATTAGACAATCCAAAAGAGAATCTCAAATCTAATAGGCCCCACACTATCAGTCAAGCTCTAACCTCTGCACCATCGCCGCAATGTTGCATCCATATTCTTGTTTTACAAGTATTTTAATAGAATGTACTCTGATAAACTCATATCACTTGTGTCCTCTCGACTTACATATTCCTGACTAATCCAACAAGCAGCAAAATCCCACCCCTATACTATTGCGGTGCCTATTTGCTGGGAAGCTTTCTACCTTAATAGTTTCTTCCTTCAGACTTCTATCCTTATTTACTGCTTCTCTGACTGTATTAACATGCAGAAGTTTAAATGTAATGTGAACAAATATCTCGCTGCTTAACTTCCCTCAGTCCCCTACTAGACACGATCTGAAATAGTAACCCTGCACATTCAAGTGACATTATGCCTTGTTTGGGGTGAAAATGAGTTTTAAAAACAAATAATAATCAATCAATTAATCTACATGTTTTTTCTTTATTTTGTTTTGTTGTTTTTTTATATTTCGAAGATTACTTATTTTTGTTAAGGTATTTACCTTTCATTATTAAAATTTTTATTTTTGCTAAGTCAGGGGAAATAACTCTGATTTTGTACTTGTTTTTGTTTTTCATATTAATTGCTAAATGTGCAGTTAATTTTTACTGTTTTTTTATATATTAGATCAATGCAAAAGTTTTTGTCGATTTAAAATGAAAAAATGTTTTGGAAAATCTTTATTCATCACAATAATGACCTTTTGCTGTATAACTTGATTTCATTTGTCAATGAACTTATAAATGCCCGCTCGTAAAATTATTTAGGTATTGATATGAAATATGAATCAAACTTCTCTTTAATCTTTTCTCATGATGTTAGCTTAAGACCAACTAAATCGTTTCGTAATCCTCGAAATAAGCGATAATCTAAGGGAGCTAGATCAGGAGTATATGCAAGGCGGGGCAAGATTTTCTTAACCAAATTCTCCTAGTAGATCTTTGATCAGTAGTGCTGTGTGAGAACAAGCATTATCATGATGGAAGATGACTTCCATTCTGTTTCCTAAAGAAGGTCTTTTTTGGGTCAACATGGATGAAACATATGAATGCTTTAATAATTTGAAAGAACAAGTTATGAATTAATCATGGTGATATGTTTAAGTAATAACAATATACAATGAATAAATTGCAATGGTTTAATTACAAATCAGCAAAAACTTTTGCATCGATTTGATACAATACAATTAATAATTTGATCAATTTTTTTTATTTTACAATTATTTCTTCATTTTTTTTCCATTTATTATTATTTTTTTAATCTGGGTTTCACTAACAAAATCAGTTTGTGTGCGTTTCTAATTTATGATTACTGCTGAAGTGTTTTTGTTTGTAGTTCTATAATTTAATCGTAGCACATGTGAGAGGAGGTATTTATTTAAACGTCTACATTTAGTTATAAATACCGTCTTCTGTCATATGATGATAGAGGTAATATTTACAAATACTTCCATTTCATTTAGTTGGGGGCAGGAAGTAAGTTTAAGTTCTATTTTTTTAGTTTTAATTTCTTTTATACAAAGTTCTTAATTTAAACGTTTTCAGTTTATTTAATACCTGAAAAGTTTTTATTTTAAATTTTGATTTTAGGAAAAAAATATTTAATCTTACCGCGATTGATGGTAAAAAAATTTCAATTTTTTTTTTTTTTTTTTAAGAAGTAAAATATAAATTGAAAACATTCAATAAAATTCAGAGTGACTCCTCCGCCTCAATTATATTTGATATAAACTTCATACAATGCATGTCTTGTCCACAATGTTTTCTATGTTTTTTACTTTCTCTTCTGAAGGTTAAACACAAGACCTAGATGTGGTTTTGAAAAGCCAATACACTGAAGGAAAAGCTTACAAAAATACTTGAACAGCTCCGTCGGCCTTTTCTGATATGAACACTTCGGGCAGTTAGCAATAAACTAACTCCTCCTTAGAGAAGTTAAATTTTGGGAGAATGGACTTCTTCAGACTTAAAAGGACCGTACCTCAACCTGACAGCAAGAAAACCATTGTCAGACTGATTACCAAAGATATAATGTCCGACAGTCTTTTATACCTATATCAGCCGGTCACTGAGGTGTGACTGACAGATGTGTTATAGTAAATGTCTTAAAGCGGTCTCGGGAAGATATGAAGATGGCCGTCATTAGTGTCTATAAGAAGAAAAGCATACCTGAGATGTTGGATGTGCTGTGTGGCTCCTTCTTATCCAAGGAAACGTCTTGACCTCTTCACCCTTGGTGGCGTTCTGACTGGAATTTTCTTTCTTCATTTTCCGGACCGCTTCGTTGTTCAATGAAGGCATTTATGAAGACATTTATGGCAGACACAAGAAAAACGACGCACGACACAATTGTAATATATATGGAACATAACTAACTATTTTATTTTACATTAGATACAATATATATTACAATATATATTACAAAAAAAAAAAATTTACAATTTAAAACTGGACAATAGGCTTTTCAAAGCTAACTAACCTAACTAGACGGAGAGACAAAAATTGTGGTGCTCACCTCATGACGGCCTGAACAGAAAGAGAGAGAACTCTAGGAAAGGGAATTATGGGAAGGCGTTTCTTTGTATCTCTACGCACATTGCCAAATAACCACTCGGCCATGCTGCGGAGTGTGTGTTAGAAACAGTGGCATGGAGAAATAGTGCCACACTTTGTTTTATCGCCATTTACTGATGTGTTACAAACGTGTGTCCCTGCATTGCAAGCACACGTGTAATGTGTGAAATTATTAATAACTCGCTCCTATCTTGGTAGCAGTGCCCTGATTTCAGTTGTGGAGGCCTTTTCTAGTTTATAAATAGTCTGAGGATTGTTTTAATAGACATTAAATACCCCCCCCATATAAAATCTGATTATGGCCCGGTGAGTGTAAAACCTATTCACGATCACATCGCCTACTGCTGAGATGATCTCCAAAGTGCCCCTGCAGTTCTCCCAACGAGTTATTTGAAGTGTGAGAGGGTTACGCCATCTTGTTGAAATCTGTTCATAGTTCCTCACCACACCTTTTCTTCGATTGTCTTCCAAAACTTCTTAACAACAACGAGGTAACACTAAGGGTACTTATGCACTTATGTTACCGTGCTGAAATACTATTATTTAGAAGCCATTCTTAACATGAGGAAAGGGGGTTGTAACTATTCTGTACTTTCATCTAACAATTTAATAATAAAAAGATATATAGTAAAACTTGAATTTAACTTGAAAATACTATTTAAAAAATAGCATGGTATCATAAGTGCATAAGCACCAAACTGAGTATTGATCAATGCGGAAGTGCACACTAAAAGCAGGGATCATTGAATGCCTATAAAGAAACACTGTTGGATAGTCACAATTAAAGCTTAGTGGACAAGTCAGGAATAGACTGAAGTTTATTTGTATCAGTTATGATTGGATTGTAAAAAGGATTGTGAATTTTATTAACGATTCCATATGTAGAATTTACTATTCATCTTTAAAGATTCTGTAATAAAATTGATAGAAATGTCTTATGAACGTCTTATTTATTCATAAATCAAATGTCTTCTGAAGACATTTGATTTATGAATGAATGATCTGCAGTTGTTTTATGATTGGGGAATCAAAGTATTTTGTGTTGACGTGTATAAATAATTTTTGATTGCTTGTATTTCTAACCTTTGCACAAACGAAATAATTTTTTAAATGTTTAATTAACATTTTTATAGATAGTTTAAAGAAAGCTATAGCAATACAGAAATATACCGGGTTATAAGGAGAATTAAATACTGAATGACAAGGCGACATTTTTTTAATATCAAATAACGAGAAGAAAATCGCTTTCAAACAAAGACGCAAACCAAAAATGTTTTTCTTCCAATTTATTAAAAGACATCTTTTAACGTTTTTTTCTTACAAATAAATGTAGTTTAACTCCGTCGAGTTAAAAAAAAAACCCCACTAATTTAAACATAAATATACAACATATAACTATAACCAAAGACAAGAATTAATTACTTTTCTACTTAGCCGGATGAGATTTTGTGTTTTAACTTAGTTTAACGTGTTTTTCTTACAAATAGATATAGTTTAACTCCATATGATTAAAAAGACTGATTTAACCATAAATTTACAACAAATAACTATGCACAAATAAATTATTTTTCTATAACTATAACCATATTTATGACTATATTTAGTCCTTGTAGTAGTACTTCTGCGATCTCTTGAGTTTTCTTCTAAGGAGGGTAAGAAACTTGGTTTTAGTAATACTCTTAAGGGCCTCCTTAGTTTTAATTAGTGCTTGCAGTAGTGCTCTGGAGGATTCCTGAGTTTCATTTTTTCACTCATCACTTAAAAATGTCTTTACAAAACAATAAAAAACAATATTATCTAAAAATCACTTTCTATTTGAAACATTTTTTCTCTTACTCTTTAAGGGCTGACGGGTAGTCTAGTACATAATAAATTTTACTTACTTCCAGATGTTTACTGGGTTACTAGAGTGGTATTTGTAACAGCAAAATATCATGATATTTCTGGAGATACCTCTTTCTCAAGTGTTTCGGTTTTATTATCTCAGGTTTCTACAAGACACAGTGGTCTGAAATAGAGAAAAAGTCTCACTTGAGAAAGGGGTATATTCTCGAAATATTGTGATATTCTTGCATCGTACATACAATTCTAGTGAACAAGGACAATTCTGGAAACCTTGTTCTATTATATATAGTAGCCGTACCTAGCTAGGCATTGCTGTGACTCGGTTTGTGTAAATAAAATTTCCCCACCACCAAAAAAAGACAAAATTCATTTTTTATTTAAGAAGGAATTAGTATGGCAAACTGTTTTGTTTCTTTTTTTTTTTCTTTATTATAGAAAAATATCCGTAAGTTAATTAATAAAGAAAATAGTTTATGTATTTATTTGCGTACAATTGTCCTTATCCCCTTTAAGTGTTGTTTCACAACAATCTGTGAATACGTAAGTAAAGATAGAATGAAAGTAGGTAGATAATTTCTTTTTGTTTTTGTGATAGCATTTTATCATAGCAAGCCGCATAGTAAAACGGACACAGAAACATGTAAGAGAAATAATAATCGGAGTGAAAGAAGAGAGTGAAGGAGAGCTGGGAAGGATATATACGGAAGGAGAGAGATAGAGATAGAGAAACAGAGAGAGAGGAGATAAAAACTGTTGTAGATAATGTTGACGTCGTAAAATGTTTTTTTTTTATTTCAGCAGAAAAAGAAATGTAAAAAACAAGAGAGAAAGAGAGTTGAGAAGAGTATATATATATATATATATATATATATATATATATATAGAGAGAGAGAGAGAGAGCGTTGGAAAGAATATATACAGAGAGGAAATAAAAACTTGTAGATAATGTTGACGTTGTGAAATGTTTATTTTTTCTTCAGCATAAAAAGAACATTATACGGTGAACAATATGTACACGGTTTTTATTTCCTCTCTCTCTCTCTCTCTCTCTCTCTCTATATATATATATATATATATATATATTGAACTCTATCTCGCTCGCTCGCTTTATTTCTTTCCCATAGTCAAAACCTATGTGGACAAGATAATTAACATGATTGAAATCTAACTAATAGAAAAATATGTAATTTAAATCGAATCGCCCACATTAAAAGTAAATGAAAAAAAAGTATAAAAAGATTTTAAAACAAAAACAAAAAACACCACGTTATAAAAGAAAACAAAAAAGCATTGTGTAACGTTCGCTAAGCCGCTCCAAAATTGAAAAATGAACAATGGTACCCATACATATTTTTTTTCAGTTTGTTGAGGGGTGGGGATAGTGGCGTGTTGTTAATGTGTGCATAGGTAAGTGTAAGATTATCAGTATTTAATTACTTAACGGTTATTATGTTTGTATTTGGTTTATTTATTTATTTATTTTTTTTTTTTTGGACGTCAGCTTCTGGAAGAGTGCCGCCATATTTGAAAAGTTCTGGAGCGTTCGTTTATGTATAAAGAGATAGATTCCGGAATAATCGAATTGTCAACTCTCAGTCAATGAGGATGAGCAAAATTTGAGAAGGGAGAATTTATTATTTTTGAATCAGGAAATGGAAAGATTATGACATGTCTATGAGTTTATGATCCAGTTATGAAGGGTGTAAGCACAATATCTGTAGAATGTGTATATTTCCTCATGGTGTTGATTGGTGTGACAGGGAAAAATACGAACTACTTCCTCTAAAGATGCTGCGATTGTGGTGGTGTTGCTCCTAAATTGAAATGTAGGATTTTATAACGACTAAATGTGGCTAAAATGTCGTTCTAAAGTTACATAAGATAGTGGCTAATAGTCTAGACATAATAAATTTGTATGTGACATGTTGTTGCAAACCTATGGTACTTTGGTCCAGAGGAGAATTTCTGCAATAAAATATATATATATATATATATATCTCATGGATACTACATATGATATCCGCCATAACAACTGAGTTGCTCAGAAATCTACACAGATGATTTGCTTATAGTGATGAAGGCTTTCTATAAAGCTGCTAATCTCAGCCACAAGATAGAGCAGACAATCACTGGACAAAGCGGGGGAAGGCAGAGCGGTAGCTCTAGATATATCTAAGGCTTTTGACAGGGTATGGCATGAGGGTCTCCTCAGTAAAATCAGATCATACGGTATCACTGGTAGAATACTTAACATAATTAAATCCTTCTTAGATAAGAGAAAAATCCAGGTAGTCCTCGACGGTCGCACATCTAAACAATATGATATAAATGCGGGAGTGCCCCAGGGTTCTATCCTTGGACCTCTATTGTTCCTGATATTCATAAATGACCTCCCCGACAACATTGCCTCTGAGATGGGTATATATGCTGATGACACTACACTCTATGGCAGACACGACAGGAAGACGAATGAACACATTTCTAAAGAAATGGCAGAAACACTAGAGGAAGACCTCCAATCTGTAGTGGAATGGGGACAAAAGTGGTTGGTCGCATTCAATGCTGCCAAGACTAAACTAGTTTCATTCAATAATTACAAGAAACCCTCTCTACCACCAATAGCAATGGCCAACGACTCTTTATCTGAGAGTCCATCTTTCAAACTCCTTGGCCTAACGTTCACAGGAAACATGAGTTGGAACAATTACATTGAAGGCATTGCCAGGGCCGCTGCAAGAAAGGTGGGCTCTCTCTACCGTGCTAGAAAACTACTAACACCCGAAAGTATCCTGTACCTCTATAAGGCCACCATTCGCCCATGTATGGAGTATTGCTGCCACATCTGGGCTGGTGCATCTGCTACTAGTCTCTCGCTCCTTGACAAGGTTCAAAAGAGAGTCGCAAATCTGATAGGCCCTGAACTGGCATCTAAGCTTCAGCCTCTGTCCCATCGACGAAATGTTGCATCCCTCTGCCTGTTCTACAAGTATTTTAGTGGTGAATGCTCTGATGAACTGCAATCACTTGTGCCCCCACGACGCGAGCACCCTCGACAAACCCGACAGGCTACTAGATCCCACCCCCACACTGTAGAGGTCCCTAGATGTAAAAGATCTTTTTACTCCAATAGTTTCTTCCCCAGAACCGCAAGACTCTGGAATTCCATTCCAGGTCCCTGCTTCCCCAACAGTACTGACGTGCAGAAGTTCAAGTGTAACGTGAACCGACACCTTGCTGCCCAAATCCCTACATAGTACCCCAGTAGTTGTTGCCCCTGATAGTAGCCCCCTACACCAAAGTGGCAATTTGCCTTGTTTGGGGTGAAAATGTAATAAAAAAAAAAAAAAAAAAAAAAAAAAAAGTATACCTCAGGTTTTACATCTAGATGCATGTCGTAATGAAGACTGAAGGTACATCTCTCTCAGCGGATTAAATGCGCCCCCAGATAATTTCTACATCCCGGCGCTGTACATACAGCACCTAACATTCCCTAATGGTCACCCATCTGGTACTGGCCAGGTTCATCGTTGTTTAACTTCAGTGATCTGGCAAGAGCCGATGTGTAGTTTAGGATTTGGAACAAATCAATCAATTAAATAAATCAAAAAGAAAAAAATAATTAGAAAAATTAGAAAAGAAACGTTAAAAGATTGAATGAATATAAAAATAGAAAATTGTAGAAGTATCATCTAAAAATAAGAAATACGAAAGTAAGATACTTACTCAATTCGAAGGAAATCGAAAAAATAAACAAAAAAATAAAATAAAAGGATGAGAAAGAAGTGAGTCCAACTGCTTGATCCCTTAAAATACGGATTACGAAAATATTCATATGATGAATGTATTTTTTTTGTATGAAGAGTAGCTATTTTTTGGAATATTTTAAAATGATATCAAGTTTAAATTTGTCCAAATGGTTACAAAACAATTATAACACAGAAGTAACACCATATGATATTCTTATTTAATATTTTGTTGTCTTGATTTTTGCAAAAATATCATACGCATGCTCAATTATGAAAACTAATAATCATGAAGTTTAATTAATTGAGTCAATTAATATTGACTTTGATTTTATTGGTTTCGAACATTACTGAATTTTAATATATAAAAATTTTGGTTATAAAAAAAATATTAATAAGATGTATATATATATATATATATATATATATATATATATATTGAGAGAGAGAGATTAACGAAGAAAAATAACAGATCACGGATAAAAAAAATACATTATTACATTATCGAAAGTTTTTTAAAAAGAGGAAAACTATACAGGTTATTTCATATTCCATGGAGTTTCGAAAATTTATACTTTTTTCATCAGAGGAATTATATAGTCCAGTTATGTAAAAGAAGAAATTTTTGTAACAGTATAAAAATTGAGACTTTAGAAATTGAGGTTTTAGAATCTGGTTGCAGAAGTGGCAAAAATCCGTGTGTGTGTGCGCCACATTACCATTCAATATTCCGTTCTCCTTATAACTCGGTATATTTCCACATTTATATAGTCTTCTATGTTATTTGCAGATAACATAGATATAACATTTATATTAATATCAGACACAATGCTTCAATCAAAGTACCTAACCTTATTAACATTTTTCAGTTTTGTCAACTTGTATTTCTTGCACAAATGTCATACAAAACATTTATAATCGAAATGTTTTTTTTTTCAGCAGAAAAGAGAAAATTTAGTTTTGCCTTTGATTGAAGTCTAAAAGTAAATTGTTTCAAATGAAAATGTTGCTTGTGCAGATAAGATGAAAGACGAAATGGAAGATTTTAAGTTGAGAGAGGAGGAAGGAGAGAAAGGGAAGGAAAAAGAAAAGGAGGAGGAGGAGAAGAAAGTGAAAGAGGAAGTTGAGGAGAAAGAAGGTGTGGGAAACTATATTGAGACATCCATTCGGTACAAAGGGAAAAATAATCCATCCCCATCGTTCAACCTCTTAAAAGCTTGGACAGATGGTGACCTTCTGGGTGTCGGCTATCATTGTAAGTCCCAGTCCCAGTTATGAAAACGATGACGCCTGGCATGACCTACCTCTCCCCCCTCCCCCGCCTCCCTAGAATCACACTACCAGATAAAAATTCCATGCTCGGCCTGGACCCCATTAATCTTCATTTTTTTTTCCTTCAAAATGACTTGAAATGTAAAGCCCCCCCCCCCTATCCCGACCCACCAAAAAAATGAATAAAGCAAACAATTGTTTCGAAGTAAAACTGTTTCATTTCCATCTTTGGCCTTTTGGTCAAGATCAAAGTGTAGTATCTGTTCTTCAGATGCTGCACTTCCATTTCTTGTTCTCTTTCGGTGGAGGATCAATCCTTCACGACTGAGACAATTTTTTATTTTTGTACCTTTTCTCCACGTTAAAAAACGACCCTGGTGTCTAACTCTGTCCCGTGGGGAGGCATAGTAAATAGGTACATCAACTCCACCCAGGGATGGTTAACACTTCACCCCACCCCCGCCGACCATTTGGGTCCTATCTGAATGCCCCCACCCCAGATATTAATATATATATATATGGCACATGTGTGCTAATCTGGTCCAAACTTTTACTTTTTTATAACACTTACTAAATTTGAAAACTTGTATTTCTTACATATATATATAAGTAAAAATGATAATTCGTCTAAATGATATAATAAACCCCAACATCTTTCTGATAATGTTTTAGAATAAAAATAATATAATAGCCACAGCATTTTTTGATTTGAAACAAGCTGTATAAACATTGTTTTTATGTGCAATTTCCATATCCGCTGGAATTCCAGGAATGCTTCAGTTTTCGGTTGACTTATTTCCACGTTTGCATAAATACACATAGGCATCATCCCTTCCTTTAAAAGCAAATTTCGTTAAATATTATAGACAATTTCTATCTACATAATTTAGTTATAATCCCTTTCTAGTATGGCAGACACCTCAGCCATAATATACATGATTCATATCTTATTCAAAATGCTTTTGTTCAGAAAGCCATTATTTTGTTTAGTTTAATATAATCAATTTTGTCTTTTTTTTTTTTTTTTTTTTTTTTTTTTTTTTTTTACAAACCTCATCCGTTCTCAGCATGATTTTACCAATGCCAAAGTCTTTGATCCAGAATTAACTCACATGATAATCTGTCCGTTTACTGCTAAGTTTAAATTCTTTCTCGGGTATTTTTTTCAGTGCGGAAATCAAGGCCAAAGCCAAGGCCACCAACAGTCGATGAAGAAGAAAAGAACGACGGCCCAAGTGAAGTACGATATTCTGGTGGCCACATCCCCTCGAGAGTTTTTAAAGTGTTGCAAATGAGTGTTGCAGGCTCTGAACCTATAGAACCCACAAGCAGTGAGTATTGTGGCAAGGTTATAGCACGTTTTAAGATCACACCAGTTATGCTTACAACTACAATTCAGAATTATGTCAGAATTTCAGTTAATGTGATGTAATAATTAATAATATATTTTTATGCTACATGGTGCCCTGCAAAAAAAAAAAAAAAAAAAAAAAAAGAATTCAATTTATACATACACAATGGTGAGCAAGGGGAGATAATGAGTTGGTTATCAGGCATCCAAATTGGTGGTGTGAGGGGCATTCAATCATATTCAAACTATTTTCCTTTCTTATATTTCTCAAGACTAGTGTTGTATTTCTGCTGGGTTTAAAAGAATGATGACACACTTATAAATATATAGCAATATATCTTTATTGTTGGTGAACATTATGGCTGGTTGATTATTAGGAAAGAAATACCCACACAAGAATTCGATGGGTTAATTCTTGTGGGGCTCAAATCGTCAACCAACAATGATATTCTTTTTGATTGTTGTTATATAACCATTTTTGACCACCGGAAACGGTATTGTCATTGTAGCCACATTGCAAGAGTGTTTCATTCAGCCATTGTCATTTCACTGAATTGAGCTGATTTTGGTGCAATTTGATTAATCTCCTGTACTTTTTTGACTTATTGCAAAAATGACCTTTCAGATACTATAATTTTAACTGATCTTATTTTTAACAATTGATCAAGTTTGTTTCTTCCTAAACAGATGCCTGTGTCAGGTTCATAATTTTTATTCAAATGACCTTTTGGTACATTTGATAATTATTGTTATTTCTTGTATTTGGTTGGGTGCATGCTTTTGTCAAAATGATTTCTCGGTACACATGGCCTAGATATTTAACACTATTACTTAAACTTGAGTCTTTAGGGGCATACAATCAAGGAATTGACTCTAGGAATCGCCAGACATTTACATGCCACTGTGTGAACATATGTAATTTTTGCAACTAATAATCAGCTGTTGGTAAGAGAATTATTATGAAAACAAGAAGAACATAAACGTTAGCTGATATGCTTAATATGTTTTCTATGGGCAGCAGTTTTATAATGCTTTAAACAGTTTAGTTAATCACCAGTCGATATTTGGATGACTTCACATGAAATATTGTTCCAAGTTTCCATGAATGAAGATTTTAAAATCTTTGACCTCTGTCTCTCTCCTCTATAATTAAAGTTGGTCTATAATTGAAGTTTCCAAATGATAAAATCCATTATGTTGAAACCTGTATATTTGAGGGTCACTCGTTTCATTCAATGAAGTTGAGAGTATTGGCTTTGAGTAGCCAATTAGCAGTGTCCTTGGATTCATAGAACTTTGCTCCATCTTGTTATGTTCATTCTAATTACTTCATTTATTATGTGGCACATGAATGCATAATGTTGGTCTAAATTTAAATTTTCTGGGTTTTGTAGAGCAGCATTTAATTCTAAATTTTAGAAATATTTTGTTTTCAACTACTCAGATATTTGTTAGTTTGGCCTTTTGGTCAAGATCAAAGTGTAGTATCTGTTCTTCAGATGATGCACTTCATTTTCTTGTTCTCTTTCGGTGGAGGAGAAATCCTTCACGACTGAGACAATTTTTATTTTTGTACCTTTTCTCCACGTTAAAAAACGACCCTGGTGTCTAACTCTGTCCCGTGGGGAGGCATAGTAAATAGGTACTCAGATATTTGTTACCTGTCCCAAGTAGGCTACATATTTGGTCGAATTTGTAAATGTTTGTTTGTGTACAGCCTAGCATTCACATCGCTTGACCAATTGTCACCAAACTGAATCAAAATCAGTCATGACCTGAGAACTGATTTAATATTGACGATTGTTTTTTTAAATAACAAATCATAGTATCTGATTTTGTTCACTTTATTATCAAACTAAAAAATATTTGTGCACTTAAACTAAAAAATTGTATCAACAGGAAATGCATGTTAATATTTACTATATATAACAGATGAAACTCTAACCCTCTTCTGTTTCGAAAGACAATGGATACCCTATGCAAGTAGCATTATTATGGAGGTTATGTTTTCAGTAAAGTTTGTTTGTGTACAGATTACCATTCACATCACTTGATCAATCTATCTGAGCTTCAATCTAACCATGTTTCCCCCTTGCCAGAATTTCACAAAAAACACTCGTCTAACTGAAACCACTGTCAATAATTTCCCCCACTCTTTATCTGTGGCTAAACCTAAACGTAAATTTCATGAACAAAGCTTCTTTCTTAGAACTGCACGCCTGCAGAACTTTTTTTTTTTTTTTTGTACACAGTGATCACCACTTATCAAGGCCCGGAAGCCACTCAGGGATAAGGGTTATTGCAAGTACATTACGTTAGTGTGGAGATTTGATGATGTGTTTAATTAAGGGGGCGGTTCATTAGGAATTTGTTAACATTGGACTTGAAGATATCCAAGTTTTAGTCTGGAGGGAAGCAGGCAGACGGAACAGAGTTCCACAGGCGTGCAGTTCTAACATAAAAACTTCTTTATGAACCATCCCCTTAAGTAATCCAATTTACCAAATTTCCACTACTAACGATTACTATGATATTGTCCCATTGACTACTATACACTCAATAACCCTTATTCTTGAATGACCTTGATAAGTGGTGACTCCTATGTAAAAAAAAAAAAAAAAAAAAAAAAAATCATCACTAAACTTGATCAAAATATTAGCCATGGATTAACTGATTTAATTTGGAAATATTTTAGTCAAAGATCAAGATCATATAAGAGGTAAACGTTGCACTTTTTCTGATAACTTCAGTTTTGTTTGTAATAGAAACCCACTACCTGGCACATATTGTAACTAATGAAGTCCTGCATAATATATGATCTTGATCTTGACATTGAAAAGTTTAATTGCTTGAAATTTTGATGGAATTTCAAGTTATGGTTTTGTTTTCTTTATGCAATTAATCAACTGTAGAACACTGTTTGTAAAAAGAAAAAACAGCTTTGTATCTATCAACTAAAATGTGTTCATCTTTCTTTGGTACATGAAATGTTGTTGATATGTGATTATTGCATATGAAATGGGTTGATATAAGCAGATCTATCTGTCAATTATGTCACAATATTATTGCTAAATACAAGTACCTGCTTCCAGCTATATTTAAAATTCCCATTCAGTTATCATCGTATACAATAGATATCATGTTTTGGGGATCAAATCATCATCGTCATATTATAAGAATCCGAAGATTCTATTGTTGGCATTGGTTTCCACGATATTTTTCTTGTAAAAATTCTTTCTAGAAAGACATTGGAGGAATCACATGAAAGTAGCCAACCTTCTAAGTATTTTTGTGGAACGAAATGGATTCGAACTTGGAATACCTAGGTCGTCAATAAATCATTTGACCACCATCACCTTCTGGGGGGGATGAAATAATCCCAAAAGGGGGTTGATATGACAAAACAAACAAACAAATAACATTAAAAAGTAAAGCCAAACATGTAAAAAGAAAATGTTTCAAGGTTATGAAAAATTGATTTAAGGTGCATAACTGATCCTGGGTATGAACTTAA
Source organism: Euprymna scolopes (assembly GCF_053919585.1). NCBI lineage: Eukaryota > Metazoa > Mollusca > Cephalopoda > Sepiida > Sepiolidae > Euprymna > Euprymna scolopes. Next base: position 67,539,579 of record NC_136496.1, read on the forward strand.
AGTGGTGTGACCCCAATTTGAGAGCTTTAGGGAATGTAGAATCATTCTTTAATTGCCATTATTCCCAGGTACATTCTCATTCAGGTCGGTAGTACCTGTGAGGGCTCCATCTATTGGTTAAATAGAATTTGCCCTAGAAATGACCTTAAACTGCATCTGGTGATGGGAGCCTTGCGGAGTTATCTCTTGCCAATAATTACAGGTTCAATCTGAACTGAAGTATCACGGCTTCTGTTTATGGGTTAAATAGAAAATATACATCTGCAAATTAATTGTATACAATACGTCGGTATGGTTTCCATATAAAATGACCTGACAGTAGTTGACTTGTCATCAAACCCAACAAACTACCAACCAAGCAAAGTGCATATTTGACCTCCCAATCAAAAAAAGAAATCTTATTGAAAATTTGACTTAATTAAAAAAAAAAAAAAAAACAGAAAATACAGAAAAATCTTTATGGTGTGTACCCGTCATGGAATGAAGATGCCATATGAATAAAGGGCGACAATTCAATCGAGATCAAAATCAGCCTTGTAATGGATACAATTTACACTTAAATTCGCTAAAAATCAAATTATTTTCTATATAAAATAAAAACTACTTCATTAATTTGTGGTTTTTGGAATATGACCTTTTCATTATGTAACGGATAGGCTTTTCTGCATTTTTTTTAAAAATTAGGTTGAATTTTAAATAAGAACAAAAAAACGACATATTTCGTGTAATTTAAAGAATTTGTGAATGAAATGCAAATATTATAAACTAGTTGGACCTACCTGGTATTGCTCAGTCTTTCAACTAAAAGAAAAATACATTACCTGCAAGCATTCATATACAAATAAATGTAATAATTAAGTAGAGCAATAGCTTAGGTGATAGAGAAATGCATACAGCTTTTAGGTGCTTATTTAAAATTAAACTTATTTTAAAAATCAAACATTCAGAAAAATCTTTCATGTACATACCCGTCATGGAACGAAAATGTCATATTCCAAAAATGATGTAAATTGATCAAGTAGTTTCAAATAAATTTCATATAGAAATTCATTTTCTTTTAACGAGTTTTAGCGATTTTAATAGGAAATTGTAGCTATTACAAGGCTAATTTTGATCGCGATAGTTCGAATTGAGTTTTCTCCACCTTATAAAACATGGCGGATTGAAAAACTCAGTTATAAAATTTTATTTTCTTAATTAAAAAAATTGTTGATTAATTTACGCGATTTTTGGGATATGACATCTTTGTTCTGTGACGGGTAGGTACATCATAAAGATTTTTTTAAAGATTTTTCTGTATATTTCTTTTAAAAATAGGTTTAATTCTAAATAAACACCGTTTTTTTTATCATTAATTTAAAAAAAAGTTTTATTTTTTATCATTACTAAAAAAAAAAGTTCCCCATCCTACCAATAAACCATACCAGAATAAGCGCCTAAAAAAAAAAAAAAAAAAAGTGAATCAATGTAATAGTATGCACTCTACCAAGTTCTTTTCTCGCGTCTTTAAATGTTTTTTCGTTTCTAACTTTTTCAGGTGCCAACCAAAGTGAAGATGAAGATAAACACGTGAGAACGCAACCTCGCCAGTCCAGGTCGATGAGAATCATCCAGAAAGCAAAAGCGCCCGAGCAAGAAAGTGGGTGCACAGACTTTTAACGTCCCCCACCCCCACCCAAAAGTTCTTTCTTCCCTAATTTGCTAAGGAAAAAAAAAGAAAACAAGAAAAACACCCACATACGAACCCCACATTTTACTCCCATTGGGCTGTATTCTGTTAGAAGATGAAGACGAACAAAAAAAACTTACATGGTTTTATTTTATTTTTTTTTTTTAATATATAATAATAATATCAATAATTACGTTGATACTGACAATGATTTTAATTACACAAGTTGATGATCTGAAATTTAAAATTGATCTGTCATCGTCGACTAGTGTCTAGTCGGCGTAGATCACAACGAATGACTCAGGACTGTTCGTTGTAGTTACAGATTTGGTAGCTGGCCCTCTGCTTGCAAGAATCACTAAGGCCGGACTTACGTATAGTTGATGATAATAGTATTAATTATTATTGTGATAATTGTTTTTATAGTATTCAGTCCACCCCCTCCCCACTTTTTTTTTTTTTTTAAACGTGTGCAATGTTCTTTCCTGCTCTGCTTTCTTCCTACTCTCGATGGCCAACAGCTCTTTAATGCAAGAAATTCGCCTCGTTTTCACTGATGCCTGTGTTTTTTAAAGAAAAAAAGAAAATAAATAATGTATATTTAAAACATAAAAAAAACGAAACTTTTAATTATTTATGTTGCTTTGATCTTGCTTTCTTGATTAAGCAACCAGTTTGGTTTGAAAAAGAAAATCGCAGGATGATGACTCTTAAGCCAATTAAATTATTTCCCCAAAATCTTTCAGCCAAGGTGTGTTTATATATACATGCATAGCATTATCTATAACTTATCAGGATTTTGATGCCCTTTGATGCTTCTTTATATTGATGATTTTTTTTAAACCAAGGCTTTACAGGTGAAAACATTACTACGCACTTATGTGTTGTGTAAAAATTAGTATAAATTCCAAAAATTACAAAAAATGATCCAGTGACAGTAGAAGTATTTTAAATAAAAATATTAGCCACAGATACGGTCCCATATATCTGGATTCAAGATGGCGGTACGAATGATTTAGTTAAAATTATCGATTACAGTTACCTCTGCCTGGATCTTGTGAACTCTTAACCATGAAAATCTGTATTAAGCTCAATAAATCGCTAAACTCAAAGATTTTTATTTGTAATTTGTAAACTGGATCATTTTCCGAAATTGTTGGAATTTATACTAATTTCGGCATGACACATAAGTATGTAATGTTTTCACCTGAAATGCGGTGGTTTAAAAGATCATTAATGTAAATAAAGCATCTACTCTTTATATGAGCAGCCATTTTGTTTTATTGACTCAAATTTCTTTTAGACATTTGAAACCTTTTATTCTTTTGCTTTATTTTTAGTTTTTTTTTATTTTCGATTGGAAATGTTTGCCTAATTTGAATCGTTTCAGAGTGCAATTCCATCTTTTGGCAAAACGTCTTTCTATTCCACCTTTTAAGCCGAACCCAATAAAAATCAGTTTTTAAGACATGTTGTTATTTTTAATTTTTTAAGTGTTTTTGTGTTGAATTAGTTTTTCTTTTGTGACTTTTTTTATATATACTTTTTTTTTCGTTCATATTATTTGGATTATTCGAACGACTGTTCTCATCTTTAGTGTTATTTTCACAACGTTTCATTCGATGTAACCTCTGACCTTTTTCAGGTGTCAAACTTGGAACTTTCTGTTGAACTTAGGAATCTACACAGAATTTTCAACGGAACACTTTATGTAATTCATGGTGATAGCATGCTCTTGATCTGTCAGCTATTATTGGGTAGAAGTCCTAACTAATTCGCATTTTTTTTTCTTTTAGAGGAGTGAATCTTCAACTTCCAGAAGGATGCAATTACAACTGAATGTTACCAAGTACTTTATCAACTACTAGCAAAGATACTGACACTTTGCATCGGACTTTGCTGCATGCTTGGGTACCTGAGCGTACAGCAAAGTCCAGACCTTAACATATGACCTTGACCTTGAAAAATAGTGCCCAACATCCCTAGATGGGGGACCATCATCATGCCAGGTGTGGTCATGATCGGTCCAGTGGTTTGTGCTGTAGAAGACACACACACGAACGTTACTACTTAATATCTCTCTCTCTCTCTCATATATATATATATATATATATAGAGAGAGAGGGAGATGCTATGGGTTCACTTCTGGAGGTTGACAGTTCAATTCTCAGTGTGGGTGACAAAAAAAAAATACAATTGTGAATTACGTAGGACTTCTATCCAGTTATGGCTGACAGAACAAGAGCATACTAGGCCTGTGGATTAAATAAAAGGTTCGAGTGTATCTTGTTGAACTCTGGAATCTTCTGTTAAACTCGGGAATCTACACAGAATTTCAAGCAGAACTCTGTATTGATGGGTAGTATGCTTTCATTTCGTCGGCCATGACTGGGTAGAGGTCCTAAGTATCACCTGCACTGAGGATTGGACCTCCAACCTGCACAAAATTGTCCCTTACAACTGAATTTTACCAATCACTTTATCTACTATGCCACAGGTCCTTACATCAGCCAAAACGTCATGAGAATAACATTTAAGATGAGAACAGTAGTCTGAATAATCCAAATAATATGAATTATCAATCCTTTGTTTCTTTATTATGTTTCTGAAATTTTGATATGAGGATTGATTATTCATATTATTTGTATTATTCAAACTGGTCTCATCTTGAGTGTTATTTGCACAACGTTTTCGCTACACAGTGTATAAGGTACTTGGAAAAATTCAGTTCTAAGTTACGCTCTTTTGGAGGTTGAAGGTTCAATCCTCATTGCGAGCGATACTGATGATACAATTGCAAATTAAGACTAGCTTGGGTGGCCGGTGTTTCCCGGATGTTTGGAGGTGTGTATTGAGCAAAAAAAAAAAAAAAATTGTAGTAGGCAAGCAGGCTTGAACCTGCACCACAAAGGAGGAAAAGAATGTGAAAAAAAAGTGACATCTTTGCTGTTGCGCCCATCGCCAAACCGGAAGTGATGTAGGTTTAAATTAAGGCTAGTCAATCGAAAAGAGGGGATGACTTTCGAAAATATCGGCGAAAAAAAGCGACCCCTCCCTGTAGAAAAGTGCTAAGTTGAGGGTGAAGAAATGAATGCTTTTAGCCAGTTTTTCGATATTTGTCATCCGATGGGTCGAGTTTCAAAACAATACTGATCTCGTGGGAATCTGTCGCCTCTGTCGAAAGTTTTAAACAGACATCATACATACATACATACATACATACATACATACATTTAAACAGACAAGTAAGATTTATATTATAGATTTCTACCTAGCCATGGCATGGCTGACAGAACGAGAGTATGCTACCCCAGTGGATAAATAAAGGTTTCTATTTGAAATTCCATGCAGATTCCCAAGTTTGACAAGATAGACCCAAATAAAGTTGGAAGTTACATCGACCGAAACGTTGTTAAAATAACACTCAAGATGAGAACAGCAGTCCAAAGAATCCAAATAATTATTTGTTTCTTTGTTTTGTATATTATAAATAGTTTCTTTCATGTGTGACCGGAAGTCTTTTCTAATTGCTAGTCGTCTTAAACGACTAATCAGAGACCTTCCTTTGTGTGCTCTTTCCTATTGTATCAATTGCTTCAAATAAATTGCTGTCCACTTTAATGAAACTTTTTTAAAAAATTTTCTTTTAACACTATCATATTGATATTGTTGCAAAAGTATTCCACCAATTCACAGTGCCTTTCGTAAAATTCTCACCAGTTCCACGTCAGGACATATTGTGTCTTACCAAATATTGGAAGAGAAACTTGCTTCGGTTGACGTAGGCATCTTTGGTTAAACAATTTTCGAATACCTCAAGCCAAAAGACCGTTTATTACAAAACTTCAGAAAAGGATCAAAGTGTAAAAACAAGCAGGCCAATCTTTTACCACCACTTAGAGATTAACCTGTTTGTTTTCGGTTCAAAACAAACCGGAAAATAGTGATCAGTTTATAATTTAGAAAGGGTTAAGAGTGTTATTAACCAAATTCCCACTGCACGACTCCCACCAATGAAATGATTGTATATTTTTTTTATTATTTTTTTATTATTTTTTATTTTTTTCAATAAAATTTTGGAACGATTTCGGAAATTTTAAGTAGGATGGCACCTGAAGTAAATGTGGTATTATAATGATTGATGATTCTTGTTAAGAATATGGTAGACATTTTCTAGTTATGGTGACAAAAGATAACAAGCGACACCTATTTTTCCACACTTTTGAATGGCCTTGTATCTAATTTGTTGTAAATGTAAATTCTTTTACATTTTTGTAAATAAATATTTCAAAGTGTATCTCCCCTTTCGATAGCCTTGTGTCTATTTTGTACGTATTCTTTTTAAATTTTATTTGCAAATAAAAGAAGTTAAAGTTCTATTTGGCCCTAGATCAGACTGTACCTTTTGGGTGCTGGATTTTCCCCACATTAAAAAAACTGACTTCATGTCTAACTGCCCTCATGGGGAGTTAAGCAAATAGGGATTCAGGACTTAGGGACAATAACTTTGATTGAAGGTTTCCAATGAGGTTTTTTTTTTCTTGCATCTCTTTATTGAGTTTCTTGATAACATTCATTGGGTTTGGTTGCTTTTACTCTTGCAGACATTTCTCCCCATATCTTCTCCCCTCCCCCTCACTCTATCTCTCCATTTTTCCTTTCTCTGTCTCTTCTCTCTACTCTCCTCTCCGTCTCTTTCTCATGGTTGCTTTTCTAGTCACATATCCGTCTTCCATCGGATCATCTTTAATCTACTCCATGTTTGTATCTTTGTTTTCATTTTATTTTAGTCGAAATTTTCATAAATCAAGGGGCACCTTCCTCGGACTGACACTTGATTTCTATGAGATAATATTTGAATATTCTATTAGTGTTCTTCTTTACCTCTCAAATGTTTATAAGTGAAGAACATTAATTTATTTTGTTTTATTGTTGGAATCCTTTGAGATAAGTAATTTGTATATTTATTTATTTGTGAACTGTTATCCTCATCTTCATAGTTGTTGTTTCACAGCGTTTCGGCCAACTATTTCTCTGGTCATCAGGTTTCAGGTGAGCATTGTTTGAAGATAGCAGATTCAATCCTACCCAAAGCCAGTCAGAGGATTAGTTGGCCAAAACGTGGTGAGACACCAACTATGGAAGGGAATAATTCCTAAGTGAAAGTGTTTCTGTGGAACAAACTGGGTTCGAACACTTGGGTTATCAGTCTGTGTCGTTAACCATTGTCACCTCCTCAAGGATTGCGTCTAGTAGGAATTCAAATTCTTTCTATTAAATATGTCAAACGTTGTGAATCCAAAATGAAATCCACCATTATATTATAAAGTTGTATTTGTTTTGTGGATTGTTCATAAACTCTTTCAGGAATTTTAAAGATAGACCTGTGACAACTACATGGCCTGCTGCTTGTCAACGTCACCGACCTCCACATTATGCTGTGCATTTTTCTTTCCTCTTTTCTTTTTATGGCTATGCCATCGTCTCTCATATTGGTGGCTGTTGATGGGAGGGTGCACACGGGTTCACAAGTATATAAAAAAATACAAAACACAACTTGAAACAAAAATGTAGTAGGCAAAAAAAAAATAAATAAATAAATGTTCTGTCAGCAACAGTACAACTTCAAAATAGTCAATATCGCCCACCTCCAGAAGAGAGGGAATTCCTGTCCGTGATAACCGTGGTAAAAGAAGACACACTCCAATCGCCAGAAACACCCACACACACAGTTTGCAGGACACTGCAGACTCGTCTCTGGCCTCCTGCTTTTATAGTGGCCGGGAATTATCCATTTGCATAATCACATGAGACAGAAACGTGATTTTCCGAGAGTTGCATGGGGTAAATGCTAATAAAAACCCCCGGACGCCATCTTGGAATTCTCTTTTTCCCCCCAACTGGTGACACAACAGACATACCCGAGGTAAGCTCTTTTTCCCCTCATTTTAGTTATTGCTGCTTCTGCTACACTCCCCCCTGATCTCATGATCACAAATGGGGCAGGGGGGCAGTCGTCTCTGTCTGGTACTTCTCTGAAGAACCGGAGGCAGCACTTCCTCCCTGCCATCCTCCTCATCGCCATTATTGCCACCAGTCTGCTCCATAGGCGGTGTTTCGCAATCAGGGCAGGGGGGCAGTATTCGTTTCTGTCGGGTACTCCTTCGTAGAGGCAAGACGGGTGGTCCTTCCTCCACTTCTTCAGTATGTACATTATATGGCTCAAAATCCTCTTCGTCGTCCTGCATCATACTCTCTGTCTTTTCAGAAGACATCATACTGTCTGAGTCTCCCTCTTCCTCCGATGTAACAACATAATGGCGAGGGCGCAAATCCTTCACGTGACGAGGCACACCGTCCACCAAAATTGACTGAGGGCTGATCACCTTGGTCACCTCACCCTTGCCGAACCTCGTGGTACATCGATTTTGCGGTCTTCTGGCCCATACGCGATCTCCAACCTGGTAGAAGCTGTTCTTGGGACCTGGGGACGCAGTTGCGAGATTGGTCTCCTTTACTCGAACTTCGTATTGATAAATCCTATTGGCAGGCGCAGTGGAGGGAGATGTGTCGTCTCTTGGTGTGATGTTATACCAGTAGACAGCCTCCTGTATGGGACAACACATTCTAGCCGCTATTCGTTTCACTGTACGATGACATCGCTCCGCTATGCCATTCCCGGCTGGAGCGTATGCACAGCGGAATCGCAAGTGAACTCCCCATTTACATGCAAATGCTTGGAACATATTGCTGCAGAAAGCTGTGTCATTGTCTAAAAGGAGTTCATGCGGCGCGCCACGCTCGAGGAACACTGCCTCCAACTGATGAATCACGCTTGCCGAGTCCTGCCTTGCCAATTTCCTCCAAATGGAGAAACGCGATGGACCACAGTCTGTTAAAGTTAAAAAATGGAAGGTGCCATAATGCGTGATATCCATTCCAATTCTCTGCCAATTCTCGTTAACTTCCAGCTTTCCCTTTTCCCACCTGACTGGAGCTGGGTCAATGGACTGACATTCCTCGCATTTCTGTATGACCGTTCTGACAGTTGCTTTTGTCATGGTTGGACATCTTCTCCTGACAAAGTAGGTAGTGCGTCGCACCCCCGGATGTCCACTATCTTTGTGAATAGCCATGATTTGACTCTCATCCAGCTCGTCTGTGTGGACCGCGCCTATCACTGGGTCAAGACCGTTTTTCTTTTTCATTGCCTCAAACCACCGCTGTGGCACTCGTGTCAGTCGGTCAGCAATGTTTCGTGCTGATGGAACCAGCGTCACATCCACTGTCAGCCCGTACTCTTTCACAAGCTCCTTAAGAGTGCTTAATCGCCTCCTAATAAGCATCTCGCTTGCTGCTTTGGTGCGTACTCGCGCCTTTCCAGTTAGCGTGTCCGAGACCCAATGGTATACGCAAACAGAATCTGTCTTTATGTGTAGCACCTTGCTCTGCCACTGGAGAGCCAAATTGATGCCTTTCAATACGGCATCCAGTTCAGCCAAGTTGATATGTTGAGAGTCATCTTCAGGTCGCAGCCAACATGCATCTTCCAGCACAGTTTCACACATCTCCAAGGCTGCCCCAATTGCTAGGGAGCTAGCATCGACCCATACATTCAGCTCTTTACCGTCCACACACCAATTTCCCTGTGCCGGATCGTTCTGCTGTGCAGATTTTAAGGTTTCGAACATCATACGATGTAGTACGGCGTCCCTTGCTTCATCATCCCAGCCCTTCGTTACCGAACTTACTCTCCTTTTGAGTATTTCGCAAGCCACACGAAGCCAACCGCACACCGGAAAGTGCCCGACGAGTCGACCACACAGGGAAAAGATTGTTCGTCGCGTAACAATACTGGGAGCCTCCGGAATTGCATTTCCTCGCTTCCACCGCAGTTCATTGCGTTCCATCCTGACTGCCAATCCCAGCACCCGTGCACCGTCCTTCAACTGCTCCGGGTTCTTGCACTCCAACCCGAACTGCGCGAGGTGTTCTCTCACACGGGTCGCGGGCACCACGTCTTCATTGACAAAAATGTCATCAATGTAAGCAGATGCTGCGTGGCTTATAACTTCTTCCTGAGATAGTACTTCGCTGACAATTGCTCTCATTATCAAGGGAGCCACATTCAAACCAAACCCCAGACGGGTCAGACAGTATTTTTTCCCATCGATTTCCACAGTCTGGTATGGCCACAGTGTCTCATGGACCCGGACTTGTAGGTATGCTCTTCTGAGGTCCAGTAGAGACACGTTAGCACCTTTTTGTCTCCACTCACGCAGCTTAGCTGCACAAACATCTTCGTTGGCCGTAAATGCGTCTACGTAATGATTTAGCTCCCGGTAGTCCATTACCGGGCGCACTTTGGCTTTGTTCTGCTGTATCACAGCCATCAGGGGAATTAGACCTTTGGGGGGTCCCAATTTATCCTCTGGGTATGGCACGAGCCAACCATTATCTATCCAGGTGTGGAGCTCCTGCGTGTATTCTTCACGAATTTCTGCTGGCACTGGGTACTCTGACACTCGATTATGCAGCCTTTCAGGGGGGTGGTCCACAGACCATTTCCACGATGCGGTCCACGTTCGGTTTTGATGGTCAAAGGTAGCAGTGAAATCTGGTTCATCGATAGAAATGGCTGCGCATTTAATACTTTTCCTGGCGCCCAGCCGCACTGATCCTGTAGGCTTGACAACGACACCTCCTAGAGCTTTTATGGCGTCGATCCCTAGAAGCAAGTCAAATCCCAGTGGCTTGCCATGCACCACCAACACATTGACTCTGGCAGACACACCTTCATCAGTGGATACAGAGACCGTTCCAACACCGCAGCACGCATGGGACATTCCACCAATTGTGTTGACATTTACGTTTGGAGCATCCTGTATCAATAAGCGCCAAACATCGCGTCCCGTCAACATGGATGCTTATCACCGGGAGCGTCGTGTTCACATCTTGGTTGGGAAGGAGACTGGCGCTTATGCGTCCTCCCCTTGCTCGTTTCCCGAGCAGTTCCGAGCCCAGTGTCCACTATCACCGCAACGGTAACACCGTGTTCCACGTTTTCGACAGTCCCTTGCAAGGTGGCCTTTAACATTGCATTTGAAACAGGTCACGTTAACAGGATTATTCTGGGCCCTGTTGCTGGGTGAGCGTGTGGCCGCAACCACATCCTGATTTTGTTCGCCAGTCGTCGTCAAAATTCTCGCTCTCGACATTAGCTCCCCCATGGTCAGGGCTTTGATGTTCGGCACCTGTTGAAGAGCAATTGAGATGGTGTCAGGGAATCCAGTGACAAAAATTAATTTTGTGAGTCTCTCTGAGCTTTCTCCTGTGAATCCGGCCAATCCAACCAACTGCCTGATTTTGTTGGCGTACACATCCACACGTTCACCAGCCCATCTAACCATAGTTATTTTTCTATATGCTGCAAACGCGTCATCAGTAAATGCCTCCTTTAATCGAGCCTCAATCTGGTCTATTTTCTTTTGATCGTCCTCCTCCATTTCCATGTAGAGGGCCAGTGCATCGCCTTCCAGGTATAAAGGTAGCAGACTCGCTACGTCATCCACCTGCTGAAGTTGTGCGACAAGTCTCACTTTTTTCAGCCATGCTACAACGTCTCCCTCGCCAGAGAACGGCTTGATAATATCACTGCTTATCCGCACCTTCGCCATATTCGGGCCGAAATAGCTTGAAACAAAAATGTAGTAGGCAAAAAAAAAAAAAATAAATAAATGTTCTGTCAGCAACAGTACAACTTCAAAATAGTCAATATCGCCCACCTCCAGAAGAGAGGGAATTCCTGTCCGTGATAACCGTGGTAAAAGAAGACACACTCCAATCGCCAGAAACACCCACACACACAGTTTGCAGGACACTGCAGACTCGTCTCTGGCCTCCTGCTTTTATAGTGGCCGGGAATTATCCATTTGCATAATCACATGAGACAGAAACGTGATTTTCCGAGAGTTGCATGGGGTAAATGCTAATAAAAACCCCCGGACGCCATCTTGGAATTCTCTTTTTCCCCCCAACTGGTGACACAACAGACATACCCGAGGTAAGCTCTTTTTCCCCTCATTTTAGTTATTGCTGCTTCTGCTACACAACTCCAAAGAAAAAACAGAAATTCCGGTACTTTCTGTAAATATTCATTGCATTGTTCGTGTGACACCATCGACTCTCTACATGCTAAGGTCCACATCTATGTTCTGTCAAGGCAAAGTTTATCAGTTGATGTCAGCTCATCTTGATCTCCCAAAACTCTCTTGATCTGGTCCAAGCCATGATCTAGCTCCAATGGTGTCTAATTCGCAACTCCTCAACTGTGACTCTCTCCAACCGGTATATACTTTTACTGTCATAAACTCATAGGCATTCTTCAAAGTGCCCGCAAACCAACTCTAAGTACATTGTTTGGTTTTTTTGTTACCATCATTGCCACACCTTGATCACAACCCCACCAGCTTTCTTTTGTCTACCTAAGTGAACAACTTCCTCTCCATTGTTCTACTGATAAACCCTATTTCCTACACCTTTGCCCCTCCCTCCTTGATTTTCTCTTGTGTTTTTTCATACTTCTTTTTCTCTTTCTCCCCTACATCTCAACGCTTGAGGGAGGGGGTAAGAGGTAACTATAAGTCTATATATTCTGAAACTCTGTTACCATGGCATTTGGATAAGTATATTTTATTTTGATCAAACATTATCATAGGATCTGCATTCACACTTGACAACCATAAAAAATATAAGTTTACTTCAGGCTATTTTATTTATAATGCAAACATGAAAGAAATTAAGAATAGAAATGTTGGTATCAAGTTCAGAGCTTGGAGCAAAAGTACACAAGGGTCCTCATGGACTCTTGTGAAATTTTCAAATATGTCTTGAAGGGTATTTATTCTTTTGCAAACTGTTTTGTTGTTGTTTCACCACGTTTCGGCTAACTGGGACCTCTGGCCTTCTTCAGGTGATTAACCGCGACAGGATAGGAATCATGAATTTTGTAACTTTAATGTCTCACCATGTTTGGCCAACTAATCTTCTGCCCTGCTTGGGTAGGATTGAAACCTTCATAAAGTTTGGAAGCTATATCATGCACCTCATAATTGATCACAAACTACCTGATCATATCACTATTGCAGAGTTACAAAAACTTGTTGACCCTCCCCCTCCCCACCAATGTCCTCTGTTATTAAATGTAGTCTTGGCATTTTTGATCATGTTAAGAGTTCTAGTTAAAAGCTATGCAAAATTGAAGGAAGCCAGTCAAAAGGTAGACAAAAGAAAAGATGGATAGATAACATTTGTGAATGGACGAATATAAATATAAACTAAGTGAGCACTTTGGCCCCAAATCGTAAAGTTTGAGAGGTACTCAACCATATTAGGGCATATTCTATTCTAACTGATTGGAGAAAACGTTTAATAATAAATAAATTTTAAAAATGAATCGCTATAAGCAGACCACAAATGTAATGAAAAAAAAAATGTTTTTCTCAATGGAAAATCAGTGACTATTAGTTTACCAGAAAGAGATAAATTATTAAACCAATAATAAAGGATTTAGGAATTAGTTGTAGGCACTTCTAATAAGTTACGTTGGATTAACATAAAAGTAATTAATAGATAATATTATGACATCCTATAATTGAATTACAAACATAAATACTTTCTGTTTCTTGTAAAATTGGTTCTCTCTATCGCTCTAAACACTTTTTATCGCTCTAAACACTTTCTATCGCTCTAAACACTTTCTATCGCTCTAAACACTTTCTCACATCTTAGGTTCTTCTCTATTTCTACAAATCTATTATCAGACCATGTAAAAGAGTTATAGGTGTGCCTGTTGGTGTAAACACACCTGCTAATAAATCTAAGAATATTTTTAAAAAGCTTTTAAAGACTAGATCATAAAATCATTTATTATCAAGATGAAAGTAATTTAAATATGTCCTATAGAAAACGGCATAATCACGTTGACACACCAGTTTCCGTCAGATCACCGAAGTTAAGCAACGTTGAGCCTGATCATTACTAAAATGGGTGACCAATTTGGGAAGTCCAGGTGCTGTATGTAGGAGGACGTCGACACCTCCCTGCAAAAAGTTGCAAAAGCCTAACGTCATCATCTCCCCTAACGGGGATATACATGCGACTGGGGACCGCTTGTGAATTTCATACTCCCATAAAACTTAAAAGCCGGTTAAACCCTGAATAGGGTTGGTGCTGACTGCACACAGTTACAGAAAACTGAAAGGCCTCTCACCTACCGACTACCACGTTTTCAAGCATCTCAACAACTTTCTGTGCGAGAAATGCTTTAAAAACCTAAGCAATATCAAAAATGCCTTCAGCGACTTCATCACCATCAGAACGTAAGATTTTTCATGTTATTGGCATAAATATACGTCTTTTTTTTTTTTGGTGCTGGCAAAAGTGTGTTGATTCTCATGGTGTTTTTGTTTTGATTTTTTCGATCAATAAATTTTTGTTTGAACCAAGATATGTTCATCTGAATTAAAAAGTTAAAATCCGCAAGAACTTTGTCAACCTGAGAGTATTCACAGCCCAAATAAGATTTCCTCGGTGTAGCTAACCATACTGGCTTTTACGATGAATGGTGCACTTTTTTCAAGTGATGTTACCTCAAGTAACAATACAAATCTGGATACTTCACAAGACTAGATAAATTCTTATTCTGGAATCTAGTAAGATCAAAAGACCACAAGTAAGGTATACTATAACATATTTAAATGCTCAATTGGGGAGAGGAAAAATTATTAATTTATTTATTGCGGACTATTAAAAAAATTAGGAAAGATTATGTTCTCAACTTCTTTACTAACTCAGTGTTTGATACTAAAGGAGAACTTTAATGGAATATTCGAATATCTATGTATCTCATACAGAGATCAAGTGTCGGCCCCTGGAGGAAGGGGCCCCTGGATTTCTGAGAACGTCACCTACAGTAAAATGAAACAAAAACGAGAGAAACATACTTAGAAACCGGAACTATCAAAACTACCTGGCAAATATATATATATGGTGAACCAAGTGCAAGAGAGATACAAACAATGGCACTTGAAAGGGATGGTTAGAATCTTAAAAAGATCTCTCAGCTGGAATGTATGAGATAGCGGGTGAATGTTTGACATTTTGTAGGATTCTCCATCCTCGACTAGAACAAAATAAAAAGAAACATTTTTTTAAAATCATATAAGCATACACATTTCTGATACTCGTATCTTTTGCCACTTTTCAAACATTTTACTATTCAAGAATTTTTCAACTTTTCTTACGGACAAATTTTTTTTTGTTCTTTTTTACACAAGAATTACCACTTATCAAGGTCCGGAGGCCATTCAAGGATAAGGGTTAATGGATATACATAAGTCAATGTGATTATAGTGTAGTAAACATAAGTAGTGGGAATTTTGTAAATTGGATTACTTAGGGGGACAGTTCATCAAGAACTTGTTTACGTTGGACTTGAAGACAATCAGATTGTAGTCAGCTGGAAAGCAGGCAATTGGAAGAGAGTTCTACAGGCTTCCAGTTCTAAGAAAGAAGCTTTGTTCATGGAATAGTGTATTTGGCTAGACGAGTATTTTTCGTGAAAGTTTGGCGAGAGGGGAGGGCATAGATTGAAGCTCAGCGGAGCACTTGCCATGAAAGTTGCTTGATATTTATTTTCCACACAATTGTAGGTGTTCATGGACATTTTATTTCCTTGTTTATAGTCTCGTTTTTCTTTTTTTCTTTTTTTTTTACCAAAACGGTCATAAACACTGTTTTTATTTCTTTTTAAGTTTAACCATACAGTAAAAATAATTAAATTAAAACAAAAATAATTTTAGTGTTTGTGCATCTATGTTGCCATACTATTTTTTTTATAATATTAATGAAATAATTCAAAATAAGAAAAATTATGGTACTTGTGCATCTATGTTACGTGCCGAAATAATAACGTTGTTATTTAGAAAGCCATTCTCAACATGGGGAGAGGAGGGTGTTTTCTAACTAATCTTTACTTTCACCTAACAATTTCATAAACAAAAATATCATACAAATTGAATTTAATTTAAAAACACTATTTAAAAAAATCGCAGAGTAACATAGATGCACAAACACCAAAATGATTTTTTTGTTTTAATTAAATTATTTTTACTGTGCAATAGTTTATATCAGTATGAAATAGGTTAAAAAACAAAAAAGAAAAAGTCCACTGATGCCGGCCCACGCCCACAAATTCGGAATAGGGGCATGTTTTTTTTTTTTTTTTTTTTTTTTTTTTACAAAGGCGTCACCACATTATCAAGGCCCAGAGGCCACTCAAGGATAAGGGTTAAAGAGTGTACAGTAGAAATTGGTCAATATAGTAATCATTAGTAATGAAAATTTGGTAAATTTGATAACTTATATGGAACGGCTCATCAAGAACTTATTTACTTTAGACTTGAACACAACCATATTGTAGTCAGCCGGAAAGCAGGAAAACGGAAGACAATTCCACAGGCGTGCAGTTCTAAGAAAGAAGCTTTGTTCATGGAATCTACGTTTAGGTTTAGGCACAGATAAAGAGTGGGGGAAATTATTGATAGTGTTTACAGCTAGACGAGTGTTTCTTGTGAAAGTTTGGCGAGGGGGGACCATAGATTGAAGCTCAGTTGAACACTTTCCATGAAAATAACGATACATCAGAGACAAACTCGCAACATCTC
Organism: Euprymna scolopes; assembly: GCF_053919585.1. NCBI lineage: Eukaryota > Metazoa > Mollusca > Cephalopoda > Sepiida > Sepiolidae > Euprymna > Euprymna scolopes. Next base: position 67,555,974 of record NC_136496.1, read on the forward strand.
TTCTGTGAGATAGAGGTTGCAAGGAGGAGAAAAGGACATCTCCTACGAGGCTACGAAGTCTATTTTGAACTCTATCAAGGCAGGACAAGTCCTTTCTAGCAGCTCCTGCCCAGATGTGGCAACAGTATTCCATCCTTGGACGTACCTGGCTCTTATATAGGTAGAGAATAGCATCAGCAGTGAGATATCTACTGGATCGATAGAAAGATCCCACCATTTTTCCAGCGGCCTTGGCAACAGATTTGATATACGTGTTCCATTTAAGATCAGGAGTAATGGTCAAGCCCAGAAGCTTGTCAAAACTTGAGGCCTCCTGAAGACGAGAGCCATTCATTTCAATTGATGACAAATGTGAATTAGAATGTTGATGATGTAAAGAGAGAAGCTTGGTTTTAGATGCATTAAAAGTAACCAGCCACTCCTTTCCCCATTGTACTACGTGCTCAAGATCAGAGGAGAGAGAATTGGAGAGAACTTGGTCGTTTACTGTCTTAGATGTGCTACCATGTTAGCAAGAAAAACAAGACTATAAACAGGGTGACAAAAAGTTCATGAGAACGCTATTGTAAATATAAAAATGTTTTATCCGTAAACCACAGCTTAATTTTTTTCATCCCTAACATCCTGATAGTAAATTTAACACTTGTTAAAATGGTGACCTTTCATTCTCAATCGTTCATAACATGCATTTTCATCTGTTATTAGCGTGTCTTGATACATTACAAAGATGTCACTGTCATCTACTTTTGATCAAAGACTGAGGATTTCTAGATTGTTGATTCGCAGTAAAAAGGTTTTTCTCCATAATTTGTAGATAACCAGTCAACAACATCAACCAAGGGAATGGCCTATCAGGCATATGTATGCGGTGTGATGATATACATTCAAGTGGTGTTCTGTCTGATTTAGGCATTGACGGCTATGACTCTCCATCTATCTCCTCCTTGAATTCATTGTTGCTCAATCATTCACAACCACATTCATGATGTTTTCTCGAAAGTCTTTGATGTATTTCCACAGCTTTCTTTGCAGTTATACAGACAGTAGGTTGCAGTTTCTTTCTGTCCGAGCACTGCTCATACTGGGCGATTGTCTTGACCATTGCACCTAAAGGGATCTTCTGTCCAGCACAACGAAATACGAAATCATAAACAGAATTATTCCTGATTGCTTTTGTATTACATCAGTCACCTGCTTTCCTTGACCTCACATTACCCTAGTCGGGGACGGGGGAGTTGGGCGCTGAACCTTGCCCAGGGGTCTCCTATAGACTAGTGGAGGGAAGGAGGTGCCTAACTTTTCCTTTGACAATAGTGCTGTCCCACCACTTTATACAGTGCCTAGTATTCCCAAATGGTCACCCATCTGGTATTAGCCAGGCTCATCGTTGCTTAACTTTGGTGATTTGACAGGAACCCGTGTGTGATGTGATTATGCCGTATGATATATAGAAATGAAACATTTCCAGTGTAAGTTGAGGACATGTGTTGCATGGAGAGAAATGATATGAGAATGATATGAAGGATGTGTAGTTCTAGTGACTTCAGAGGAAGATTAAATCTGAACGGTATAGGGTGCCGAAAAGTAAACTTCGATGGTATGGCCATGTTGAAAGATTAGACGAGAGTTCTTGGGTTAGTAGATGTAGAACAGTTGTGGTAGCCGGGGTTAGTTCACAGGAAAACATGAGAGGAAGTGATAAAAATGAACCTGAAGGATAAAAATATAAGTAAAGACTTGGCCAAAGATAAGTTAGTTTAAAATCAATTTCTTAAAGCCGAATATGTCAAAGTTTGCACGATCTAAGCTCCCCATTTTGATTTGGACTTGTACCATACACAAAAGAGATATTATCAATGACTAGCCTTCAATATAAAACCATTTTCTTTCAGTTTTTCCAAAAATAGGAAAACAAGGAGAAAACACTCGTCTCGTTATAACCACTGTCAAAAATTTTCTCCACTTTTGTATCTGTGCCTAAATCTAAACGTAAATTCCATGAACAAAGTTTCTTTCCTAGAACTGCCCACCTGTGGAATTCCTTACCGCGGGCCTGCTTTCTAGCTGACTACAATTGTTAGATAGTAGTCGAGTAGAAGCAGATAATTATCAATCTATTTAGTGATGAGTGGACAACAGAGATTTGAATCGTCATGTTTTGATAATATATAAAACTCTGTGACCTGGTGGGTTTGCACCAGAAGTATGCAAGCGGGAACCAGACATGATATGTCATGTGTCATGTGTTCCAGTTTGCGCAAGCATAGTTTGAGTTGGATTTGAGACGCCGAACAAGCAAAATGGATTAAAAAGATCTCCCCATGGAGGAGATGACAGTCTCAAATAGAGAACCCGCAAGCCAAGATTCACTCCAGTTCTGCTGTGACGAGATGCCTGAGAACTAAATAAAATATATGCCGTACTTTGGGATAATTGCGCCAAATCCGGGAGTAATTGCGCCAACTAAAAGAAAGTGCTCTTTATATGCCTGGTTGCCAATAGAGCACTTTTAGCTAGTTGGCGTAATTACCCCGAACTTGGCACAATTACCCCAAAGTACGGTATTAAAAACACTCATTTCTCTTGGGTCCCTAGTCTTGAAGTGTTTTCTTTAAACAGGTCCAGCTCCACCCAAGATGATTGACGAATCCCCCAGGCAGTAGCCAACAGCAAACAGGTATGTTGTCTTCGTATCATGTATCATATGTTCTGACATGCACCTAAAACACTAGATGAGTCACGGGCTGTTAAGATAGACATTTAGGACACAAGGATAAGAGTCTGTTATACTAAAAACAACATACATATATATATATATATATATATATATATATATATATATGGCCCGTTATTCATAAATATCGATTTAGTTAGATGGCAACATACCACAATATGGTTGTCTTCAAGTCCAATGTAAACAAGGTCTTGTTGAGCCCCTCAATAATCAAATTCTATACAATTTCTACCACTATTGATCACTGCACTGTGGTCTCTACACTCATTAACCCTTATCCTCGAGTGTCCTTAAGGCCTTGATAAAGTGGCACACTTGTAAAAAAAGACAAGAAAAAACACAAACTATTATTTTCATTTTGTGTCAGGCGGTGTAACCTTCTCTAGTTGTATCTTTTTGGACTTGTTAACTTTCTAGTCAAACTTGGAAATCATTATTGAACTCAGTATTATATAGCGAGGTGGACTGGCACCAAAATAGTCACATGTTGTATGTGGGTACGAGATATTGTTCTTATAACGGAATCAGATATAAACATATAAATTGTATGTATTGTTGTTTAGCCAGATGATGATATCAACGTATAAACTGAGTCATGTAATATCAGAGAGTTATTACATGGGTATATATTACAGTTCATATTTACTTAAAGGTATCATTTTTTTATTAGAAGAATATATGCTTCATACCTTTTCTTTCTTCAAGAGTTCTTCTATCTTCACTGTTGAGCTCTGTGATGAAACATGAAATGACCAACACCATAACCAATTAAGACCTCTGTTCTTCCTTCTTTTGTGAAACCATAGAACAACACTTTATATTTTTTAAATATAAATTTATTTCAGCTGTCTCAAATGGTCTTTGACTAGAGTCTGCATTTCGTGTCTACATACTTGTTCTTCACAGCCTCGCTTCTTGGCTTGAAGTACGTCTGTTCACTCCCATGACTAAACCCCAACTCTTCGACTGACTAAACTTCCTGACCCCTTGACCTCAGTTCTGTTATGTCATCATTAAAAAAATACACGTATCTCAATATGCAACCTTTCCACGTATGCCTGGCCAAGGTTATTTATTTAACCTAACTAATTTATGTAAACATCCTCAGCTAAAACCCATTGCTACAAACAATAAATAACTTCCAATATAAACTATTTTAACAATAAATGACTTCCAATATAAACTATTTCAACAATAAATAACTTCCAATATAAACTATTTTAACAATATCATTGAATAGATAAATAAATAGATAGACAGATAGATCGATAATAAGTAATTAAGTAATAATAATAATAATAATAATAATAATAATGATAATAATAATAATAATAAGTAAATAAGTAACAATGTTATCTAACATCGGGAACCTGGACAGAATTTCACATTTTCATTTCATCAGCCATGATCAGATAAAACTTTTTTTGTTTTTTTATTGCCATTTCACCCCAAACGAGGGACAGCGCCCCTTAGTCGTGAGGAGCTACTATTTGAGACCATATTTGCAGGCATACTATTTAGGGAGTTGAGCAGGGAGATGTCTGTTTACATTACACTTGAATTTCTGCATGTTAGTACAGTCAGAGAAGCAGGTGTCTGAGAGGGAATTCCAAAGGGCAGCATCTCGTGATCTCTATAGTGCAAGGGGGGGGATTTTGCTGCTTGTTAGCTTTGTTTAAGGTATTGTTGTCAAGGGGGTACTAGTGCTTGGAGTTCATCAGAGCACATGCCAACGAAATACTTGTAAAACTGGCAAAAGGATGCCAAGTTTGAGCGATCGGATGGAGGTTGGAGTTTAGTTAATAGTCAAGACCTATATTGGTTTGCGACTCTTTTTTTGAACCCTGTCTAGGAGCGAGAGACTAATGGCTCAGATGTGGCAACAAGACTCTATGCATGGGTGAACTGTGACCTTGTAGAGATACAGGATACTTTCAAGTGTGAGTAGCTTTTTAGCACGATAGAGAGAGAGTACACCTTTGCAATTACCTCAATGTATTTGTTCCAATTCATGTTGTTTGTGAATGTTAACTCTAGGAGGGAAGTACTTTCAGTCAGTGTATCATGAGCCATGGCAATTGGTGGTTTGGAAGGTTTCTTGTAAATATTAAAGGAAATAAGCTTAATCTTGGCAGCATTGAGCGTCTCCAACCAGTTACAATCACATTCCACTCCAGAAGAGAAGTGCCAACTTTATTTTTAGCTAGTCACTTTGTACTTCGTTATTTTTAGCTTGTCACTTTGTACTTCGTTATTTTTAGCTTGTCACTTTGTACTTCGTTATTTTTAGCTTGTCACTTTGTACTTCGTTATTTTTAGCTTGTCACTTTGTACTTCGTTATTTTTAGCTTGTCACTTTGTACTTCGTTATTTTTAGCTTGTCACTTTGTACTTCGTTATTTTTAGCTAGTCACTTTGTACTTCGTTATTTTTAGCTTGTCACTTTGTACTTCGTTATTTTTAGCTTGTCACTTTGTACTTCGTTATTTTTAGCTTGTCACTTTGTACTTCGTTATTTTTAGCTTGTCACTTTGTACTTCGTTATTTTTAGCTTGTCACTTTGTACTTCGTTATTTTTAGCTTGTCACTTTGTACTTCGTTATTTTTAGCTTGTCACTTTGTACTTCGTTATTTTTAGCTAGTCACTTTGTACTTCGTTATTTTTAGCTTGTCACTTTGTACTTCGTTATTTTTAGCTTGTCACTTTGTACTTCGTTATTTTTAGCTTGTCACTTTGTACTTCGTTATTTTTAGCTTGTCACTTTGTACTTCGTTATTTTTAGCTAGTCACTTTGTACTTCGTTATTTTTAGCTTGTCACTTTGTACTTCGTTATTTTTAGCTTGTCACTTTGTACTTCGTTATTTTTAGCTTGTCACTTTGTACTTCGTTATTTTTAGCTTGTCACTTTGTACTTCGTTATTTTTAGCTTGTCACTTTGTACTTCGTTATGCTATGTGTCCAATTATAGGATAAATTTTGCGGTGCCGCATTAGCTTGGTGTCTACAAAGGAAAATATCTAAACCAAAACAAATTTTATTTTGGATTCATAAATTGTAAATCACAGTATCATACATGATAGATAATAAAACATTAATTGAAACTGTAAAAAATATAGAAAATGTCGAATTTAATTGAAAAAGTAGAAAATTTATTGAAAATAAAAATTTATTTAAACTTATTTCATGCAAACTCTTAAAATAGATTAAACCCTATTTTAGTCACATAAATTATTTCAAGTGAAATGAATTTCGACATATACTCCAAAACAACTTAGTTTAGCTTAAACTATGTGGTATTAATCCAGAGTTTGTTTTTTTTGATAACTTTGCATTGGCATCTTTCAACAGATTATGAGGATTTTAATGGCTGCTCAAGACCAGGGATTGATGACCAATGCAAGAAGATGGCAGATCTCAGTAATGACGACAGATGCAGGTTCTGCCACACAGAAATGGAAAGTGTTAGTCACCTGGTATCAAGCTGCAAGGTTCTTTTGGGGGACGGCTACTGCATAGCAATACATGATGGAGTATGTAAGTATCTCCACTGGACCATCTGTAAAAAATTAAACATGCAGTGGACCAGCAAGTCCTGGGAACATCAACCTGAAAGAACTGCTGGAAATGACTTGAAAATGCTGCTGTCAAACCTGACAAGTTATATGGAATAAGTCAGAGAGAGTGGCAACCTTGGTTTAAATGAGTGTCCCTAATGATGGAGGTCTGAACAGAACTGAAAGGGAGAAACAAACTAAATATCAAGGTCTCATGTATGTAGGAAACTGAGATATATATCATACCAGTTATTATAGGTGCTACAGGGCTTATGAAGAAGAACCTGAAGTCCTACCTAACTAATATTCCTGGTGAACCAAGTGCAAGAGAGGTCCAGACAATTGCACTTAAGGGAACAATGAGGATACTAATACTCGGCTCGTTTCAATAAAAAGCAGAGGAATGTCCTCAGCTGGTTTGGCTGCTCCATACTCAGCATTATTATCTTAAAGAAAATGAAAAAAAGTAAACAGTCGGAATTTGCCAATGCAATTAGCCAATCAACATTCAGCAAACAAGTTTCAATGAAATTATGAAATTCATGTAAGCAAAAAAAAAAAAAAAAAAAAAAAAAGGGGAGCATGTTTAGATTGGCACTTATGCCGGAAATAAAAAGTAAAGAAAATACAGAAATGTTTATATGACGTACGTACCAGTCATGGAATGAAGATAAAATATTCCAAAAAATCACGTAATTTGATCAAGTATGTGTTTTTGTTTTTTGTTTTTTCAAAAAAATAAAGTTTTACGACTAAGCGAATTGGAGTGTTTTTGTCTGCCATGACTAAATCTGATGACAGAAAAAAGGGGAGACAACTTAAATCGAATGTGATAGGTGAAAACTGCCTTACATTTAATGCAGTTTAGTAGTAAAATCACTAAAAATCGTAAATTTTGATTTTCTAAGTTTTAAAGTAAAATCACTAAAAATCGTAAATTTTGATTTTCTTAGTTTTAAATAAAACTACTTGATCAATTTACGTATTTTGGGAATATAACATCTTCGTTCTGTAACAAGTATGTACATCATAAACTTTTTTGCATTTTTTTTTCACTTTTAATTGCCGTCATAAGTGCCAATTTAAATAAGCACCGGAAAAAAAATTGTTAAAATTAAACATTAATTACAGCACATTATGTGAATGTTTTCAATCTCCCAAAGGAGTTATCACTTTCTGTGAAGAAAGAAAAAAATGTGCAATTACTTAAATGTTGATTGAAAGGAAGATGCTTGTGGACAAATTTGCATGGCGTATCAGAATTTGGGGGGAATTTTTGACACCCCTAACACGAAACTGCAAATAAAATGTAAAAACCTCGTAATTTCTCTTTTAAAAGTGGGTTGTTTATTTTCTTTATGGAATATACTTCCAAAATAAACTATTAGAGTTGTTTAAAAAATAATAGAAATATTATTTTTTTATTTAAAAAAACCAACCAGTGTTTACAAAGTGCCGGCACGCCTTCATGCAGCCATTTTTAATGTAATGAAATCAATTGAATTTTACGAGTTATTTTTTTTTTCACTTTTTAAACTTTCAAAATCTATCAATATTTTTCTATTGGTTCAATTTTTACGATATTTTCAGGGTCAATGTGAAATTTTATGCTCTTTCCACTAAACCGAATATAATATTTTAGACAAACTTTTTTTTTTAAATTCACCACCTCCCCCCATTTTGAAATGTCTATTAAAATTTTAATAATTGATTTACTCACCAAATTTTTATATATCACAAATTGAAGATAAAAGATCAATAAATAATATATTGTAAATTAAAACAAACAAAAAAAAGAAGTGTTTTTTGGAAATTTACCTGTAAAGTCCAAAGTGTAAAGCCTTTCTTTTTAAAAAACACGTTTTTTTTTTTTTAATTGGAAGCCTATGTTCTGCTTATATTGTCCAGTAAGTAATAGATAATTAGATATTTAAAAAAAAAAAAAAATTCACTCGATAAAGAAGAATGAAAATATAATAAATAAAAAATTTATGTATTTCTTTGAGAAAAGAAAAAAAAAATTCCTCAACTGTTTTTTTTAAAGGCAAAAATTTATACATAAAATTTGACTATTTTTAAACTATGGGAACACATATTTCTTCAGGCACAAGGCCAGACGGCTGATGTGAACATGTGGTTTTTACTGCCTCCTGTCCATCTGTAGTTCTAAACAAGGACAAACCGCTACTTACGGTTTTTCGATAAAGACGTAAAAATGCTTGCATAATCGCGCTTTTTTCAAATAGTCGTTTGAAAAATTCTTTTATTTAAAGAATAAATGGAATTTAAACTATAAATATGGATAAATTCTGAACAATGAAGAATGGAACTAAACATTCAATAATATTTTTTATAGGTAAGTGATTTTTTGGAATTTATATCGATTTTTTTATAACCGAAGTAAGTAAAATTTCGTTGATTTTCTTCAAATCTTTTTTAAAGAAAACCGATTAAAAAAAAAACAAATATTGTATAATTTGCTGTTAAACCTGTTATTTTTTTAAAATTTGGTCTTGCTCCTTTAATTGAAAAAAAAATTACGGTTTGAATTACATTTTTCAAGTAGTTATAAGCTTGTAAAATAGGAGGTCGGATTATTCAATTTTTTTTCACGCATTCTTAAGATCGGTTTCTGACACTGCTAGCGATGCAGAGGAATCGGATAACCATAAGAACTCAGACTTTTTTTTTTCTTTTTACAAACAAGAATGGTCGTGGGTCAAATACTAGAGGTACCTGTCGTTCCACAAGAATTTAAAGAAAAGCTTCCCACACTCAGACAAAGAAGATTTAGAGAGAAAAAAAACACCTTCATTTTTTTTTTTTTAATTAATTTATCATAGTTTTTTTCCTCCATAAAAAAATATAAGATTTTGGGGGATAAGTTTTCTTGCAAAAAAAAGGACATTTTTTATATATTTTATATAGGTGTAAAAATAATTTTATTTTTTCATATAATTAAAGATACGGTAAGTATTTTTCTTCATTTACAATTTTCTTTTCGGTGTTTTTTTGTCCAGTTTCATTACAATGCTGCATTTTAAATTTCCAACGACTTTTTTCGTGTCCGAAATTGAACAATGTCATACATTTCATTATATCAAAAATATATTTTCAAATGTTTGTATTGGTGTTTTGTTTTGTTAATTTCATTCATCCAGAGAAAGTCTCGCAAATAAAGACGAAACGTTGATGAACACATAACTTGGTTTGTTCATTTTTCATCTCTCTCTCTCTCTCTCTCTCTCTCTCTCTCTCTCTCTCTCTCTCTCTCTCTCTCATATATATATATATATGTGTGGTGAATTTTTACTCACTTTCCACCTTAACAATCACTTTTAAAATGACGACGCTTATAGGTTTTGGCGGATGCTGAAAACGAATATCGCATTTAAATTTTTTTATTCATTATGCGATGGCCATTGTTGTACTCGTATATTTTTGGCGATATTCGTTTTAAACCTATAAACGTCGTCATTTTAAAGGAAAATGTTAATGTGGAAACATATATATATATATATATATATATATATATATATATATATATATATATATATATATATATATATTAGGAGGTATATTCGGTAAAAAAAAATCAGGGAAAAGTGCTCAATACGTTAATAGAGCTAAATATGTTTTTATTATTTCAACTTCGGTTTTTTTTTGTTTTTTTTTTGTTTTTTTTTTGCTTTAAATCATTACAAATTGTTTCTATCGACAGGACAATAATATTATCCTCAGAGGATAATATTATTGATTGTCCTGTCGATTGAAACAATTTGTAATGATTTAAGCACCCCCCCCCAAAAAAAAACCCGAGGTTGAAATAAATAATAATAATAATATATATATATATATATATATATATATATATATATATATATATATATATATATATATATATATATATAAACACTAAGTTTGTGAAAATGAAAATTTATTGAAACTAATAAAATATAGAAATGTCTAATTTTAATTGAAACAGCATAAAATATAAAATGTCAAATCTTTAACGATAAACAGCACGTACATCGAATAAAAACGCTAAATATAAATCAGGCGCTTTTTGTCGCATCATCCACCAGCAGTAATAATCGAGATGAGATTGAAGTGTTCGTTGATTACAGCCTCGGTTATTTTTCATTATACGAATATTCGCGTCAAGCCAGGATCTTTCAATTCGTTGTGTTGCTCCGGTGTCTGAATCGGCGAAGTTTTGCTCATTATTTACGGGAAATTTACGAAAATCGAATTGGCTTAAATCAGCGTAAGCTTTCCATTCGTCAGAATAAATTACTGAGCCATCGGCGACTTCTCGTTGAATAATTGGCAGAAGTGTCGCACGGTCTCTCCTCTGAACGTAAAAATATCGACAGTCTGACCCTTTCTTCAAACCGAACACCCAGGGGCCCTCAATGCGCTCTCCATGGTTACGGTCAGTCTCAGTCTCTAACTCAACTTCGTTGTCGGTTGAATTTGGAGGCCCGTCTCCTTGCGACATCCGACCGCTGTTGTATTTTCTACGTCTTGTAAGTCGTGTTTCATCAATTTGCACAGGTTCTTCTTCAGTGACCACTGCCCACCATCTGACCACGATTTTGGACCGAAACAATCGCTGTACAAATCTCTCGGCACATGTTGAACCAAGCGCATATTGCTTGGGTGCCCCGACCAGTTAAACTGTGAACCAGATTATATGAAAGGTCTTGTATGAAATAAAAGATCAGTTCCAAAATTTGGCAAAGAGAAAGTTTGCAGTAAACTTTGTTATTTAAATCTGTGAAATGAAAAAATGCATTGCCCCTGCGAACCGAACGAAAGGTTTGACATCCGCGGCTTTTGCAACGAAGAACGGGTATAAATTCGCCATTTCGTCTTCTTTTCCGAGCATCCGCCACAGTCGCCACACCGATGACACGGTGAAACTAATTGTTCTTCGTCTAAAAGTTCGTGTCTTCTTAAAAATGCCAGTGCCGTAGTTTTGTCACGTATTTCGGCGTAGACGCCTTTTGCGAGCATCGCGAGGTTTAAAACCTCGCGATGCTCGCAAAAGGCGTCTAAAGAGTTCCAAATGAAAGAAAGAAAAACGAATACAAGGAAGAAAGTTGGGTAAATTTAAGGATTTATGCAATTACGGTGTAAGGGAGATAACTCTTTTAGTTCCAAAAAGTATAAAATAGCAAATTTAAAAAATTAGGTAGGGGGAAAAAAGTGTATGTCCATAAATTGTAGATAACAACTCAAAACGACAACAATTTTGAGAGCCTTAAAATAATCTTGTCTAAATGTGTAGTACTTCGACTTATTACTAAAAAAACGACTTAAAAAAAAAAAAGAAGAAAAATTGCCCACACGAGTTTATTTAGAATTGAATCTATTTTCAAGTCAAAAAATATATTAAAAAATAAATGTATGTAAAAATTTTATGATGTTCGTACTCGTCACGGAACGAAGATGTCATATTCCAAAAGTCACATGAATTGATCAGCTAGTATTTATATATATATATATATATATATATATATATATATATATATATATATATATATATATATATATATATATAAAGATGGCCCCGAAAGATCGATCTCATTAAAGTTTGATTTTCCTCTGTAAAAAAAAAAAAAAAAAAAAAATACTTGATCAAATTAAGTGATATTTTTGCATAACTTTATTCCATAACGAGTACATGCAATATATTTTGGCTATACGAGAGTGCCGACCCCCTAAAAAATTGTTTTACACCTCTTCTTAATTTTTTCTCAACGATTATCATAGATTACAGACTTAAGAATTATATTAGCAAAAAATAAAAAATAAAATAAATAAGTAAATTTGAAAAAAAAAAATTTAATGACTTTTAAGAAAAGGTTCACTTTCTCGTTATAACGTTCTACTTCATTGCTACCTGACGTACTGTCCATTTCTTTACCGATGTGTTACGTGATTAGAGCGTTAGTAAACCCCCTTCTTAAAAGTCATTAAATTTAGTTTTTGTCAATCTTTTTCTACTAATATGATACTTAAGTCTCTAATCTATGATAATCTTTTTTTCTTCTTTTTTTTTTTTATTCAATCTTCCCCCCCCCCCAAACAAGGCAAGTGCCACTTTAAAGTAGGGAGCTACTATCGAGGACAATTTGCAGGGGCATTAAGAAGGGAGATGAGTATAAAGATGTTTGTTCACATTACACTTGCACTTCTGCATATCAGTACAGTTGGGAAAGCAGTATACCGGAAGGGAGTTCCAAAGACTTGCAATTCTGGGGAAGAAACTATTGGAGTAAAAGGCTTTCTTACACCTAGGGATCTCTACTGTAAAGGGGTGGGACTTAGTTGCTTGTCAGGTTTGTCGGGGGTAGTCACGTCAAGGAGGTACAAGTGCTTGCAGTTCGTCAGAGAATTCACCATTAAAGTATTTGTAGAACAGGCAGAGGGATGCAACATTTCGTCGATGGACAGAGGCTGAAGCTTAGATGACAGTTCAGGACCTACCAGGTTGGCGACTCTCTTTTGAACCCTGTCCAGGAGTGAGAAACAAGCAGCAGATGCACCAGCCCAAATGTGACAGCAATACTCCATACATGGGCGAATGGTGGCCTTATAGAGGTACAGGATACTTTCAGGCGTAAGTAATTTTCTGGCACGGTAGAGAGAGCCCACCTTCTTTGCCTTGGCAATGCTCTCAATGTATATATTCCAGTTCATGTTCCCTGTAAACGTTAGGCCGAGGAGTTTAAAGGAAGTACTTTCAGACAGTGTATTCTTAGCCATTGCTATTGGTGGTAGAAAAGGTTTCTTGTAGTTATTGAATGAAACAAGCTTAGTCTTGGCAGCATTGAATGTGACCATCCATTTTCGTCCCCATTCCACTACAGATTGGAGGTCATCCTCTAGTGATTCTGGCATTTCATTAGACATGTGTTTATTTGTTTTCCCCTCATGCCTGTTATAGAGGGTGGTGTCATTGGCAAATATACCCATCTCTGAAACAATTTTATCAGGGAAGTCATTTATTAATCTTTAAAAAAAAAAAAAAAAAAAAAAAAAAAGAGGTAAAAAACATGCATTTTTAGGAGGTGGACACTCTCGTACATGTCCACCTTTTTTTCTTCAATATTTTCTTTTTTTTTTTAATGTCTTCAAATGTACCAAATAATTTTCTACACAATGAATTTTAGTAATTTTTGGATATATTACTATTTTCGACATGACAATTAAGTACTGCTGTTTTTTCTTAAAACTACATGTCGACTCTAACAAACACCAAATTTTTCTGCAATTTAGTTTCTTTAATAGGACACATTCTAAATTAGCACTACTCTAAACGATAGTCTTAAACGATAATAGGAATAATACAAATTGCTGCTTATTCAGATTGGCACTCATAACGATAAAAAAAAATGAAAAAACCAACTTTAATATTGTATCTACTTGTCACGGAATTAAAATTTTATATTCCAAAAATCACGAAAATTGATCAAGCAGTTTTTTTTTGTTTTTTTTAATTATTATTTACGAAAAAATAAATTTACCGTCTTTTACCGATAAGTGACAGATGAGGACATGTTTTACTAGCGAACATAATAAGGGGAGGTAATCAGTGATTGCTTTGACAGTTTCCACGTGCATTAGAGTTGTCTACCCTTATCCTGGACTTTTTTTTTCCACCCTCATCGAAACAGTAAATTTTCATTTTCTTGAATAAAAAGAAAACTACTTGATCAATTTACATGATTTTTGGAAATCTTCGTTACAGACATTTCGGTACTTTCTTTAATTTTAAATGCCGTCATAGGTGCCAATCTGAATAAGCACCCTCAAATTAACACATCTACTCAGTCATGGCTGATGGAATGAGAACACTATACACCCGTAAATTAAATGAAGAGTTCAATTTGAAATTCCATCCGAGTTCCGAATTCGATTAAAAGAATATCAAATTCGAAAAGATGCATCTGAAGAAAGTTGGAGCTTACATCGGCCGAAACGTTTTGCATATAACAGCTAAAACAAGAATAGTGATCCCAATAATCGACCAAAATAATAACAACAACAATAACAACAACAAATTTAAATTCACCGAAAAACAATGAATAATTTTGCGGTATGTTCGCTTCTTCTGTAGGTAATGTTTGTAGGGTTTCGGCTCTTACTTAGAACTCAACATAACTGGAAAAAAAAATACAGAAAATTCTTTGGCGGACTTGAACGAACCCCCCCCCCCCCCCCGTATATTAGTATCCAATCCACTGAAAAAAAAATGCAAAAAACTGAAATTCGTTCTTAATATGGGGAGGTTGCAGTGTTTATTCCGAAAGCCGTTCCTGGAGGAGGTGGACATGATTCTTGTTCAGGTCCACCAATTCTTCGTACGTACCCGTCACGGAAGGAAGATGCCATATTCCGAAAATTACGTAAATTCTTTTTTTTTTTTTACATAGTAGTCACCACTTATCAAGGCCCAGTAGCCACTCGGGGATAAGGGTTATTGCGTGTACAATAATCAATGGGATAATATCGTAGTAGTCGTTAGTAATGGAGATTTGATAAAGTCTCTTACTTAAGGGGGGGGCGGTTTATCAGGAATTTGTTTATGTTGGACTTGAAGACATCAAAGTTGTAGTCAGGTGGGAAACAGGCAAACGGAAGAGCGTTCCACAAGCGTGCACCGCTAAGAAAGAAGCCTTGTTCATGGAATCTACGTTTTGATTTAGGCACAGATAAAGAGTGGGGAAAATTATTAACTAATCAAAAAAAAAAACGTGGACTCGATTCTCAGCGACACTCTCCGCTCTAACCAGGTTCCATCCGGTTCTTGAGAACTCAACGGCTCGACTCTCTCAAACATCTTAACTCCTGGACTTATATTATCTTATTTATGCAAATTAATGCGCAATCGAACCTGCAGATTCGTCGCCTTCTCGTCTCCCATTGCTCGGGTTTCGAGTTCGCACATGCAGCCCACCTCCGTGACTGCAGTCACACTCAATTTTCACGCCCCCCCCCATGATCTCATGATCTAGGTAGGGAAGTAGTATCCATCTTTGCTAGACACACCTAGCGCTCAACACTCCGCTAGCCACACCTAGCGCTCACTACTCCGCTAGACACACCTAGCGCTCACTACTCTCCGACAAAGACAGATACTACCTAGCAAAAGTGGAGCTACACGGCTAGACACAGAAATTAATTTTTAAATTTCTCATTTAAAAATGACTTTACATACAAGTTGACTCAATCGCATTGTAATTCTTTTTAAC
This sequence comes from Euprymna scolopes, assembly GCF_053919585.1. Taxonomy (NCBI): domain Eukaryota; kingdom Metazoa; phylum Mollusca; class Cephalopoda; order Sepiida; family Sepiolidae; genus Euprymna; species Euprymna scolopes. The sequence goes on from NC_136496.1 coordinate 67,571,527, forward strand.
ATCGACTACTTTTTCTTCAAAAACAAAATCGACTTGAATTGTACTCTCACCAAAATAACTATTGTTCAAAAACGACATTTTTTTTCTCCTTTTCAGCACAACACGATTTCATGTTAAATTCCGCATTTAAAAATAACTTTTAAACACATACACGTCGTCCGAATCATATTTTTAAGTTCTTTTAACAATGATGACTTTTTCAAACACAATAAAATCCGACTCGAATTGTACTTTTATAAAATAAATCTATCGTTTAAAAACGACACACTTTTTCCTTGTCAGCACAACAGGATTTCATTTTAAATTCCACATTGAAATATGACTTCTATACATACAAGTCATCCGAATCGCATTTCAAGTTCTTTTAACAATGATGACTTTTTCAAACACAATAAAATCCGACTCGAATTGTACTTTTATAAAATAAATCTATCGTTTAAAAACGACACACTTTTTCCTTGTCAGCACAACAGGATTTCATTTTAAATTCCACATTGAAATATGACTTCTATACATACAAGTCATCCGAATCGCATTTCAAGTTCTTTTAACAATGATGACTTTTTCAAACACAATAAAATCCGACTCGAATTGTACTCGAGTAAAATATTTTTCGTTTAAAAACGATAACTTTTTTCTTTTTCTTTTTTTTTTAACAAATATAAGCGAATTTCATTCCAAATTCCACGTTTAAAAACGACGACTTCAATATGAACAAGTAGACCGAACTGCATTCCATCACGTTCATTTGACGACGATAGTTAAAGAAATCCAATGAATCCCACTGGGATTAACAAACAAAAAGACTAAAAAAAAAAGTCTGACCCACTTCATATCTTCAACCTTCGCTGTTTGACACGACTCATTCAATTCTTTTTTCGACAATGCTTCTCAATTTTTAACGCGACTTTTAATTTTTCCGGTTCGATGCAAATCATTTAAAATTTCCCATTTCATCTCGGCCGCATTGGTTCCATATTTAATGCCGAAATAGCTTCTAATCGAAAAAAAAACCTGGACTCAATTCTCAGCGACACTCTCCGCTCTAACCAGGTTCCATCCGGTTCTCGAGAACTCAACAGCTCGACTCTCTCAAGCATCTTAACTCCTGGTCTTATATTATCTCATTTGTGCAAATTAATGTGCAATCGAACCTGCTGATTCGTCGCCTTCTTGTCTCCCATCGCTCGGGTTTCAAGTTCGCACATGTAGCCAACCTCCGTGACTACAGTAACACTCAATTTTCACTACAATCCACTGAAATAAAAAAATGCAAAAAACTGAAATTCGTTCTTAATATGGGGAGGTTGTGGTGTTTATTCCGAAAGCCGTTCCTGGAGGAGTGGAGGTGATTCTTGTTCAGGTCCACCAATTCTTCGTACGTACCCGTCACGGAGCGAAGACGCCATATTCCGAAAATTATGTAAATTTTTTTTGCATAGTAGTCACCACTTATCAAGGCCCGGTAGCCACTCGGGGATAAGGGTTATTGCGTGTACAGTAATCAATGGGATAATATCGTAGTAGTCGTTAGTAATGGAGATTTGATAAAGTCTCTTACTTAAGGGGGGGGGCGGTTCATCAGGAATTTGTTTATGTTGGACTTGAAGACATCAAAGTTGTAGTCAGGTGGGAAACAGGCAAACGGAAGAGCATTCCACAGGCGTGCACCTCTAAGAAAGAAGCCTACGTTTTGATTTAGGCACAGATAAAGAGTGGGGAAAATTATTAACAGTGGTTTCAGCTAGAGGGGTGTTTTTCGTGAAAGATTGGTGAGGGGAAACCAGAGATTAGAGCTCAGACGAGCACTTGCCATGGAAATAACGATAAAACAAAGACAGGCTCGCAACGTCTTTTCTGTGGGAGAGAGGTTGCAGGGAAGAGAAAACGGCATCCCCCACTAAGCTACGAAGTCTATTTTGTACTCTGTCAAGGCAGGATAGGCTGTTTTTAGCAGCTCCTGCTCAGATGTGGCAGCAGTACTCCATCCTTGGATGTGCTTGGATATAGATAGAGAATTGCATCAGCAGTGATATATCTACTGGAGCAGTAGAAGGATCCCACCATTTTTCTAGCGACCTTGGCAACAGACTTGATGTACGTGTTCCATTTCAAGACAGAAGTAAAGGTCAATCCAGAAGCTTGTTAAAACATAGAGCCTCCCCAAGACGAGAGCCATCCATTTCAATTGATGCCAGATGGGGATCAGAGCGTTGATGATGTAAAGATAGGAGTTTGGTTTTAGATGCATTAAAAGTAACCAGCCACCTCTTCCCCCATTGTACCACAATTCATCAAGTATAATTGTTATCAAATTTTATGCGTAATCAAGAATGGACTGTTCCGTTTCGCTATCTTGAAAAAATACAAGATTAGATGAGTCCACAATACTTCAAACTTGCGAAATCAACCTTGTAATGCTACCGATTTCACGTTAATCGCTTTAAATCGTTAAAAAAAATATTTTCCTTTATAAAAATAAAGCTATTTGACAAATTTACGTAATTTTTGGAAAATGATATTTACGTTCCGTGAATAATACGTACAGCATCAAAAAATTTCTGTATTTTTTAATTTTTTTTAATTAGGTTGAATTCTGAATAAGAACACGCTCTTCTTCCTGCGCCAGCCATCTCACAGACAACGGCTCCCCCTAGTGTTGAAGTTTGACGTTCTAATTGAACAAGGGCAGATAACCTTTGCAGTCTTATTCGGTCCGCCTCTGATGTTTTTATTGCCAGTTTCCAAGGGAAGACTAAACGATGACAATGAAAAGGAAGAAGAAGAAGATACAACAATTTTGTTATCAACTTCTTTCGCTAATGGCTAAGGATTTCTAAATGAAGACAAAAAGAAAAAATCTTCTAAACCAGATCAAACAGTAAGAGTAAACGTCAATTTCAACTACGCTTTCCTTTTTCTTTCAACTTCTTTTGCATTCGTTTTTTTTTTTCTCTCTCTTTTTGAATCAAAAAAATTCTTGTTTTCCAAAATCCCTGTTTTTGTTTTTAAAAGTAAAAAAAAAAGTGACAATTTTCCCTTTTTTTTTTCATTCAATTTTCTTTAAATAAAATTATTTATTTGGACGAACTACAAAAGTACTTGACGAAAATTAAGGGATAAAAAATTATAAAGAAATTAAAAAAAAAAACAACACTTTTTTTTGCTTGTCACTTAAATATTTTTAGTTTATTTTAAAAATGAAAATGTTTAAAAATTTTTATAATTACTTTTTTTACATATTAAAATATGAGTAAAAAATAATATTTTCAATTCTTGGCATTTGCATCTTAGATGCAAATGCCAAGAATTGAAAATATTATGCATCTATCAATAAAATGGTTATTAAACGATTGTGAGAAATAATATTTGTTTTAAACAACAATAATTGTTTTATAACCGTTTTATTGATAGATATCAAAGAAGCATCTGACATTATAATAAATATTGATTTTCAAAAATGAAATGGCATGTTTTTCTGGTGCTAATGCAGAGAGTGATCCGCGCTATTTTTTTTAAATCGTATTTCCACGTTTAATTAAAGTTTTATGTTTTTTATTCAATTGTAAGGTTAAAGTACAGATTAGGTAGAAAACACCCTCCCCATGTTAAGAATGGCTTTTTAAATAATAACGTTATTATTTCAGCAGCACGGATCACTCTGCATGAGTACCGTGTTTCTATATAAACAAACATCCAATTTACTCTTTTAAAGAATCAAAATCTTTATAAGAATATTTAGTTTTTTTTATTACATTTTCAGTAAAAAAAAACAAAAGATTGAATTTTCAGTTCGTTTGACATTAGAGAATCTAAATTGAAAATTTGATTTTTTTTTTTTTTTTTAATTTATTTCCACTTTTTTAGTTTCTCTTAAATGTGAAAACTTTAACATCTTCACAAAAATGCAATCTTTTATACTCGCTGTTTCTATACGACGTTGTCCGGGAATCCCTTCATTCTTATTTCAGATTTTTTTTTTTTTTTTTTAATAGTATTTTCAAAATTAAATTGGCAATATTTAATATTCACACAACCCTATTCCGAATTTCTGGACGTGAGCCGCCTTCAGTAGACTTGTTTTTCTTGTAGCAAACAGACAGGCATAAATATTTTAAGTTTAAATTAGACGGTTTCAAACCTAAATAAATGATTTCACACTAAAAATAATTAAATTGTAAAAAGAAATCAGGTTTTGGTGCTTATGCACTGATGTTACCGTGCTGTTTTTTTTTTTTAAGTTGGAATCAAATTTCATTATATATAAATTGTTAGGTGAAAAGTACAGAATAGTTACAAAAATTCTCCCCTCCACATGTTAAGAATGGCTTTCTAAATAATGTTATCTCTGCACGGTAACATAAATACTAATCTATTTTAATTCGAATTATTTAATAGCTTTCAGTGATAATTAAAAAATTCGATTTTTCACTAAAAAAAAAAAAAAAAAAAAAAAAAAAAAATTATTCCAGCGAATAATGTCAGTTATAAAATTTTACCTGAAAAAGATTTAATGTCATCTTTATTATGACTGGTGCAAAAGAGGCAGTCTATTGAATTCGGAATAGTCTAAGAATTCGGAATAGGGGCGTGTAAGCAAAAAATTCGGTGCTAATGCAGAGAGTGATCCGATCCGCGCTATTTTTTAAATCGTATTTCCACGTTTAATTAAAGTCTTATGTTTTTATTATTCAATTGTAAGGTTAAAGTACAGAATAGGTACAAAACATCCTCCCCTCCCCCTGTTAAGAATGGCTTTTTAAATAATAACGTTATTATTTCAGCAGCAGAGCAGCACTGATCAATAAGTGCATCTGCATAGTGCAATAGTGCATCACAGTACCAAAAATTAAATATCGCCGTTAAATTTAATCATGCTATCGCTTCTTTGCCATTGCTGGAACCAAATTGTTGTACAAACTATAACTTAGTTTTTGTTACAACAATGTTGGGGTTTGTATTACTGTACACATAGATTCGAAAAAGTTGTCAAAAAACAAATATATAACAAATAAATGTTATCAAAGGCAAGATAAGTTACTTTTCTACCAAACTGGATATATTTTTCGTGTTTTTATTCAATGTAACATGTTTATTCAGCTCGAAAACCATAGTGTTTACCGATGTATTGGAACATTCAAGATGGCGTCTTATTCTCTCTTTAACGCGGTAAGTTTGGGAAAAGGTGTTATAAATAAAAAAACCGGATAAAATACTGTTAAAAACTCGCTCAATATATGTTACCGTGACATAGGTTGACATATATTCGGCGGGTTTTTAATAGTATTTTGTATAGTTTTTTAATTATAACACCTTTTCCCAAACTTAAAGAGGGTGTGAGACGGAGACGCCATCTTGAATTTTCGAATACATCGGTAAACACTGTACGTTTTTCGAGCTGAATAAACATGTTACATTGAATAAAAACACAAAAATATATCCAGTTTGGCAGAAAAGTAACTTATCTTGCCTTTGATAACATTTATTTGTTATATATTTGTTTTTTTGACAACTTTTTCGAATCTGTGTACAGTAATACAAACTCGCACCAAATATTCAAATGACTAGGTTGTTTACGAATAAACGAAATGCACTCTGATGGATTTAATTTCGTAACTGAATTTTTGGTAATGGAATCCATATCGATCTGAATGTATCTGATTGCGATTTACGGAAGAGCCCGGAAATGGCCGAGCTCACACTGAACAGTTGATTAGTGCTGATATTCAATGGAAACAATTAAAAAAATATTTCCCCTAACTGAAGGTTTATCTTTCCTTCTTATCAAAAGAAAATTCCATTATCCCACCTTCGTATTATTAAGAACTAGCGCGGGTACTCGGCGTTGCCCGGGTGTTTGGAGGTGGGGGGGGGGGGTAAATCAAAACAAAATGGAAAATAAATAAGCGAACGTAATAACCCTGTTGAAAACAAAAACAAAACAGCGAACGTGATGCAAAATAAAGAATAAGCGAACGATGTTAAAACTTTAAAAAGCGAAAAAAAAAAAAAACGGCAAACGTGATGGAAAAAAAAAACAAAAAAAAACGAACGAACGAAAAAGTGGCATGAATAATCCTGTTTCAATGTTAAAATTTTAAAAATGGAATATATATATATATATCCGTCATCTCGGCTCTAACGTGCAATCTTAAGATAACGACTCGTGAGCGAAATTTATTTTTTTTTAACTAATTCAAGAAAGAACATTTTTTGCGCATACGTGCGGCTAAATTGTCATGAAGGCACGGTTTTTTTTTTTTTTTTTTTTTTTGCTACCCCTCCGGCCCTCCATGTAGAAAAGTGGCCAGTTGAGGTTGAAGAAATTAACATTTTTAGCCAATTTTTCGATATTTGTCGTCCGAAGGGTTGAGCTTCAAAATGATCTCGTGAAAATCCGTCGCTTCTGTCGAAAGTTTTTGCGAGACATACATTTAAACAGACAGGTGAGATTTATATTGTAGAAGACGAAGAAGGTTTAGAAATGGAGTCCAAAAATTAGATGGACTTATAATTGTTTTCAAATAACCGACTTCATTTTTTTCTTATTTATTAATTTTTTTGTGCATGTTCAGAATAAGAACGAAAATCGAAATTCAAAAAATTGAATTTCGATTACAAGCCATACCTAATTATCATGTCACAATCAGTAATAACGTATGATTGTATTCGCATAAAGCATTTACTTTCACGATCCATTGATCTGTCATTATTTTTGAAATCTAACTTAAACAAGGGAAGTAACTCAGTTTGGAATCTTTATTTAAATACAACTTGCATTGGTTTTTTTTTTTTTTTTTTTTGTTTTTTTCGAAAACTTTTCATTATAATTGTTAATTTTCTACTTTATTATTTTTCGTAATTTTTAGATATTTCTAGTTTCTACGTGAAAATTAAATAGATAACCTTGATTTTAATTGAAATTCAGGTATTTTTTTACGACCTGCTGCTCCAACGTAGCATAAATACCCCTAACCTCCCCATGTTAAGAACGGCTTTCGGAATCACCACCCCAACCTCGAAAGCCGTTCGTAACATGGGGAAGTTAGGGGTGTTTATTCCGAAAGCCGTTCTTAATATTGGAGGTTGCGGGGTGTTTATACTACGCTGTGGCAGGTCGTAAAAAAATACAGAAATTCAATATTTCTATTTTCGTTTTTATTTCGAACAAGCGCCTTTTTTTCTCTTTTTTTTTTTTTTCAACTTTTTGAAAAGACGAAAATGTTTTTAATCCTTACCTTGTTTTGAATTTAGATGCAGTGCATGTCAACATAATCGACAGATCGATTTTTAGACATATGGTTTTAAGCCAAAACAACAGTACTTACTTGTCATGTCGAAAATAGTAATAATATCCAAAAATTATGAAAATTCAGAGTAGAACAACTGCTATTGTGCTTTTTTTAGTAAAAAAGAAAAATCTATTGCTATCGACTAAAACAAAACGCCACCCATTAAAGTGGCGAAAAGGGGGAATAAGTATGTCCCCTGTATTCGTAATCTTCAAGGTGTTCACATGTTTCTGCATAAAACAACAGTACTTAGTACTGTTGTTTTAACAACATATTTTTAAAAATCGATTTTGTTAGAATTCTAGAATTTTAAAAACTTTTTAGCAAACGATTTTTCTTTATTTTTCGTTTTTTCTGTCAATTTTTGAAGATGCTTCAACTCGGGGTTTTTTTTTTGGGGGGGGGGGGGTTCTTCCAAACACACGAAACTATTTTTTTCTCTCAATTTATCTTTTCCATTTTTAAACAAACAACGACAAAAATATATATGTATATAAAAAATAATGGTCGACATCATAGATTCTCCATAAACGGAATAAAGAACAATGAAAATTCCAATTATTATTTTAGAGAAACAATTTCGAGATTTATTTTTGACATTTTGAAAATAAATTTCTTGTCGAAAAGGAATTTTCTTACACAAAAATCATGAAAGAAATGTTTATTAGAATACATAAAATTTCATTTCTCTCTTTTTTTTTTCTTCCAATGTAATTCGCCCCATTAAGTTTTTCTGCATATTTCCACGTGGGTTGTTTCTTAGTTCGTTTGATTTAATTTCACGTTTCATATTTTTTAATGTTGCGTTTCCTAGACTAAAAAAAAAAACCTTTGATGAAGAAACGAGTTTGTTTTAATTGAATTATTCACAGACATTTGTTTTCTTTCCCTTTCCGAATTGTTCAAGGAGGAGGGAAGTGAGGGAAGGCGTTTTTTTTTTGTTGTTTTTTTTTTGTCTTCTCTACCGTTTCTTCATAATCCGTTTCTTCTCTTTTATTTGTAAACGACCTCATCCTCTTACTCCTCCTTATGACAAAAGTTGTATTTATTTTACCATCGGATTCGGAGTCGAAGATGTAACTAATGGGGGAGGGTGGATATTTTTTTTCATTTATGTTTGTCTTCCACTACATTAAGGTTGCACACCACATCAATATATAACAAAGAATGCAACTTCCCGAAAAGACACTTTCATTGCCCAAAAGTTAACTTGATCGAACCGATCGGTATTTCCTGGTACAGGGGCCTTAGTCATCCGACACGAAACCTGAAAAAAGCTGATAATGTCTTGGAGGATGGCCTACTAAGACCGAACGATTCACTAAGGCTTCGATTATGTGATCGACTTTCAAAAATAAAATGATTTGGGCATAACGAAATGAAAAAGTGGTCAAAAACAAATGTTATCCAAGTTGGCGGACCGGACCTGTACGAGAGTGCCCCCCCCTAAAAATGCATTCTTTCACCTTTATTTTATTATTTTTTTCCTGACTATTATCATAGATTACAGACTTAACTATCATATCAGCAAAAAAAAAAAATTGTCTGTAAAGAGATATACAGTAAGTCAGAGAGCATTAGCAAATAAGTTATAACGAGAAAGTGAACCCTCCTGAAAAGTCATTAATTTTTTTTTTTTTTTTTTTTTTTTTATCAAATTTTTTTTATGCTAGTATGATAGTTTAATCTATGATAATCGTATGAAAAAAAGTTTTTTAAAACTAAAAAAAAAAAAATGCATGGGGGCACTCTCGTACAGGTCCGTCGATGTGACCCTTCCATGTCCGCTATTTTTCTTGTTTTCACGTAAGACCCAGCAGCCAGTGCCAGCACTAGTTTTCTGAACTGAATGAAAGCTTTTAAAATAAGATAAAACGCTAAACATTTATCCAGCTAGGTAGAAGAGTAACATCTTGCCTTCGATAACATTTATTTGTTACGTATTTGTTTTCTTTCTTTTTTATATTTTTTTTTTACCAGTTTTTCGTTTTGTTTTTCACTCCTCCCCTCACTGGATGGGTTGGTGACGACGCTGTTTTGTGTATAAAAAAATCAAATCGATAAACAATATTTATTTCGTGCGATTACGGGTCCACGCCCTCGAAATATTTGAGAAAAAAAAAAAAAAAAAAAAAATGTGGCCTGGTTGTTTGTTTCATTGAAGATAACTGCAAAGACATGCTTTTTTTTAGTATTACCTCCCAACCTCCTTATGTTAAGAACGGCTTTTGGAATAAACGCCCCAATCTCCGCATGTTAAAAACTGCTTTCGGAATAAATAATTCCCAACCGTCACATGTTAAGAACGGCTATCGGAATAAACATCCTTTGCAGGTAAGTCTTCAGTGGGACAACCAGGCCACATTGACCAATATGATTTTAGATTTTGTGATGGGGATTTACTTCTATAAATATACTCACTTGACTGGAACGAGTAACCATTTCCCTCCACCTGAACTTAGGGTTAAAGTTGAAGTTATATATTCTCCTTGCCCTGTATTTTTTTTTTCATCATAAAAAGCAGGAGCATAAAAAAACAAACAAATATTGTGTAGTAGCACTAGGCAGTCTGTAGCAATACGAGAAAAATAAATATACTATTTTTTTTTTTTTTTTGTAATAGCGGCCACTTTAAAAATTAAAAAAAATGATTACTCATTCTGTACACATGACTGATCCAAAGTGGGTTATGTTATATTTATGCAGTAATTGAACTTTTTTTTTTTTTTTTTTTTAAGGGTATTAACGTTATTGAAAGAAAAAAAAAAGATAACACATTTTTTATAGGGAAAATACCGGTGCCGGTGCATTTATTGATCCGCGCTATTTTTGAAATAGTATTTTTAAGTTTTACGATATATGTTTTTATTAAAATGTAAGGTTAAAGTACAGAATAGGTACAAAACACCCTCCCCTCCCCATGTTAAGAATGTCTTTCTAAATAATAACCGTTAATATTTCAGCGCGGATCAATAAATGCACTAACTAGTACCAAAATTACCCCCCCCCCCCCCAACAGAATATTGAAAAGTATAAAACGTGTAATTTGTTTCTTATATAACTTGAAATATTTTAAAAGAAACGTTTATTTTTTTTATTTCCATGATTTCACTTGCTTTATTTATTTTTTTTTCGGGGGGGGGGGTATGTTAATGTTTTTACTGTTTATGACATACAGTTCTGTTTTCTTGATCTGTCTACTTATTTTCTGTTAGTGTCGGTATTATTGAATCCACGCTGTCGTTAAATGTTATTGCTCAATTAAAACAAAACGGTATTTAGGTTGTAAGCAAACTATTATTCTTTTATAACTAACCGATGTTATAATTGGTTAGATTAATAAATCTTTATAGTCTTTATGTGTGTCGATCTGTATCTCGCATCTATGAAACTTTGAAACTTGCATACTATTTTTAATTTGCTTAAAAATGCGACAGCGTAAAGTCACGGCCACCTCGATGGCCGTGGTAAAGTAAAGTACTAAAACGAAAATTACGAAATTAAATACACGACAATGCATCATAAACAAACCAGTCATAAAAAAAGTTGGCGGGGTGGGGGGAATAAATTACTCTGAGCCCTTCAAAGTTTGAAAAAATATTGAAACATTTAAACATGCTGAATTTAATGCTTTTAAAATGTTTGTATTGAAAATTTGGTCAATGTCAAGACGACTTTTCTAGGTTGTCGTACATGCTGAAAACAAATATCGCATTTAAATTTTCCGCAAATATAGTTTTCCAGGTATTAAGCAATGTAATTTATGTTATTACTGGTGGCCATCTTGGCACGCGTGAGCGCGCACTCATGCCACCTCGAGAAACCATGTGCAAGCATGTAAAGTCTTTGAGATCTGGAGATTTCGCTCAATTCCTCAACAAGCATTAGAGAGGAACAGAAAATGGAAACTAAAAGCTGACCATGATTTTACATATTTATATTTCTCTTTGCCTGTTTTTCCGTTCTACTTTTTCGTAGAAACTACGGAGATAATCTGTCTAATTTTGTATAAACCTTTATGATAAATTGCAGCAAACTAAGTTTTATATTATCCGTTTGATACACAGTTAGGATTAATGGTAATCTCCAAAAATACCGTTAGGGCTTACAACATGGCCGCCAGAAGAGTCAACAAAAAACTGCGAATAAAATATATAAAACTCGTAATTTCTGTTTTTAAAGTGGGTTGTCAATTTTCTTTATGAAATATACTTCCAAAATAAACTATTACAGTCGTTTAAAACATAATAGAAGTATTATTTTTTATTTTTTTAAAAACAATGTTTACAAAATGTCTCTGCGACGATTGAAAATTGTTGAATATTTATCTTTTGAAAGTCTGGCAAATTAAATAGACAGGCGACCCCGGTTGTTAACTCGTAAATATGATAATATCTATTTAGGTGTGATATAAAAAGTTCTAAGAAGTTGTGAGGCGACCGATCGGTTCTCGGAAAAAAGCCTTTCTTGGACATACACGAAAACGCACACACACACACAAACATTTTCGCTTTTATATTTATAGAAGACTAGCAGGGGGTACCTGGCGTTGCCGGGGTGTTTGGAGGTGTGTGTGTTTTTGTGTAAATGAAAACAAAAATCGTTGGCCGGGTGTTTGTTTTAAAAAAAAAAAAAAAAAAATGCACAGTTGGAAAATAAAGTGTGAAAAAAAAAACGTGCGACTTGGCAGGTGCCCGTTTTTGACGAGTTAATGACGTCAACTTTGAGTGCGGGACAGTGTTTTATTTACCTCGAGTCTGTTCGCTTCTTTTTTTATACGAAAAAGCTTAATGCACATGCGGCGATCGAAAAATCTTGAATATTTATTTTTTGAAAGTCTGGCAAATTAAATAGACAAGCGACCTCGGTTGTTAACTCGTAGATATTACATTTAGGCGTTATATAAAAAGTTTTAAGTGAGTCGACCGATCGCTTCTCGGAAAAAAGCCTTTCTTGGACATACACAAAAAGCGAACATACATACATACACACATTTTCACTTTTATATTTATAGATTAGCAGGGACTATCCAGCATTGCTTGGGATCTTAATTTATGTAGATTACAGAAAAAAATAAAAGTAAAACTAAATCTGCTTTATATTATATTCAGAAATGTTCAGGTTCATTTTTGGACAAAACTAGAATAAAAATACTTACTTTCCCCTTCTTCGGTGATGTTTGAACACAACCTTGTAAGTACAGCATACTAATTGATTGTGCCAGCTGTGCAAGTTAAAAATTGCGATGCTGTTGATTACATAAACTCGTGGCGGCAATGAATTTTCATGTGAACCTGCAAAATCACTCACACCAGAAAACATCCGATATCTTTACAAAACCACAACAATTCGCCCATTCAGAGTATTGTTGGCACATCTGAGCTGGTACATCTACCATTAATCTCTCGCTCTTAAACAGGATCAAAAAAAAGTATCAAACCTAATAGGTCCTACACTGTCAGCCAAACTCATACTTTTGCGCCATCGCTGGAATGTCACATGCCTGGGCCTGTGTTACAAGTACTTTAATGGAATGTTCTCTGATGACCTTATAGTACTTGTGCAGCCTCAACATTAATACCCTGGACTAATCCAGCGAACAGCAAAATCATACCCTTTCACTGTTGAGGTCCCGAGATGCTGGAAAGCCCTCTACTCTAATAGCTTTTCCCTCGGACTGCTAGACTTTGGAATTCCCCCCGTTTCTTGCTTCCATGACTGTACTAACCTGCAGAAGTTTAAATGTAATGTGAACAACCATCTCACTGCTCAACTCTCCACAGTCCCCTGTTAGACACAATCCCAAATAGTAGCCCTTGGTAATATGAAAAAGTAAAAAAAAAAAATAAAAAAATAAAATAAAAACTTGGAACAGTTTTAGGTCAGTTTCTCTACAATAAAATAATAGAATAATGTTCTTTTTTCTTTTCTTTTTTTTTTTTTTGTTAATCTTGTATTTCAGTGTGTCAGGATAGAAAAATAAAGCATTTGTAAGTGTAAAATTTTGTAAGAAATAATTTTGAGACGATTATGAATATGTCCTAATTTTTTGTTGAAAAACTTAAAACTATTTTAATCACAAATAAAGAATAAGGTCAATATAAAAAAAACAATAACCTGCCAACTTTGAACATTTCAAAATAGACTTCTCTACGTCAGAACAGCAGAATAATATTCCTTTCTGGATTGTTTTTTTTTGTTTTTTTGTTTTTTTTTCATATTATTTGGATTCTTCAAATTACTGTTCTCTTTTTGAGTGTTATTTTCACAATGTTTCAGTTGATGTAACCTCCAACCATCTTGTATTCTTTTTTTTTTTTTTTTTTTTTCTTTTTTTTAAGTGTCTCCCGCACTGAGGATTAAATCTTCAGACCTCAGAAGAGTGTAACTTACATCTGAATTTTACCAGGTAATTTATCCACTGTCATGGGTTCACTTCTGGAGGTTAAACGTTCAAGCCTCAATGCAGGTGACACTAAAAATATAATTGCAAATTACTTAGGATTTCTACCTATTTCTGGCTGACAACCCCCTGGATTAAATAAAGGGTTCTATTTAAAATTCTGTGCAAATTCCCGAGTTTGACAGAAAGATTCCAAAGTTTGACACTTGAAGAAAGTCGGAGGTTACATCAACCAAAATGTGACAGTAACATTCAAGATTAGAGTAGTGAAAATTCAAATAATACCAGTTCTAAATATGTATCCTAAAAAAAACAAAACTATCAAGGTTAATTAAATAGGGGAAAATCTGGTTCTACTTCGTATTTAAGATGAACAAGCTTGATCCTTTGACTGTTATGAAGTAGTGAATGATTTCCTCTTGCCAAGCATAGAAAAATATTGTGTAGAATTTTTGTAACCATGATTTTAAACACCTTGCTTACAACCACTGTAAATAATTTTCCTTTCTTCCTTTATTTACTTAAAAGTAAATGGAACTTCCATGAGCAAAGTTTCTTTCTAGGAATTACCCGGCTGTGGAAGATCAATATTATGAGACTGCTTCCCAGCCGATTACAACATGTTCATTTCCAAGTCCCATGTTAAATTCTGATCAAACTATTTTTTTAAGTCTAATTCTGCCCGGTTTCAACCATCATTCCCAACTATCAAGGTGTTGTCTCACCTCTACATGACAAAACAAAATTATTAACCCTTATCCCTGGGTGGCTT